>NW_027397080.1:13454285-13458197 GCF_003265705.2 Callorhinus ursinus | reverse complement strand
TTCTTTCTTTCTTTCTTTCTTTCTTTTTAATTTTAGTTAACATACAGCGCAATATTGGGATTTCTGGAGTGAAAGTACTTTCAACAAGAAATTCTCTGGAATATGGGATGCCTGGGAGGCTGAGTGGGTTAGGCATCTGCCTTCAGCTCAGTATATGACCCCAGGGTCCTAGGATCGAGTCCTACATCAGGCTCCCTCTGCAGCAGGGAGGCTGCTTCTCCCTCTGCCTCTGCCATTCCCCCTGCTTGTATTTTCTCTCTTGCTCTCTCTCTCTCTCTCAAACAAATAAATAAAATCTTTTTTTTAAAGAGATTCTCTGGAATAGAACTTCCACACCTAGAGAAACATGAATGTAAAATTCATGCCTCCATTCAGTGAGTTAAATATTTATTAAAAGTCTACTGCGCTATGCCTATCTCTTCTGGGTGCTGGGAATATAGCAGTGGGGATGGTAGATGAGGTCCTTGGACCCCCATGGATCTTACGTACTTGGGGGGCGAGGGGAGAGGGAGAGAGCAAATAATTTAAGTGCTAATACATACAGTCAAACTGCTCTCCAAAGTAGTTGTCCAATTTCAAAACCATTACTAAAAAGGGTACACAGGGGCTGGCTCAGTTGGTGGAGCATGGGACTCTTGATCTTAGGGTTATGAGTTCGAGCCCCACATTGAGGGTAGAGTTTACATTAAAAAAAAAAAAGGTACACAAATACACAGACACGCCACTACCAATACAGGCTATAATAACCTTCATGAAGTTTGTCAATCTGATAGATAAAAAAGATTGTATTCCTTCGTTGGATTTTTCATAAATAGTAGGAATTTTAAACATCTTTTTATGTTTCTCAGTCATTTCTTTTGTGAACTGTCTATATTATTTGTCTTTCTGTTGCTTATTTACAGGTGCTCTGTTGCTTATACTATGCATGTGTTATATTTGTTAGAAATATTTACCCCCAATCTGTCAGTTGTCTTTTAACTTCGTTTTGGACTCTTGCAGTACTTATGTTTAGATTTTTTCCCCCCATCAAATTAATCAGTCTTCTACATCATAGCTTCTGGTTCTATGTTTAGGAGGGATCACCTTTCTCAACCCTACATTGTAAACTCATTCACATATATTCTTCCTGAACTTTGATGGTTGTAGGCGTAACATTTAAATCTGCAAGGGAGCTGGACTCCATCTGGATGACAATCCAGCCTCTCTCAGGGAACTGTCCCTCCCCAACCATGAGCGACCTGTGGGTCCTTAAATCTTATGGCCCTGTCTTCCCTGCTACAGAGGTTGACATATACTGAGCCATCCTCAAACAAAGAACTCTTTTCCTTATAATCCAGCAAAAAATCATTGCTGCTGTGGGAAAGTACCTTCCCAGTCTGCCCTCCGGCAAAGCTCTACTAATCCATAAAACCTACCCTTTGTTCTGTGTGCCCACCTCCCCCAGTGTGTCCGTCACCCCTAACTGGCAATTAGAGGCTCACACTTCCCGCCCGGCCTTGTCACCTACACACAACAGTCCGTTCCCACCACAGCAGATGCCTCCCACCCTCACCCAGTGTGAATCATACTGGGAACTTCTTCAGGGCTCAAATCCCATATACAAGTTCTTATAGCCAGGACCTTGTAGACAGATGCTCCCTAAATGTTTGTTGAATATATACACACACAAGCATGTGAATTGAGTGCTTACTATATGTACTTAGCTTGTGTGTGTGTATATATATATATATATATATATATATATATATGACATATTCATCTATACATATTTTTCTACTTACAAAATAATACACGATTATCATAAAATATTTACAATTATAGAAATCTACAAAACATGTCTCCCATAATTCTGCCCCTTAGTGATAACCACTGAGAACAATTTGACATACAAATCTTAATTTGGGGGCGCCTGGCCGGCTCAGCTGGTGGAGCATGTGGCTCTTGATCTCGGGGTTGTGAGTTCAAGCCCCATGTTGGGTGTAGAGATTATTTAAAAATAAAATCTTTAAAAGAAGCCCAAATGTTACCCTATGACCCAGCAATTGCACTACTGGGTATTTAACCCAAATATACAAATGTAGTGATCCGAAGGGGCACATGCACCCCAATGTTTATAGCAGCAATGTCCACAATAGTCAAACTATGGAAAGAGCCTAGATGTCCATCAACAGATGAATGGATAAAGAAGATGTGGTATATATACACAGTGGAATATTATGCAGCCATCAAAAATGAAACCTTGCCATCTGCAACAACGTAGATGGAACTAGAGGGTATTATGCTAAGTGAAGTAAGTCAATCGGAGAAAGACAAGTATCATATGATCTCACTGATATGAGGAATTTGAGAACCAAGACAGAGGATCGTAGGGGACGGGAGGGAAAAATGAAACAGGAAGAAACCAGAGAGGGAGACAAACCATAAGAGACTCTTAATCTCAGGAAACAAACTGAGGGTTGCTGGAGGGGAGGGGGGGTGGGAGGGATGGGGGGAGGGTATGTGTTGTGGTGAGCACTGGGTGTTGTGTAAGACTGATGAATCACAGACCTGTACCCCTGAAACAAATAACTCATTATATGTTAATTTAAAAAAGAACCCCAAATGTTAATTTGAATTCTTACAACAGCTGTGCAAGATAGGTTTTATTATCCCAATTTTCCAGTTGAGGAAACTGAGGCCCAGAGGGGTAAAGCAACTGGGGTGGCAGACATGCTAAGTGGTTGAGCCAGGAGACTCTTGTGGGATTGAATGGAATAATGGGTGCCAAGCAGCCAGCAAGGCCTGGTATACTAACACCTACTAGAAGTAGGAGGGTCCCTGATTGTCTTTCATGGGCTCACTACTTCTGATCTTCTAAAGTTTCGGTTCTAACATTCTGGGGTTTGGTGCATAACCCAGGATCACACATGGTGTTCTCTGGAAGAACCAGGCCCTGGATAACCTAATCCCCAACAGAGGAGGTTGCAGACACGGACAGGGTCTGAGAGACAGTGTGATGGTAGGATGCACCTAGACAAGCTCCAGGAGACTGGAGCCCTAATCCTGGCTCTGCCACATACTTGCTATGTGAACTTGGGCAAGTCGCTTTACCTCTCTGAGTTTCTCCTTTGTGTTTGTAAAACAGAGATAATTAAATCTGCCCTCACTGAGTCATTAGAGGGTTATCGGGGGTGATGGGCATGAAACTGGATGTGTTGGGGTGGTCTTCTGCTCCTAAAGCTCCTTGCACATCCTTCTTTCTTTGTACTTACCATTCTGCATTGGAAATATCTTTTTCCCAATCTGGCACCCTTGAGAGGAGAAAGGGAAGCAGTCATAGATAAACATATATATAAGGGACAAGTCCTACGTGTGCCTTAGGTTTGTTACACAATGAGGTGGTTAAGTTTGCAAACTCCAGAAGTGAACTGCCTTGGTTCAAATTCCAGCTCCACCACTGAAGAATTATGTGAAATTAGCCAGCGCCTGGCTGGCTAGAGCACATTACTTTTTTTTTAATTTTTTTATTGTTATGTTAATCACCATACATTACATCATTAGTTCTTGATGTAGTGTTCCATGATTCATTGTTTGTGCATAACACCCAGTGCTCCACGCAGAACGTGCCCTCTTTAATACCCATCACCAGGCTAACCCATCCCCCCACCCCCTCCCCTCTAGAACCCTCAGTTTGTTTTTCAGAGTCTATCGTCTCTCATGGTTCGTCTCCCCCTCCGACTTACTCCCCTTCATTCTTCCCCTCCTGCTATCTTCTTCTTTTTTTTTCTTAACATATATTGCATTATTTGTTTCAGAAGTACAGATCTGTGATTCAACAGTCTTGCACAATTCACAGTGCTCACCATAGCACATACCTTCCCCAATGTCTATCATCCCGTCACCCCCACCCCCCCCCCCCCCCCCCCCCCCCCC
>NW_027397080.1:13405097-13449285 GCF_003265705.2 Callorhinus ursinus | reverse complement strand
GGGGTGGGGGGATGGGTTAGCCTGGTGATGGGTATTAAAGAGGGCACATTCTGCGTGGAGCACTGGGTGTTATGCACAAACAATGAATCATGGAACACTACATCATAAACTAATGATGTAATGTATGGTGATTAACATAACAATAAAAAATCTAAAGAAAAGAAAAGAAAGCTCCACTGGAGGATGTGGGGGTGCAGGCTGAGGACAGCTGCAGAGACAGGAGACATGGCCAGCATGCTGACCCTGGAACAGAGGTCTATGTGTCCATGAAATTGAAGGCTCCCTCCCTATGAACTGGGCATCGTAAATCTGTACTGGTTTAAAAGTTCAGGGTTTGGAGTCAGGCCGACCTGGATTTGAATCCCAGCTCCAGCCACTATCTCTGTGGCTTTGGGCCAACCACTTCCTGTCCCTGGGTTTGGAGGAACTTAACAACTATCCAGGCTGAAGCTTTTATTTTGCCATTGAGAGACTGTTGCAGGTTAAGTCGTGTCCCCCTAAAATTCGTACGTGGATGCCCTAACCCCCAGCACCTCTTTATTTGGACAGAGCAACTTTACAAAAATAATCAAGTTAAAATGAGATCATTAGTGTGGGCCCTAATCCAACAGGACTAGTCGGGGAAATCTGGAGACAGGCACACACAGGGAGAACGGCATATGACGATGAAGGAAGAGATTGGGGTGATGATTCTACAAGCCCAGTGTCACCAAAGATTGCCTGCGAACCACCAGAAGCTAGGGGAGAGGCATGGAATAGATTCTTCCTCATAGCACAAAGAATGAATAAGGAAGGAAATGAAATAATAATTACTACTACTAATAATATTAATCTTTAAAAAAATTTTTTTAAGTAACCTCTATCCCCAATGTGAGGCTCTTTCATTTCTTCATTCATTTCTGGAGTGTAGATTTGGTTTTTTGCAACATGAAGTTAAGACCAAGCATGGTAGAGCCATAAAAATAGAGGAAACCTATTTTCCTGACGACAGAATGACATAGAAACCCTGGACCACGACTCAGACACAGTTGCTTGGGGCTTAATTGCATTTGCAGCTAACCCAATCATAATAAATGTAGCTTGTTTTGTAGTCTGTCTCTCCCAGTGGACTTTAAGCTCCATGAAGGCAAGTACCATCAGCCCTGACTGCCCTGTCCACCTTTGTATTTTGAGCATCTAGCACAGTGCCCAGCACAGAGTTAGTGTTCAATAGTCAGCTGAATGGCTAAATGAGGAAATTGAGGGCCAGAGTAGTTGATTAACTTGCCCAAGGTCATACTGTGTACTTGATAGGAGGCAATTTGAGTCCAGGTCTATCTGTCTCAAGGGTCTGTGCCCCCCTAAAACTCTACTCCATTGACCGGGCTAATCCTCAAGGGCAGCCTTACTTCCCATTTCTCTATTTTTCTTTTTTAAGATTTTTTAGAGGGGGCACCTGGATGGCTCAGTCAGTTAAGTGGCTGACTCTTGATTTCAGCTCAGGTCATGGTCTCAGGGTCCTGGGATTGATCACCAATCACCGTGTCCACCTCCGCACTCAGCAGGGAGTCTGTTCCCTCTCCCTCTGTCCCTCCCCCTGTTTTTCTCTTAGAAAAATAAATAAATCTTAAAAAACATTTTTTTATTTTTTTAAAGATTTTATTTATTTATTTATTTGACAGAGAGAGAGAGACAGCGAGAGAGGGAACACAAGCAGGGGGAGTGGGAGAGGGAGAAGCAGGCTTCCCGCGGAGCAGGGAGCCCGATGCAGGGCTCGATCCCACGAAGGCAGACGCTTAACGACTGAGCCACCAGGTCCCCCACAAAAAAAAAAAAAAAAGATTTTAAAGTAATCTATACACCCACTGTGGGGCTGGAACTTACAATCCTGAGATCAAGAGTCACATACTCCACTGACTGAGCCAGCCAGGCGCCCCAAGCTAAGGGATCTTGAGTTTGATTTTTATTCTAAGGGGAACAGGAAGCCTTGAACAGATTTAAGGATTTAAGAGCTATATTTCAAAAGGATCACTCTTGCTGCACAGACACCCTCATCTATAAAATGGAAAAGTAATATCAGTGAAATACAATTATGTTCATAAATTACTTAGCATGATGCCTAGTAGTAAATACACAGTAAAATTGTCACCAGCAGAAGTAACAAAAGTGTCCCATAAATCAGATGTGATTAAATACCTACAGGATTAAATCAGAAGTAACAAATGTGGCCTTAAAGTCTGTTTCCTTTGGCCAGAACAATGTTTGAAATTTTTTAAAAATTGGTTATCAGGGCATTTGGGTGGCTCAGTCTGTTAAGCGTCTGACTCTTGATTTCGGCTCCGGTCATGATCTCAGGGCCCTGGAATCGAGCCCTGCGTCATCTCCTTTAGATTCTCTCTCCCCATAGGGGCACCTGGGTGACTCAGTCAGTTAAGCGTCTGCCTTGGGCTCAGGTCAGCATCCCAGGGTCCTGGGATCAAGCCCAAATCAAAAGATTCTCTCTCTCCCTCTCCATCTGCCCCTCCCCCGCTTGTGCACACTCTCTCTCACTCAAGTAAATGAATAAAATCTTAAAAAAGGAAAAGAAATGCACACCAAACAAGATTTGCCAGGCATTTGAAGAAAGCCTCTATGGGAAAGAGTGAAAGAGGAATACCAAGAGAAACAAGGAGGAAAAGAGTCTTTGAGGTAGCAAAGGTACTTCAGGGGACCCTAGTTAGTACCCTTAGAGAAATTTGAAGTTATTGTAATCCCTCCAACAACAACAGCACACTTTAAAAAAAATGAACAGAAGGGCGCCTGGGTGGCTCAGATGGTTAAGCGTCTGCCTTCAGCTCAGGTCATGATCCCAGGGTCCTGGGATCGGGTCCCGCATCGGGCTCCCTGCTCCTTGGGAGCCTGCTTCTCCCTCTGCCTCTCTCTCTTTCTCTCTCTGTCTCTCATGAATAAATAAATAAAATCTTTAAAAAATAAAAATAAAAAAATAAAAAAATGAACAGAGGACAGGAAAAACTTGGAATTAATGATACGATTGCTTAAGTTTTTCCTTTTTAATGCAGTTAAATGATTTTAAACAAAAGGTGACAAAATTCCACAGAATGTAGAGCTAAGAAGACAGGCAGAAAATTTAAAAGCTAACCCAAGAATAAATAGAAAAGTTGGAACACGATCATCAAGAAGAGATTGGAAAGTGATGAAAGCTCTATTATTTTTCTAAATGGGGTGAGGCCAGATGTTCGATATTTAAGTGGATATTTAAGTGGACTCAAAGTTATGTCCCATAAATATTTATTAATTACAAAGAGAAAAATGGGGACTTTGCAGTGAAGGCACTTGGAGGACACCAACTTAACCAAATGGTCAAGAGTAGCATCCCCATGACTGGGACAAGCTGACAGTTTACCAGGGTCCTATGCACCAAGGACACAGTTCACTTTTGTCGTATTCCTGCTAAATGCACAACTTGGATCTAATCACGAGAAAACATCAGACAAACCCATCTGACGGGCATCCTACAAGATAATTGGCCTGGACACTTCCAAAATGCCAAGTCAGAGGACCTATTCCCCAGATTAAAAGGGACTGAAGACAGGACAATTAAATGCATTTTGTGATCTTGGAATTAGAATCCTGGACCTGAAAAAAATAGCTCTAAGGGGCATTATTGCAACAATTGATAAACTTTGAATATGGATTGTATATTAAGCAATAGTCATGCACTAATACTAAATGTTCTGATTTTTTATAATTGTACTGTGGTTATATAAGAGAATGCTCTTGTTTTATATACACAGAGAGAAAGGGAGACGGAAGAAAAGGATGAGAGAATTATGTAGGGCAAAATGTAAATATTTATTGAATCTGAAATCCTTGCATGGTTCTTATGTCTTTTCTGTAAGCCTAAGATTATATCAAAATAAATTAAAAATCATTTAAAAATATAAGATCAGATGCTTTTCATAGCTGAATTTTCTCTAATCGTTAAAAATCAGGTATATCTAATGTTATTTTATTTCTTTTTTTAAAAGATTTATTTATTTGAGAGTGTGTGTGTGTGTGTGTGTGTGTGTGCACGAGTTGGGGGGAAGGTTCAGAGGGAGAGAGAGAGAGAAGCAGGCTCTCTGCCGAGCAGGGAGCCCCACACAGACCTCAATCCCAGGACCCTGAGATCACGAACTGAGCCAGAATCAAGAGTCAGAGGCTTAACTGACGGAGAAACCCAGGTGCCTCCTCATTAATTCCTTTAAATATGGATTTAAAAACTCCTTGAACATTATTTTTTAAAAGCCCGCAACTTCCTTACCAAAATTCAACAGCAACTATCATTCTAAGTGGTTGAACCCTAAAACCCTTTCCATCAAAATTGGCAAAAGAAATGGATTTCTGCTTGCATGCTATTATTCAATATTGTTTTCAGAGGTTTTATCATTCGGTTTGACAAGAAAATGAACTAACCAGTATAAATATTGGAAAAGAAAGGATAAAATTATTATTTTTTAAAGATTTTACTTATTTCTTTGACAGAGAGAGACACAACGAGAGCAGGAACACAAGCAGGGGGAGCGGGAGAGGGAGAAGCAGGCTTCCCGCGGAGCAGGGAGCCCGATGCGGGGCTCGATCCCAGGACCCTGGGATCATGACCTGAGCTGAAGGCAGACGCTTAACCAACTGAGCCACCCAGGCGCCCCCAGAAACCTTTTCTTTTGAATTCAATTGAATTCTAGAACATCAGTCTCTTGGTCCTCCTACCTCCCTGGTTTCTCTTCCTCTGTATTCTTTGCAGAATCCTTCCTCCTTTTCCAACCTCTAAATGTTAGAGTTCCGCAGGACACAGTCCTTGGATCTCTCTTATCTACATTCTCCTCCTAAGTGAGTTCATCCAATTCCATGGCTTTGAATTCTGTTTCTATCCTGACAACCCCAGATGTGGATCACTAGCTCTGACCTCTCCCCTGACCTCCAGACAAGGAAATCCACTGCCGGCTAACCTCTTCCACTTGGTGGCCCAAAGAAGCATCTCAAACACAACCTAATCAAAACGGAATCTTGATTTTCCCTGCAAAGCCTCCATTCATCTAGTTGTTCGGGCCAAAAATACTGTGTCCTTCTGGATTCTTCTCTTTCTTTCATGTGTTACCTCTTCAATCTATCAGCAATGATGTCAGCTCTGTCTTCAAAATACATCCCTAATTTGAACACTTCCTACACCCCACAGTCACCAAGCTGGTCCAAGCCACCATCGTCTCTCTCTGGATTGTTCAGTTTGGCTCCTAACTGCTTCTGCCCTTGCCCTGTGTGTTCTACTCGCCACTCAGCAGCTAGAGTGATACTTTTAAAACTTGTAACTTCTCTACTTAACTCTTTATCCCCAAAACACATCAAGCTTACCTCAGGACCTTTACCTCCATCAAAAATATTCTTCCAGCAATTCACCTGATTCAAGTCACTACTCAAATGTCACCTGATCAGAGTGGTCTTCCCTAATCAATGTATTTAAACTAGCCCTTCTAGGGGCACCTGGCTGGCTCAGTCAGTGGAGCCTGCGACTCCTGATCTTGGGGTTAGTTTTGGGGCTATAAGTTCAAGCCCCATATTGGGTGTAGAGATTACTTAAAAAATAAAATATTTAAATAGATAAATAAAAATAAAATAGCCCTTCTAGTCACTCTCTATCCCAAAGCCTGCCTGACTTTTATTATAACAGTTACCATCCCCTGATACATTTTATATTTATTTGTGTGTGATTATCTACCTCTCTCCACTAGAATATTAGCTCTGTAAGGACAAGAACTTTTTTTTAAGTAAGCTCTACTACACCCAACATGGGGCTTGAACTCATGCCCCAAGATCAAGAGTCACATGCTCCATTGACTGAGCCAGCCAGGCACCCCAGGACAAGGACTTTTATGTTTGTTTATTAATGGTATCCCAGTGCCTAGAACCCTTGGCCCATTGTAGCTGTTCAATAAATATTTGTTGAATTAATGAATGCTGAGTGGGGGTGCCTGGGTGGCTCAGTCGTTAAGCCTCTGCCTTCGGCTCAGGTCATGATCCCAGGGTCCTGGGATCGAGCCCCACATCGGGCTCCCTGCTCGGCGGGAAGCCTGCTTCTCCCTCTCCCGCTCCCCCTGCTTGTGTTCTTTCTCTCGCTGTGTCTCTCTCTCTGTCAAATGAATAAATAAAATCTTTAAAAAAAAAAAGAATGCTGAGTGATATATTTATTCTCTTAAGGAAAATCCAGTAAACTCCAGGTATTAAAAAACAAACAAAATAAAAACAAAAAGAAACACCAAACTACCTGTAGTAGGTAGTTTCCTTCTCCCTAAGAAGATATGTCTACCGGGCGCCTGGGTGGCTCAGTTGGTTAAGCGACTGCCTTCGGCTCAGGTCATGATCCTGGAGTCCCAGGATCGAGTCCCACATCGGGCTCCCTGCTCTGCAGGGAGTCTGCTTCTCCCTCTGACCCTCCCCCCTCTCATGCTCTCTCTCTCTTTCTCTCTCTCACTCTCTCTCTGGCAAATAAATAAATAAAATCTTTAAAAAAAAAAAAAAGATGTTGATGAGGCACCTGGCTGGCTCAGTCCGTAGAACGTGTGACTCTTGATCTTGGGGTCGTGAGTTCAAGTCCCATGTTGAGTGTAGAGATTATTTAAAAATAAGATTTTTAGGGGCACCCGGGTGGCTCAGTCGTTAAGTGTCTGCCTTGGGTTCAGGTCATGATCCCAAGGTCTTGGGATTGAGCCCTGCATCGGGCTCCCTGCTCAGCGGGAGGCCCGCTTCTCCCTCTCCCACTCCCCCTGCTTGTGTTCCCTCTCTCACTGTCTTTCTCTCTGTCAAATAAATAAATAAAATCTTTTTTAAAAAATAAATATAGGGCGCCTGGGTGGCTCAGTTGGTTAAGCGACTGCCTTCGGCTCAGGTCGTGATCCTGGAGTGCCAGGATCGAGTCCCGCGTCGGGTTCCCTGCTCAGTGGGGAGTCTGCTTCTCCCTCTGACCCTCTTCCCTCTCGTGCTCTCTGTCTCTCATTCTCTCTCTCTCTCAGATAAATAAATAAAATCTTTAAAAATATATATATATATTTTTTTAAAGGACGTAGAGACTAGATCATCCTGGATTATCTATGTAGACTCTAAGTCCAATGCCCTTTTAAGAGAAACACAATACAGAGATGGGCAGAGAAGAGAAGGCCATATGAAGACAGAGGCAAAGATTGGACTTAGCCACAAG
The DNA here is from genome assembly GCF_003265705.2 of Callorhinus ursinus. Lineage (NCBI taxonomy): Eukaryota > Metazoa > Chordata > Mammalia > Carnivora > Otariidae > Callorhinus > Callorhinus ursinus. The sequence continues at coordinate 13,442,078 of NW_027397080.1, read as the reverse complement.
CCAAGGAAAGCCTGGAGCCATCAGAAGCTGGAAGACGCAAGGAAGGACACTTCCCTACAGAGCGCGGCCCTGCCACCTTGATTTGGACTTCTGCAAATAGGCATGTATAACAAATGGCAAAGGTGGTATTTAATTTCAGATCAAAAAGGTGGTCATGTATTAAATGATGTTAGCACAACTGGTATTGGTCTACTCTAGAAAATAATGAAGGTGGTTTACTCCCCTCTTATATCTTATTAAATCCTTATTATAGGAATTCCAGGGACACCCAGGTAGCACAGTTGGTTGAGCGTCCAACTCTTGGTTTTGGCTCGGGTTGTGATCTCAGGGTTGTGAGGTCAAGCCCCATCCCCCTGTTGGGTTCTGCACTCAGCATGGAGTCTGCTTAGGACTCTTTCTCTCTCTCCCTCTGTGCCTCCCCCCAGTCTCCTCTCTAAATAAATAAATAAAATCTTTTTTAAAAAGTGAATTCCAGACAGGTTAAAGATTTAAATATGAAAATAAGGGTGTCTGCTTGGCTCAGTCAGTTAAGCACCTTCAGCTCAGGTCATGATCCCTGGGGTCCTGGGATGGAGTGGGGCTCCTTGCTCAGCAGGGAGTTTGCTCCTCCCTCTCCTTCTGCCCCTCCCCACTTATGCTCTCTCTTGCTCACTGTCTCTCTCAAATAAATAAATAAAATATTTAAAATATATATAAAAATATATATGAAAATTGGGGCACCTGGGTGGCTCAGTCGGTTGGGCATCTGCTTTTGGCTCAGGTATGATCTCAGGGTCCTAGGATTGAGCCCCGCGTCAGGCTCCCTGCTCAGTGGAGCGTCTGCTTCTCCCTCTCCTTCTGTGATTTCTCTCACTTTCATTCTCTTTCAAGTAAATAATAAAATCTTTAAGAGAAATATATAATATATGAAAATTAAACAAAAATTTTACAAGAAAAACTAGAAGAATATGTGAATGACTCTGAGTTCAGGGAGATAATTTTATGCAAGATGGGAAATAAAGAAGTTTTAAATAAAAGATAGATGTATTTGTCCCATAAAAATTTTTTTTTTAATTTTTTTATTGTTATGTTAATCACCATATATTACATCATTAGTTTTAGTCCCATAAAAATTTTAAAAGAAAGCAAAAACAAAGCCAAAGGGCAAATGTCTAACCAATAAAATTACCTGTAACACAGATGACAGATAAAAGAGCTCCCATAGTTTGATTACACACAGAGCTCTTATAACTTGATAAGAAAAAGGCAAACTCTCTAAAACAAGTTGGCAGAGAATGTGAACGAGCAATTTACAAGAGAGGGACTCCAAATGGCCAATAAGTATATGAAAAGATGTTCATCCTCCTTAGTAATCAAATAAATGAAAATCTAAATAACAATAAAATACTATATTTTGTCTCTCACCTGGTGAAATTAAAGACAATGATAACCATGGCTCTTAGCAAGGCTGTGAGAATGTGAATTTTAAATTAAAACTTACAATTTAAACTTGTCCATTTGGAAAAGTATTCGAAAGAATTGAACGCATAGTAAAAGGACAGATGCATAAGAATGTTAATCACAATATTGTTTGGAGAGTCAAAAAAAGCAAAACAGAACGCAATCTGCAAACAACCTGAATGCCGATGGGTAGGAAAATGGTCGAGTCTGTGGTGGCCCATCGCCACTATGGAATATCTTGCAGCTATTAAAAAAAAAAATGAGGTAATTCCATTCATTGACTGGTAAGATCCTCCAAGTCAAATTGTCAGGTGAGAAAAAGAAATTGCATGGAAACGTACATAACACGATCCTATTATGGACAAAAAAACATGATAAAGTGTGTGTATATATAATAACTATATGAGCACGAGGAAAGATGTAGAAGGATATACATTATCATGTTCAGAAGGTTCAAACTGATCACCTTTGGGCGGGGCTGCTTGGAAGGAGAGGAGGAAAGAAGAGATTAAAAAAAGTTAAAAAAAAAAGTTTTAAGCCAGTGAAACAAGGACAATAATATGGTTGTTCTTAAACAAGTATGAGAAATACATTAGTGGCAAAAATTAGAGGGAACAATCTCACTGTTAGCTTCAGGGTTTTGATTAAATTAATAATGGGATGGAATGAGATCTTGCCATTTGCAACGACGTGGATGGAACTGGAGGGTGTTATGCTGCGTGAAATAAGTCAATCAGAGAAAGACATGTATCACATGACCTCACTGATATGAGGAATTCTTAATCTCAGGAAAAAAACGGGGTGTTGCTGGAGTGGTCGGGGGTGGGAGGAAGGGGGTGGCTGGGTGATAGACATTGGGGAGGGTATGTGCTACGGTGAGCGCTGTGAATTGTGTAAGACTGTTGAATCACAGATCTGTACTTCTGAAACAAATAACGCAACATGTTTTAAGAAAAAAGAAAAAGAAGAAGATAGCAGGAGAGGAAGAATGAAGGGGAGTAAGTCAGAGGGGGAGACGAACCAGGAGAGATGATGGACTCTGAAAAACAAACTGAGGTTTCTAGAGGGGAGGGGGGGGGGGGGGGGGTTGGTGGGCTGGTGGGGGTGGGTGGGGGGGGGCACGTTCTGCATGGAGCACTGGGTGTTATGAACAAACAATGAATCATGGAACACTACACCAAAACAAATTATGCAATATATGGTGATTAACATAACAATAAAAAATTTAAAAAAAACAAAAAAAAATAATAATGGGATGGAAATAGCTCCAGAAGAATAAATGATAACCATTGGACAACGGTGTTGCACTTGTACATTTCTATGACAAATATGTCCAGTGAAAACAGAGGCTGCAAATGCACATATATAGTGAGATCTCTTCTATGTGTGTATTTGAATGTAAACAAAAGGCAGCCTGAATGGGTGAGAAAGTTAGCAGCAATATCTGTGCTTGTGAGATCTGGGGGTGGCCATCCCTTTTCCCCATGCTGGCTTTAATTTCATTTACGTGCATTTTCTAATTTTTCTTTTCTTTTTCTTTTAAGATTTTATTTATTTATTTGACAGAGAGAGAGAGCACAAGCAGGGGAAGTGGCCTGCAGAGGAAGAAGGAAAAGCAGGCTCCCTGCTGAGGAGGAAGGCCCACTCAGGCCTCGATCCCAGGACCCTGGATCACGACCTGAGCCGAAGGCAGACGCTTAACCCACTGAGCCACCCGGGCACCCCTCAAATTTTTCTAAATTAACTTCAGATCTGAGGGGGATAAAGAGAATTGAGTTCAGAAGAACAGCGTCTAATGACAAGGAATTCCAGAAAGAGACTAGAAGACATGTTAGTCCTACAGAAATGGTCTAAAAACACTGACCCTCAAAGGGAAGGGGTCTCAGGGTCTCCAGCTGGTCATTCCCACAATGCAAATTTCCTTCCTTCCTTCCTTCTGTCTCCATCGAGACTCCAGTTGGAGAAGCAACCCCTGTCAGGCTACAAAGTGTGCCCCCCCCACACACACACACACAGAGACAAGAGAGACAGAGAGACAGGCGAAGAGATAGGGAGCAAACCAGCCTTACATTATATACCTAATAGGGGTCACTCCCGGAATCCATGCCTAGACAACTCAGCCCCTAGGCGACTTTCTGTGTCTTTCCAGGCTGAAAAGCAAGTAGTCATTTTAAAATAGCAGCTTCTCTTGCCAAACCAAAAATTAAGGCCTGTCTCACCAGGCAGCCTTCTACATTATTAATGGCTACATTATTAATGGCTAAGAGACCGTTAAAACCTGCCTGGTCCTGCCCATCTCTGCCTGGGCCCTATGCCCTGAAAGATTCAGAAAGTCCCAAGTAGATGTGCTATCAGGACCCTAACTCCATATGCCTTGGCTTGCTCCTCCCCTCATTTTCCGGGGATCAACCCGAAACTCAAGGGTGAGCAATGAGCTCAAGGTCACCCACCTAGTGGACTGCCAAACTCAGCTCCGATGCTGGTCTCCTGGGCCTTTTCTTTTCTTTCTTTTTTTAAAGATCTTATTTATTTATTCATCAGAGAGAGAGAGAGAGAGGCAGAGGGAGAAGCAGGCTCCCAAGTAGCAGGGAACCCAATGCGGGACTCAATCCCAGGACCCCGGGATCATGACCTGAGCCGAAGGCAGACGCCCAACCATCTGAGCCACCCAGGTGCCCTCCTGTGCCTTTTCCACTCGGCTGTTTAGGAGGGCTGATCTGACAGTGGACGATTCTGCACAAGCAAGGGCGATCGGCCTGACAGGTGTCACCAGTAGCGTGCCATTCAGTGTCCACCAACTGGCCCCAGGGTGAAAAGACAGCTTGGGTCTGCAGCGTTTGCTGATTTCCTTGGTGTGAACCCTCTTACTGTGGCTGATTTCATGCTGGTTTCCAACTCTGCATCAGCTTGCTTGAACAGTCTGCTCTCAAGTGAGCCGACTGCAGCATACCTTCCCGCGGGCCTGCAGACCCAGGGTTCTGGTATCTTCTAAGTCAAGTCTGGCCTCTGTCCCACCTCAGCAGTCCCCTGTTATTAAAAAAAAAAAAAAAAGTTACTTGTAAAGCATTATGTGGAGGCAATGTGAGCAGAATGGGACAGAAACTTGGGAGTCTCATAGCCTGGCTTCCCAACGGCAGTCCCACCACTTAGGACCAGTGCTACTAATTAAGCCACCTCACCGACCTGGGCCTCAGTTGCCTCACCTGTAAAACCGGGCTATTGATACCTGACCGGGTTGTTGTAAGACATAAATGAGGTAATATTCGTGAAGTACTTGACAATGAGTCGATAAATCTGACTTCCTTTTATGCATTACCACGAGTAGTTGCTTATGCTATAACACAATTTGCAAAAATCAGACCACCAAACTCCTCCTGTGCAGGAATTATTATCAGGAATGCACCAGTTGCTTGGGATGGAGGTGGGGGAGATTAACAGAGGAGAGCTGAAGGACCTTTGAAGGGTGATGAAAATATTATCTTGAGAAGGGTGGGTTACCTGGTGTATGCCTTTGTCAGAACCCATCTGACTGCATACTTACGAGCTGAGGATTTCATTCTATGGAAATTTAACTCTATTAAGAATTGAAGGGATGCCTGGGTGGCTCAGTCAGTTGCACGTCCAGCTCTTGATTTCGGGGTCGTGGGATCAAGCCCTGCATTGGGCTCTGCACTCAGTGTGGAGTCTGCTTGCCCCTCTCCTTCTGCTCCTCCCCCTGCTCTGTCTCTCTCTCAAATAAATAAATAAAATCTTAAAAAAAAAAAGAAATGAAAAAAGTGGGGACGGGGCATGATTATGATTACAACTGACTTTCAAAAGCATACACATTAACAAGCGGACATGAGGAAGAGCTAGGTGAACAGCTTCACTGGGCCAGGACAAAACCCTCCTCTTAAACCCAGGGCCCTGGGTTTAGGCCAGGGTACTACTCTGTTGTGGGCCATCATCCCAACCCCAGCCCCCATCTCTCCATCCGGTCACTGCTCCAAGACCACACACCGAGGGAACCAGAAGTCAGTGTTCAGTCAAGACTTTCATTGCGGGACACCTGGGTGGCTCAGTCGGTTAAGCGTCTGCCTTCCACTCAGGTCACGATCCCAGGATCCTGGGGTCGAGCCCCTCATCAGGCTCCCTGCTCAGCGGGGAGTCTGCTTCTCCCTCTCCCTCTGACCCTCCCCTCTGCTTGTACTATTGCTACCTCTCTCTAATGAATACATAAAAAAAATCTTAAAAAAAAAAAAAGATTTTCATTGTGCATGGGATGCTCAACCCAGGCAGTGTGACTCAGCTGAAAAACCTCACCCTATAGAGCTGGATGTTGGACAAAGTTTATCTGACAGAGATAGTAATCAACCTGAGCATGCCTTTGAAAGACCATGAAGCAATGCCTTCCTACTTCCTGGGTTCCTAGAGCCAGTGCCCTGAGTGCCGTGTCAAATCCAACCCTCCCCAACCCACTGGCATCTGTTATCTGACCAGAGACTGTTGCCAAGAGACCAAAGGCTTAGGAAGCCCAAAGGAAACCTGTCCTGCAGTCCTCAATATTAACAGAAAAAAAAAAAGGATGTGAGAAACATTCTCCTGATAAGAAACCAACAAGATCTGGCCTTATTCATATCCTTTCCTACAAAAAAGCAAGCAAACTAAAGTGCCACAAAGAAGGTAGAAAGCAGCAGTTATTTCAAGATGAAAAATGAGTAATTAGTAAAATGAGCAGAACTTCCCTTTCCTGTCATTCAGAAGACACTTGGCCTAAGACCCTAGCCAATATAAATTCTTTCTGATCGTGTTCCCATTTCATTTCCACAGATTTTAATCTGGATACCAAAAGATGAGCAAAAGAGTTCAATATTAAGATTTAGCTTTTAAAGAGCACACTTAGCATGATGAGCACTGAGGAAGGTATAGAATTGGTCAATCACTATATTGTACACCCGAGACTAATGTAACACTATATGTTAACTCTACAGGAATGAAAATGAAAAAGCTGAATAAAATTTTTATTTTTTTTAAATTTTTTTCATCTTTTTTTGCTGAATAAAATTTTTTAAAAAAATTTAGCTTTTAAAAAGAGTCTAAAGTGGTTTACTTAGTTATCTACTGTGAACGAACAATTAACAGAAATGTCTAAACATCTAATTATACTGCACTTAAAAAAATGTTTACAGTAAAGAATAATAGAGCAATCGGTTGTTAACTCTTTTTATCCGTAAAGGTAATGTGTTTATAGTGTTTCCCTGTTTTTCTGGGAAAGTAATAAAAAATTACATGCTACTAATTTGGGAAAGTATCTCAACAAGAGTTTTTGTGTGGACTCCTATCAAAAACCCACATTTCTGGTACGAGCAATGGCGCCCTTCAGGGTTAAGACCCAGCCCGGACCCCACAGCCCAGGAGCCAGCAAGAAGTGTTCCCTTTCCAGGAGTTGGCTCCTTATGCACACTCAGCAGTCCTGGTGTAAGTTTAAGCACTTTCTGAAGCCATCAGTGCTTCACGTAGAGGCACGTCTGCTGGAAAAGATTTTCGGTCCAAGCAGAGTCCTCCTCCCGGGATTCGAGCGGGAGTTCAAAGTCCTGCTCCAAATGAGAAAGCGCAACTCCGAGGGCAAGGTTGAAATCTTCGTCATGGGGAGACGCCGGTACCGCAAGCGTGCCAAAAGGCTGATTCGCTTTTTGGCCGTGAAGCCGCGAAGGAAGCCGTGCGAAGGCACGATGATGCTCAGCCTGGAAACCATGAAGTCTCTTGAAAAAGAGAATGTTCATTCCAGTGCTTTCCTCTCCACCACAGTGATGAGCAGCCTGGATGAAGCCATGCAGTCACTGGAAATAAGTCAGGAGACTGTCCAGGAACCTGTTACCAAAACAGTGTGATTTTTGTGATTAGAATCTTAGTGCAAGGGGTTCAGTCTGGGTCAGGAGCCTTACCCTTAGAGCCCATTCTGTACTCTGCCTTTGTTCCTGTGGCTAAGGGGAAATAAGTATTGTTGGTGGTCTATACACCTTTTTCCTTGCTAAACAAATAGACAGTTGTTTAAAGATTCAAACGTGAGTTATAATAAAAAATAAACTTTAAAAAACATATATAGATAGAGATTAGTATTGTCAAGAAAGGCAGTCTTGCTTTGCATGCTCCAAGAAGGGAAAGAGCTAAGAATTAACAAATGGTTGGTTCTGCTTTTTCACAGTGTTTCGTACTAGGTGGGTATAGCTAGGACCTTTAATGTTCCAGGGAGCTTTTGTAGATAAGGAAGAACTTTACTGTTTATTCTTTCATTAATGCTAATTTTGAAAAAAAATGTTACATTGATATTAAACAAGCTTTATAACCCCCCCCCCAAAAAAAACCCACATTTCTTACCCTAGGACACAGTCTGTGGTGCTCTGTTATCTACAAAATGCAATTCTGAGTAAAAATAACCTGATTTGCCGATTGGATATTGCAGAATATAAATTCCCTACTGGCTTTAAATAAGAAACGTGTAAACAAGTTGGCTACCTGTACTGAATTTATTCCATTGGTGAACACATTTCAGTTTATCTGTTTCAAAAATAACTCAAGATTGAGTTTTGGATACTCACATCTGCTGTGAAAATCCATCAAGTGACATTTAGGAAAACATTATTTTTAAACGGCTTGCTTTTATTTTTGTTTTGAAAGTACACGTATGGGGCGCCTGGGTAGCTCCGTCGTTAAGCGTCTGCCTCGGCTCAGGTCGTGATCCCAGTGTGTTGGGATCGATGCTCCCTGCTCGGTGGGAAGCCTGCTCCTCCCTCTCCCACTCCCCCTGCTTGTGTTCCCTCTTGCGCTGTGTCTCTCTCTGTCAAATAAATAAATAAAATCTTAAAAAAAAAAAAAAAGAAAGCACATGTGTGTTGAGAGCTGTGATTTATGCTAGAAATTGACACCATGGTCTGAATGTTTGAATAAGCACCAAAGTTGCTTCAATTTTCTCCAGGGGCAAGCTAAATTAGATCTTGTGTTACCAGAGGTTACTCAGCCTGAGAAATGTGTGTGTTGTGATTGACTTTCCAGTTTTGCTTTCTGCCCCAAAATGCCTTGATGGGGAACAAACCGAAGGACAATAAAAAGGGCAAAAGATAGCCGTGGCCCCGAGGACCACCAATGTTCTCTGTCATCAGGAAGCAGAAGGACGGCAGGCATATCTGGGGGAAAAAAAATCTCCAGACACAAATTGCAGTCATCATGAGTAAACAGGAATAGCAATAAAAGACTTTACATGGCGAAGGTCACAGATTAAGAAGGTCTTGGAAAGTAATTCAGCTGCAGAGGGATCTTTGTTCCTGTTGGTACTGGCCACAGCTTTCAGGGCCCTCCAACCTCCGGGCTCCTGAGTGTAGTCTGAGCGGCCATTTTGTAATCATTATGGTGCTGGATTCCCAAGTGAGGCAAAAGGGGTTGCCTGCTTGTGCCAGGCATGGGGCGGGTGCGGAGCAGCTCATCAGAGGCCGACGGGCACATTTCACCTTCACTTCGCTTTGGGCTAAATCCAATAAACGTTCACAAACTGAATGTTACTACTCGCCTTTGAAAAAAATTGTTCCGCCTCCTAATATTTTACTCAGGGCACTTAAAAGACAAATGTTAGCCAATGGGTCTTGAAATGTTTTGGTGAGAAATATTTTTTTCCATACTTCATTTAAAAAAAAAGATTATTTATTATTTTAGAGAGAGAGTGAGCAGAAGAGGGGAGAGGTAGAGGGACTCTACCTCAGCACTCCATGCTGAGTGCACAGAGCCTGAGGCTGGGTTTGATCTCAGGACCCTGAGATTGGATGTTTACCTGACTGAGCTACCCAGGTACCTCTCCATATTTAAAAAAAAAAATTTATATTCAATATCCAGCTTTTCAAAATGGATAAGACTTAAAAGAAGTACAATTACATTTTACTTTTAACATTTGTTAGTGAAAAAGTTTTTATTTTATATGGCTACATTTTTTAAAAAAGATTTTTATTTATTTATTTTTCAGAGAGAGAGAGTGAGCGAGCACAAGCAGGGGGAGCGGCAGGCAGAGCAGGTAGAGGGAGAGGGAGAAGCAGGCTTCCCGCTGAGCAGGGAGCCCGATGCGGGGCTCGATCCCAGGACCCTGGGATCATGACCTGAGCCATAGGCAAATGCCACCCAGGTGTCCTGATATTGCTACATTTTAATATTAATACCATGTGCTTTTCAAAATTGTTGTGAAGTGTTTAGACACCTCACTGGTGTCTAAAGCATTCTTTATTGCCTATTTTAACACAATCAGATGTCAGGGGTGGGGGGGAAATGAAGATACCACTAAGAAACTGACCCAAAAGGAAAAGAGAGAGAAATTAAGACATTTGGAGGTTAGACTGAGAGCATCTAACCAGCATTCCAGGAGTGGAGAATGGGGCAAACGGCAAAGAGACCGCACTGGAAGAAACAAGGGGTGAGGATTTTTCCAGAATAGAAGAAAGATATCGGTCTTCAGGTTGAAAGTACCCAAGTACTGAGCAGCTTCAATGAAACTAAGCCCTCAAACTGATAGCAGTGGGCAGCTCTGAAATGGTTGGGATTGGCATGATGCTCAAAGCAGATTTTAGCCTTAGCGGTAATGCATACATTTTTAATAAGGAGATTGGATTTGTGTGTTTCATATGCAGTCAGGAACTATTTTTATTTTTTTTAATTTTTTTTAAAGATTTTATTTATTTATTTGAGAGAGAGAAAGAGAGAGCGAGCATGAGAGGGGGAAGGGTCAGAGGGAGAAGCAGGCTCCCCGCTGAGCAGGGACTCGATCCCGGGACTCCAGGATCATGACCTGAGCCGAAGGCAGTCGCTTAACCAACTGAGCCACCCAGGTGCCCCCAGGAACTATTTTTAAAAGAAACTAACCAGACTCAAATGTTGAGTTTCTAACTGGGAAGCCAATCAGTTGGAAGGCAGGGAGAGGTCTTCGGTGAGTAGCCACTTGGATCACCACAGAGGATCTCTGCCCTGGAGATGCCAATGCTGGGGTGGAGACAGAACCACAGAAAAGTACACTGTGGAAGGTCTCGAAATAGATGGAGATGGAGACATCAGTTTCTGGCAGCTCCTGTTCACGGTGTGCTGATAATGTCAGGTGCTCACGAGCCGTAGCTGATCTCAATCTCATGCTAATCCTGCAGGCTGGACTAACGTTGTGTCCACCTTACGGATAAAGAATCTAAGGCTTAGGAAGAGGAAGGGGGTTGTTTGAGGATAGGGTCATATGCTAGTATTCACACTAGCTAACATTTATTGAATGCTCACTACAAAGCAGGCACGAAGAACTTCTTATAGGCATGTATTAAACTCAGTTAATCCTCCCAAGAACCCTATAAGGCAGTACTAGCTTGTCCCATTCTACAGATGAAGAAACTGAAGCCCAGATGTGTCAAGACCCAGGTATGTTAAACAAGTCAGTGGTAGAGCTAAGATATAAATTCCATCTGAACAGAGCTTATGCCCTTAATTTCATAATATTTTGCCTCTGAGGTGAGGAGAGAGAAGCAGCTAGGAAGTAATCTGTATTTGAGGATGAGGAGTTCAGGATGGAGCAGGGCAGGACACATTATTATATTATTATTATTATTTTTTTTTTAAGTGAGCTCCATGCCCAACGTAGGGCTTGAACTCACGACCCTGAGATCAAGAGTCGCGCGCTCCACTGGCTGAGCCAGCCAAGCGACCCAGGGCAGGACACTTTTGAACAGATCTGAAGGGTGAGTAGGATTTGGCAGGGGAGAGCTAGAAGGAAGAGCATCCTAGCAGAAGACAAAGCAGGGGGCGGTGTGAGGAGTGGAGTGTGGAGCAGGAGGGAGGCGTCCCATTGAGGGGAGGGTCTCTGATGGTCTCTTAAGTGCCTGAGCTTTAATCTCAGAGTGTGAAGAAGTAACCCACCTGCTGTGTTCTCAGTTTCTTTCTCTGGTTTATGGAGATGGTAAAAGGACCCACCTCGCGGGTCTCTTGGGAGGATTCAGCAAGATAATATGCTGAAAACATGTGCATGGTGCCTGGCATCGCCTAAGTCCCGATACATGTCAGTTCTAATGATTAATTATTACACCAGAAAGTATGGTTGCCCTTTATGCTTCTGTACGAGGCACAAGACTTTGTTTCAAGTGATGGGAACTCAGGTCAGACAAATGTGTTTTGTTCTGTTTTGTTTTGGAAGACCTCACACTGCCACAAAAAGCATAAGGGTCTAGCTTGCACCAGTTTCAGGGACAGCCAGATCCAAGGGCTGTGACTCAGCCAAATCTCACCTCTGCTTCTCTCTGCCTGGACTCTAGTCTCTTAAACATCTGCTGGGCTCATGGCGGCCAGCAGCTATGGAAGCTTCCATCTTTACCTCCCAGCAGGAAATCAGTAATGACTTTCGAGCTCTGTTTTCATAATTTGGGAGGTGGTTCTGATATAAGAGGGCCACGGAGGAAGGGGCCTCTAAGACTGGGGAGCACCCACTCGAAACACATGGTATATGCGAAGGAAAGAGGGACAGAACCATTTCCCAGAAGAGTGACATGTACTCCCGGACAGACCAAATGAGTTTACCCACACTTCACTCACTTTCAAAAAAAGTACACCCTTGGGGCGCCTGGGTGGCTCAGTCGTTAAGCGTCTGCCTTCGGCTCAGGTCATGGTCCCAGGGTCCTGGGATGGAGCCCCACATCGGGCTCCCTGCTCGGCGGGAAGCCTGCTTCTCCCTCTCCCACTCCCCCTGCTTGTGTTCCCTCTCTCGCTGCGTCCCTCTCTGTCAAATAAATAAATAAAATCTTAAAAAAAAAGTACACCCTTGCATATATTGCTTTTTGCACCATAACAGAATCAATGTCCTTTGTATAGCAAGTTTTACACCATAACCAGACTCTGTGTGTGCATGCCTGTGGAAAACTTGTTTTTCTCTCTGGAATCTTGTAACATCTTCTCTTTGTCCCTATTGTTCTGAAATTTCCTGCCAATGTAACTTGGCATAGGCCAATTTTCATCTACTTTTCTGGGAACTTAGTGGGCCTCACCCTGGTAACCAATGTTCTTTGGAGTTCTTGAATTGTTTTCTTAGAGGATTTCCTCCCCTCTGTTTCCTCTGTTCTTTCTGGAACTCCTGAAATGGAGATAGTAGACCTCCTAGACTGGCCCTCTAAGTTTCTGATAATTTCTCTGTTATTTTCCATCTCTGTTCTTTTGCTCTACTTTCTGTGACATTCCCACACCAGGATTTACAGCTCTTCTGTTCTAATCTTCCTGGATGTTATCATAATTTTAATTCCAAGAGCTGTGTTCTATGTGCGTAAGACATCATTTGACACAGAAGAAAGGTTTGAATTTTTTTTTTTAAAGCATCTCCTTATGCAAAATACAGAACAAAGTTCCTTTTATGAGATTGGTTTTCACAGTATCAGGTCCAGCTCAAGAAGGTAGTTTCAACTCCAAACAATTAGTAGCTAAAACCAAGGCGCCTTTGTGCAATTGCCAAAGCACTGGTTTTCCTGGCTTGTGTGTAACTAGTCAACACCGCATCTTGGACCAAAGGAAACATTACATTTGGAAGCGCTGGAAATGAGAAAGGTGTTACTTTAGACTAACATCGTGCCGCCGGTGGGCACATTGACAGTAAAGCTTTCCCCGGAGACTGATGACCCTATGGATCTTACTAACTGCTGTATTTATGTGATATCAGTTAGAATCCCGAAAAGAGAAATGTCTGGAAGAACTTCCAAAGTTCCAAGACAATGTGCTGGGATGAAACATTCAAAGTGGTAACAAATATTTTGAAACACATGAGATACTCTGGAAACAATGTGTAAGTCTGGGTGCTGATGGTATAGAGGTATCAAGAATTCCCTCCGGGAGGGGCACCTGGCTGACTCAGGCCAAGAAGCATGTGACTCTTGATTTCAGGGTCGTGAGTTCAAGCCCCATATTGGGGGCAGAGATTACTTAAGTAAATAAAACTTAAAAAAAAAATTCCCTCTGAGAAACATGAGGCAGGTGATATTTGTCTTACTCTGAGAAAAGCTTTTCTGTGTAAGCATGTAAAAGTTTGCCTAGAGATCTGAATTCCATGTTAAATGAAGATATTGAAGGGGCGCCTGGGTGGCTCAGTCGGTTAAATGTCTGCCTTCGGCTCAGGTCATGATCCCAGGGTCCTGGGATGGAGCCCCATGTCGGGCTCCCTTCTCAGCGGGGAGCTTGCTTCTCCCTCTGCCCCTGCTTGTGCTCTCTCTCTCAAATAAATAAATAAAATCTTTTTTAAAAATGAAGTTATTGAAAATGATGAATCTGGGGCGCCTGGCTGGCTCAGTCAGTGCAGCATGTGACTCTTGATCTCCGAGTTGTGAGTTCAAGCCCCACGTTGGGCATGGAGCCTATTTTAAAAAAATAAAAATAAATAAAATAAAATAAAGAAAAAAATATGATGAATCTAACTAATCCAAGCCACTACAATCCCTTCTATTTTTGATCAGAATATCACTTCTAATATTTCATATCAAAGTACATAGGTTTCCAAGAGATAAATTTTATGGCTCAAATAAAGACTTTTTGTGAATAATTCTTACTGCTCAGATTTGTCGAAGGTTACTATTGTCCTTGTAAAAGGTTTTATTCATCTGACCTCTTTTTGACCAAAAATTTCAAAGAGGACATGAAAATAGTTAACCGGTACTTAAAACGTTCATAAATTCGAGCAAAATTCAACTTTGGGAAGCAGAGATTGAAAATGGTGTGTCGGTGGTATGAAAACCAGGAGAGGGATCTGAGGTCTACTCATCCAACACAGCATTTCCGCAAGGCTCCAGTGCCTGGCCCCCTCTTGTGGAGACCAGAGCCGCTTGGCTCTACCAACCCCAGACCTTTGGAGTCTGCTTCTCCGCGGTGCCCTTGCTGGTGTAGATTCAGCTCAATCGACTTTCTTCTCCTTTTCGTCAGAAGGGACCCAGACTAAGTGTGTGTACAGTCTGCCACACTTACCTGGGAGTAGACAGTGCTTTTTCAAACTCTTTTGCACTTTTTTAAACCAGAGAATCTGGTTTCAGAGGGAAGCTACTTGGAAGTCCAATATATTAAAAAGTACAGTTGCTTTGGTTGGAGTAGGAATGAGGCGCTCTTCACTTGGGATGCTTTCTATTTTGGAGTCCAATGAATGGGCAGCAATCATAAGATTTTTCTAAGCCAGGCCCTGCACTAGCTCCTGAGGATGCGGATGTGGACAATGAAGTCTTTGTCCTCGGGGAGCTCAGGGTCCAGTGGTAGAGACAGACAAGTATATGAAGAATTACAAGGTTTCTGGTTGCTGAAATGAGAAATGGAGGGGCGCATCAGGAGGGGATTATCTCTCAGTTGATGGAAACCCACTCAAACTGGCTTAGGCAGAAAAGGTGGGGGCGGGGTTTTTTAAGAATGATCGGAGTGCAAGTGATGGGTTCCCAGGGCCAGATTTGCGGGCAAGAGGCTCTGGACCCAGAAAGCAGCAAAGCCTCTCGTCGTCTGCCAGTGGCCCTCTGGCGGTCACTTGGGCCCTTTCTGGGGGCTCTGCCAGTCCCCCGCGGGAGTCAGCCTTAGCTCTCTTGTTTCCAACACCTCTCTGCAATCTATGGCAAGTTCTGTGGGCTTTCCCCTCAAAATACGTCCAGAATCTGACCCTTCCCACCAACTCCACTGCTATCCCCTAGGTCCAAGCCACTGGCACCTTGGGCCTGGAACCTTGCCGTGGCCTCCTAAGGGGACCCCAGATTCTGCCCCTGTGGCTTCTTGGCCTGAATCTCCCACTCCTGTCCCCTTCCCCATGTTGCTGCTGCCACAGTTTCCCCCTCAGGGCCTCGGCTCTGACCATTGCCTCTCCCTGGGTTGTTCTCGCACCCCCCACCCCGCCATGTGACAGCCTCCTGTCTTCCTTCAGATCTTTTTTTTTTTTTTTTTTTAAGTAGGCTCCACACCCAGCATGGATCCCAATACAGGCCTTGAACTCTCGACCCTAAGGCCAAGATCCGAGCTGAGATCAACAAGCGTGCTTAACCGACTGAGCCACCCAGGAGCCCCATCTTCCTTCGGATCTTTACCATTTCAGTACCTGCCCTCTCCTGCCCCTACACTTCCTACCCCACTTCCTAGCTTTTGTTCTTTTTCCTCCTTCGCTCCTACCACCACTTATTATTTTTCTTATATCCCTTATGGTCTCTTCCCTACTAAAATGTACCCTCTAAGAGAGCAGGGATTTCGGCTTTCGTGTTCCATAGATGCATCCCGAGCACACGGAATAGTGCCTGACACACCGTTGTGGCTTGGTGAATATTTATTTATTTATTTATTTTAATTTATTTATTTTTATGTAATCTCTACGCCCAACGTGGGGCTCGAACTCATGACCCCGAGATCAAGAGTCGCACGCTCTTCTGACTGAGCCGGCCGGGCGCCCTGTTTAGGGAATATTTATTGAGTCAGTGAAAGTCTGGTCTCTCTTTTCTCTGTGTAGCCTCCCTTCCCTTCCTCCGCCTCCTCTTCACCCTCCCCCTTTCCTTCCCCCTTCTTCTTCCTTTCCTCCTCCTCCTTCTTGCTTTCCTCAGCATCTGGTGGTAAATTGCTGGGTCAGTTCTGGAGCTCTGTGATAAATTCCAAATTCTCAGCCCAAGGACTCCGACTGACCTAGTTTCAGCCAAGTTTTCAGCCCGGGACCCATCAGCTCTGGCCTCTGGGATGCATAGACCTATATCCACACACTTCTCTGTCGTACGGGTCAGTTCCCAGAGAATCAGAGCTGGACAGCTGGCCCCAAAAGGCGCTGTGAGTGTGAAGAAGCGACCTAAAATTTATCTAGACAGTGGTAGCAGCCACCTAGATTTTCTTAAACCAGAAGCAAAACAGAACAATAAAGTCCTTTGTGTTTTTGGTTCCCTTTTACATTTGTGGCAAAAATGCCAGTCAAGTTTCCTGCCACATTCAACTTCCCCTTTTGACTTAAGCTGGCTTGGCTCTCACAGTCCTTCCTAGGGCGGTCCTGGCCAGCAAGGAGTGGCTAGGATGGATCCCTGGCCTGAGGGACACCAGTCTTTTTGTTGGGTTGAGCCAAAGAAGACTCTTTCCCGAGGACTTGAGCACAGGGACCCAAAGGCCACGGTCAGCTGGTGGTGGGCTCCAGGGTGGAAAGGTCCTGGTGTAGAGTCGGGACTGTAGCTGGCCGAGGGCATGCTGTGGGGAGGCCAAAGTGAGGAAGAACAGCAACTAACCGAAAGTGGTAGCCTTTGGTCTGCAGACAGGAGAAGCAAGGAGCCCCCTGAGCACAGCGGAGACAAGAGACAGGGCTGCCTCAGAGAGAGGGAAACAGAGAAGCTCTCCGACAGCTTTTCACTTCTTCCTTCCACTCACTCAACAACCCCTGAGCCTCTCGTCCTTGCTTGGAGCTGTGCCAGTCACTAGTGATGTGGGCAAACGAGACAGAAGGGAGTTTTCCCTTGTGGAGCTTGTACTCCAGTCAGGGAGAAAACCATGAAACAGAGTCATAGGGATAATTAATTCATTCATTAGCAGCCTAATGACCAACGTGCATTAATGACAAGATGAATTAATTCTTTACAAGGGCTCCAAAGGTAAAATACAGTGTAGTATAAAGACTCATGGCCCAAGATGTCACCGAGTCTGGGGCCTAGGGGAAGGCTTTTCTGCTGGGACCTCAAAGATAAATGGGAGTTAGCTGGGCAAAGAGGAAGGGAGAAGAATATTCTAGAAAGAAGAGATGGGCTGTGCAAAGGCCCTGAGGCAATAAAGAGTATATGGCACATTGAAGAAAACCAGGGCAGTCCAGCGTGGAGCGGGAGTGGGCAGGCAGTAGTGGGTGGGGCCAAGTCAGGGGTTTGGATTTTATTCCAAGGGCTGTGGGAAGCTTTACTTCAAGGGCTCTAAGTGGGGGAGCAGCTTCATGTCACAGGCAATTTAGGAAGGTCACCCTGGAGGCTGGACTAGATGGGCTGACACGGAAAAACATTCAAGACGGATTCTTAAAGAAAAAAGGCAGGTTGCCAAATGAAACATGCAGAACTATCCCAGTTATGAGAAAACAAGCAGACAAAATACAAGTCCGAGTGAAAACACACAGTCGAAGGTCTGAACGGACACATGTATAATCAATCAATAGCATAATTTGCCTTCTCAGGGAGCCACAGACTTGGGATTTGTGAAATTAAACATTGCTGTGGGCTCAGTTTTATTTGAATTTTACAGGGATAGTAAATGTCTGTATTACTTAAGTGACCAAATAAATGTCATTTTAATAAAAGCAAACAAATAGGTTGTTTTTTCCAGAAGCAAAGTCCAAGGTGAAGATTCTTGTACAGGTGATATATTAAGAAAGGCCCCCCAGGAGAAGCTGGTAAGGGAGTGTGGGAAGCGGGACAGGGATGGGGAAAAGAGCAAACAAAGATGCGGTTTCAGGAAAATGCCGAAGCCGGTAGCCTCTGCCTGATCCCTGTGGGCACTGGGAATTCTGGAGTCGAAGTACCACCTCTGTGTCGTCTTGCCCTGAAGCCATGAAGCTGGGCTTTCCTTTCCATTCTGATCAGTCACTGGCCAAAGCACGCCCATGGTGGGCATGGGAATGGGGCCAGGGCAGGAACTTAAACTCCCAGGTACTTCCAGCTCTCCTGAGGACAAAGTGGCTCCAGTAGCTTAGTCCAGTCTGCACAGTGTGCAGACAGCTCCCTCCCCCCAGCGGGGGAGGGGGTAGGATAGAGCGGGGAGGGAAGCATTGGAAGCTGAATCACCATCATGGAAAGGGGAGGGGCACATAGAAATGATAAAGGGGGGAGGGGCACATAGAAATGATAAAAGGGGGGCGCCTGGGCGGCTCAGTCGGTTAAGCGTCGTCGTCTGCCTTCGGCTCAGGTCATGATCTCAGGGTCCTGGGATCAAGCCCTTCATAGGGCTCTCTGCTCAGCAAGGAGTCTGCTTCTCCCCCTCCCTCTGTCCCTCTGTCCCTCCCCACCCCCGCTCGTGCTCTCTCTCTTGCTGGCTCTCTCTCAAATAAATGAATAAAATCTTAAAAAAAAAAAAAACCTAATATAACACTGTGTGTTAACTAACTGGAATTAAAAGAAAAACTTAAAAACAAAAATAAAAACAAACACAAAGGGCATACTCTGCATATCATTTTTCACTTTCCTCATTTCACACCTTGGAAATGGTGCCATGGCATTACATTGAGATGTTCTTCATTCTTTTCAGTGACTACATAGTATTACTATGTATGGTAATGTAGTACGGAATGACCTAACTTTAAGCATTTCCTTACTGAGGGACATTTAAAGCATCTAGTCTTTACTACAACAAACAAAACTGCAATGAATATTCTTTGTTTATATCTTTGTGTACATGAACAAGTATATATCAAAGTCAGATTTATAGACATGTTTGATCCCAGGTTATACACAGTTAAAAATTTTTTTTTCCTGGGGCACCTGGGTGGCTCAGTCGGTTGGGCATCTGCCTTCAGCTCAGGTCACGATCCTGGAGTCCTGGGATCAAGTCCTGCATCGGGCTCCCTGCTCAAAGGGGAGTCTGCTTCTCCCTCTCCCTCTGCCTACCGCTCCCCCTGCTTGTGCTCTCTCTCTCTCTCTTTGACAAATATATAAATAAAATCTTAAAAAAAATTTTTTTCCAGGGCTTCTGGGTGGCTCAGTCATTGGGCGTCTGCCTTCAGCTCAGGTCGTGATCTCAGGGTCCTGGGATCGAGTCCCACATCGGGCTCCCTGCTCTGTGGGAAGCCTGCTTCTCCCTCTCCCACTTCCCCTGCTTGTGTTCCTGATCTTGCTATCTCTCTCTCTGTCAAATAAATGGATAAATCTTTAAAAAAAATTTTTTTTTCCTAAAGACTTTTAATTTGGGGACGCCTAGGTGGTTCAGTCAGCTGTGTCTGCCTTTGGCTC
This sequence comes from Callorhinus ursinus, assembly GCF_003265705.2. Classification (NCBI taxonomy): domain Eukaryota; kingdom Metazoa; phylum Chordata; class Mammalia; order Carnivora; family Otariidae; genus Callorhinus; species Callorhinus ursinus. Next base: position 13,422,717 of record NW_027397080.1, on the reverse strand, counting down.
AGGTCCTGATCCCAGGGTTTTGGGATCAAGTGCCGCATTAGGCTCCTTGCTCAGCGGGGAGCCTGCTTCTCCCCCTGCTTTGTGCTCTCTCTCTCTGACAAATAAATAAATAAAATCTTTAAAAAAAAGATTTTAAATTTTTTTAAGTAATCTCTCCACCCAATATGGGTCTTGAACTCACAACCATGACATCAAGAGTCCCACGCTCTGACCAAACCAGCCAGGTGCCCCCCCCCAACATTTTTAAATAGATATTTGCCAATAGCCTTCCCTAGCCCTGGTACTGAGTTACACTCCCACCAAAAATTACGAAAATCCTGACAGCTTATTTAACTCAGGTAAGGGCATCTTTTGTAGAATTCTTTTACGTCTCTTCGATTGGTGCTTCTGTCTTCCCTGGCATTGAAGCAAAAAGATTATAGTTTATGAAAAGGAAAAGAAAGAATTTTAGGTATAAGATGATTCACAGGAAGTAACAAGTTTGTTTAAACAACAACAAAAAAAGACCACCGCAGTGTGGTAAGTGGACAGAGAGAGACACCAGGGCTTGGGCTCAATTGGGAGATGGTTGGAGGGGTCTTGCAGTTCTCTCAAATCTTTTCACAAACCCCTTTGTATTTGATCGAGGTTGAATGGAACTCAGTTTCTCATAAACAAATAGCCTCCACCAGGTCCCTATCAAAGACCTCGCTCTCCTTGGATGGGAGGGCCATCTGACATTGGCCTTCCTCGAACACACCACCTAATCAGAACAGCATTCCAAGACGGAAACGGAAGGGAGCTCTTCGTATTTGAGGGCCCACCAGGCCCTTGACATCTATCACCTGCATCAGTCTGTGGTGGTGTGCTCAGCCCCCTCCTCCCGCATCCATTCCACACCCAGAGGATGTGTCTGAGCCAATCATGGTAAGTCCATCCCTTAGACAGGGATGGCTCAAGACTGGTCGTGAGACCCAATTCTGTCTGATGGGACCCGAGAGGATTCTGCTGGAGAGCATCTGGGAAACGTTTTCTCCAAACAGAGAGCCACAGACTGGTATGGACTCTCCTCATTCCCTGAACCCTGTGGCACTCAGGTGTGAGCACTAGGAACTGCAGCTCTGTCTTTCTACCGGCCTGAGGATAAAGCCGACCCTGAGACAGGCAGGGCAGAGAAAGCGCCAGAGCCTGCCTCCTGGGCAGCACTGTGGAGTCATCATCGTCGGCCAGCCCAGAAGCTCTCCCCTACCTCTGGACCTTGTTTGATGGGAAATAAGCATCCATGTTGCTGCAACCAGTTTCCATTGGGATTCCTGTTCTGTGCCACAGCTGCACTGGGGCCGATTCAGGCTGGTGTCCTCAACTGTCCCTCACTGCAGTCTTCACGGGTATGCTGCTGAATTTGGATCCATGTGTGCAATGCACTTTCCATGCTTTACCTGAGCACACCTACTGCTAGCTTGATGTCTGGCCGACAGATGGCTGAGAGGTCCAGCAACCCCAGCTGAGGCCCCGGAGAGACGTGTCTTGACTGTAACATGCAAGACCTTGGCCTTCTGAGTATGAAACAGCACGGTGAAGGCAGGAAATCATTCTTCTCAAACAGTGAAACGGTACTAAAAGCCCTTGACCCGACAGGATCCTTGTGAGCACTGTGCACACATCATGCAATATCCAAGTTCCGTGCTCCTCTTGTACTAGAATGACTTCTTTTAATCCTGTCCAGGTTGCTATCAAAAAATTCAAGAATGAATCACTGCCACATAACAATGCTGTGAGCTAATGATGGAGGCTCGAAGAGCTCAGTGTCAGACCTTGAACTTGAACTCAGGCCTGTTTGCCTCCAAAATCTGGCCTCGTTTCAACACAAATTCCCAGGTTCAACAGCATAAAGTCATAATGGAATGGCCAGAGTTTTCTGAAGTAGATTTGTTGTACTGGCCTGCCAGCACTCCTTCCTTATCCTTTTGGGGAATAAAAGCCTCCTTCTTAATTTTTATTTTATTTTTTTAAGGATTTTTATTTATTTTTGCGCACGCGCGCACACACAACAAAAAGAAAGAGAGAGAGCATGCGAGCAGGAGCAGGGTGTAGAAGTAGGCTCCTCGCTGAGCAGGGAGCCTGATGTGGGACTCAATCCCAAGACCCTGGGATCATGACCTGAGCCAAAGGCATATGCTTAACTGACTGAGCCACTCAGGTGCCCTCCTCCGTTTTTATAAGGAACCATTCTATGTGGTTTGACTGATAGGCATTCTAGCCTACCGATGATTCCTGATGATAGGGGTGGGCATGATCATGTCCTGCCCAGCAGGATATCCTATTTACCTAATCTCAGTGACTGGATCAGAGAAAGAATGGGTACTTTCTCTAACTGAGTCTATTAAAGTCCTCCTGAGATATTTTCTCCCAGAGCTTTTGGAGAAAATTGTCTTTTTCTCCTGAAGTTGCTAAGCTAATGCTTGGACTGCTGCAGAGAACCTGTGAAGCAAGAGGAATGAAGATGTCATTTGAGCTCCTGCATCCAATCATACCTGAAATCAATAGCGTTATAGTTTGAGTTTTCTAGTAGCATTTTTCTTCAGTTTATTTGATCTCGGTTTCTTTTTTTTTTTTTTTAAGATTTTATTTATTTGTCAGAGAGAGAGAGCATGCATTAACAGGGGGAGGGGCAGAGGGAGAAGGAGGCTCCACGCTGAGCAAAAAGCCCGATGTGGGACTCCGTCCCAGGACCCCAGGATCATGACCTGAGCCAAAGGCAGGCACTTAATGGAATGAGCCACCCAGGTGCCCCCGATCTCAGTTTCTGCCTCTTTTAAGAGAATCAGTCCTATCATACATTACAGTTCCCAATACTGACACATGTGCTTTTTGAGTCTCTCACATACATGAAGATGCTCTATGTATAACTCGGTCAATACTGAGAACTTGCTTGAGAACTTTAAGATTCCTCTCATTTTACATAAGTACCATGTAAAGAGGTAAGTGGGATTTTGATCCCTTGAGGGCTCTTTTGTTTTTTTTTAATTTTTTATTGTTATGTTAATCACCATACATTACATCATTAGTTTATGATGTAGTGTTCCATGATTCATTGTTTGTGCATAACACCCAGTGCTCCACGCAGAATGTGCCCTCTTTAATACCCATCACCAGGCTAACCCATCCCCCCACCCCCCTCCCCTCTAGAACCCTGTTTGTTTCTCAGAGTCCATCGTCTCTCATGGTCCATCTCCCCCTCCGACTTACTCCCCTTCATTCTTCCCCTCCTGCTATCTTCTTCTTCTTTTTTTTCTTAACATATATTGCATTATTTGTTTCAGAGGTACAGATCTGTGATTCAACAGTCTTGCACAATTCACAGCGCTCACCATAGGACATACCCTCCCCAATGTCCATCACCCAGCCACCCCATCCCTCCCACCACCCCCACCACTCCAGCAACCCTCAGTTTGTTTCCTGAGATTAAGAATTCCTCGTATCAGTGAGGTCATATGATACATGTCTTTCTCTGACTTATTTCACTCAGCATAACACCCCCTTGAGGGCTCTTTTGGAGCACAAAGTCTCATGCCACACCATGGAACTAAAAGGCCTTGGGTTCTCCTTTAGGGTAGAGCAAAAGGAATTGAATGCCAGTCAGAAAGATGATATTAGGCAGTCCTGGGTGGGTATAGTTTATAATCTGTGGCCAGTAGGGTTAATTGCCCAAGCTTTGGGGTTAGTGACTTGGTCTGAATCCCACCTCTTATCACTTCAACTCTATATGGCCCTGGGCAACTCACTCTCCCTCTCTAAGCTCCCGTTTACTCAACTGCAAAATTGGGCTAATAGTGGCAATCCTAAAGATTTCTTTTGACGATTAATAAAATAATACACATAGCTATGACTCATCTTACTTCCAAGCAGCAGAATCCCAAATCAAACTCTCTTTAATCATAAAAAAGAATTTATTGGCTCATATAACTGAAAAGTCCAGGAGGAAGATCTTGCTTCAGGTATAGCTGGATCTAGTGGCTCAAATATCGTCATCAGAAATAACACTGTAGGGGCGCCTGGGTGGCTCAGTTGTTGGGCGTCTGCCTTCAGCTCAGGTCTTGATCCCAGCGTCCTGGGTTCAAGCCCCATATTGGGCTCCCTGCTCGGCGGGAAGCCTGCTTCTCCCTCTGCCACTCCCCCTGCTTGTGTCCCCTCTCTCTGTCAAATGAATGAATAAAATCTTAAAAAAAAAAAAAAAGGAAAAAAGAAACAACCCTGTAGACTCTTTCTTTTGCTCTGACTCCATTGCCAAAAAGCCACGCTAAATCACTTACTTTTCACCACAGCTACTACCCCAGTCCAAAGTCTGTGGTTTCTAGCTTGATGCCTCCTGTCTCCCTTCTTCCTATGCCCCTGCTCACTCCCAGCTTCATCTCCACAGAATGATCTTTTAAAATTGTGAATCAAATCATATGACTCCTTTGCTCAAAGCCTTCCAATAGCTTCTCAGTGTGAAATCCAAATCCCTGTCCATGGCCCACCTGGCCCCTCAAGCTCTGGCCTCTGTCTGACCCAGTGAAGGGTCTTCCTCTTTCACACCACTGCACTGGCCTTCTCGTTCTTCCTCACCCCTAGGCCTTGCTGCCTAACTTCATATATAACGCCCTTGATCTCATCTCTCACAGGTTTCCAGCCCCACAGTTCCAAGTCCAGTAGAAAGAAGAGAGGGCGCCTGGGTGGCTCAGTTGGTTACGCGACTGCCTTCGGCTCAGGTCATGATCCTCGAGTCCCGGGATCGAGTCCCACATCGGGCTCCCTGCTTAGCGGGGAGTCTGCTTCTCCCTCTGACCCTCTTCCCTCTCATTCTCTCTCTCTGTCATTCTCTCTCTCTCAAAAATAAATAAAATTAAAAAAAATTAATAAAAAAAAAAAAAAGAAGAGAGCCCAATTGCCCACCAGTTCGAACACGAGTCCAGGGCTGGCTTTCATTGGCCCAAATTGCATGGTGGGCACATCCCTGAACCAATCACTGTTGCCAAGGGGCTGAGACGCTTTGCTTGGTTAGGCTGAAGTCACCTGCCCACCTGGAGCCAATGGAAGTGCGGGCTGAGTGGAGGAAGACAATTTCCCTGAGAAAAACTGAGGTCCTCTTACCCTGAGGTTGAAATAATGCTGGGCAGCAAAAATAGCATGTGTAGGGGTGCCTGGGTGGCTCAGTCGTTAAGCGTCTGCCTTTGGCTCAGGTCATGATCCCGGGGTCCTGGGATCGAGCCCCGCATCGGGCTCCCTGCTCCGCAGGAAGCCTGTTTCTCCCTCTCCCACTCCCCCTGCTTGTGTTCCTTCTCTCGCTATCTCTCTCTGTCAAATAAATAAATAAAATCTTAAAAAAAAATAGCATGTGTAGTTTTTGGTCTGCACAGTGTCTGACATGTAAGAAGTGATGGGAAAAAAAGAAAAGATCCAGCTTGCACTGCCTGCAAGAACCCCCAGGGGTCTCCTTCATCAACATTCACTCAGTTAACAAAATTTTATTGATATCACTTAATTCCAGGCTTCCTCCAAAGGGACTCTGCTACCCTCTTGAATCAAAATGAGATAATGTAATAGGTTATATGTCTTGTCTAGAACAGTGCCTGGCATTCAATCCACAATATTTATTGGGCTTCTATTAGCACTGGAGAGGAGCTCAGATCACAGCTGTGAACACCACAGGTGATCCCTCTCCTCCTGGGGCTTGTATGTTCTAGTGGAAAAAAGATAGTCAAAAAGAACAATTTGAATGGAGACAAAAGCCATTCATAAGACCGATACCTTGTAGGGAGAAAAATCGAGTGACCTGGGCCTCTTTTTTACTGAATGGCAGCCTTTTGTACCTTTGCAATTGTATACTTGTATTAATCATTTTTTAAAAAAAAAACATTGATCTCATTTTTAAAAGTAACCCCATAAAAAGATATACTATATCCATTACACGAGTAAAGTAAAAAAAATGCTCAGGAGGATGGGGAACAACAGAACTTCTCATGCACTGATGGTGAAAATGTAAAATGCTACAACCACTTTAGAGGACTATTTTGCAGTTTCTTACAAGATTAAATCTATGATCCAGCAATTCCACTCCTTTATCCAAGATAAATAAAAACTCAGGGCCACAAAAAAAATTTGTATAAGAATATTATACAAATGTGGGGTTAATAACAACCCCAAACTGAAAACAATGCGACTGTCTATCAACAGGGGGGAAAAAAAAGCATAAGCAAGTTATGGCGTAGTTATATAATGAAATACTACCCCTCAGTTTCAATCAACTTTTAAAAAAATTACTGATACACCAATATGGATGACTCTCAAAGAAGAAGGAGGAGGAGGAGGAGAGGAGAAAGGATATGGATGAATCTCAAGAAGATTATACCAAATGAAATAAGCCAGATTCAAAAACAACATAGTCTAGGGGCGTCTGGGTGGTTCAGTTAGTTAAGCTCTGACTCTTGATCTCAGCTCAGATCTTGATCTCAGGGTCCTGAGTTCAAGCCCTGCATTTGGGGCTCCACCCTGGGCAGGGAGTCTACATTAAAAAAAAGAAAAAAAAAACCCAACATATTGTACGCTTTAATTTATATTGTTCTAGAACATGCAAAACTTACCTAGTGTGAGAGAAGTGGGTACAGTGGTTGCCTGGGGTCGGGTGTGGGATTCATTGGGAAGGAACTCCAGACTTTCTGTGGGGCTGGAGATGTTCTGTCTTGAAAGAGATGTGGGTTACAGGGGTGTTTTCATTTCTCAAAACTCGTGGTACTGTATGTGTAAGTTCTGTCTGTGCATTTCATCAAAGGTGAGCTGTAACTCACTTTTTTTTAAAAGAAGTAGTTGAATAGGGTAAGTTACCATATACTAGGGAAATGTGCGACAGGCTGACTCCATGCGGGCGTGGGTGTACCCTAGAGGTCAGGGAGGGCCCCCACTAACAAAGTGAGATTTGAAAGGTCCTAGGGGGATGTCAAATTGTCCCTGCGAAGTAGGATGGCGGGGGGGCGAACTCAACACATAAATGTTAGCTTTTTATCAGGGGAGACCTTCCAAAAGCAAGTCTCTAACGTTCACTTTGTGCCTTCAGTTTTAAAGTAGTGTTTTCGCATTTAATCTCACGGGGACCCTTCCAAATCGGCATTCTGGCTCCCACTTTACAAGTGAGGAAACGGAGGTTCAGGGAGGTCGACGGACTTACGGAAGACCAACAACTAGGACGTGGCAGGAGCCAGGTTTCAGGGCGGCTTACTTGGTGTCAGTTTCCCGAAACACATCCTGAAACAGTAACCGCATACTCCCCAGGTTGGGAGGGCTGGAGCAAAGGAACGTCCTAGGGAACAAAAGAAGGGCTGGGTCCGCGCGCTCGCACCTCCCACCTCCCGGGGCGCCAGCCTCCAAGTCTCCAGGGAGAGTGGGGTGGGGGCGGGGGCGCCAAAGGCTGGCTCCACTGCGCTGAGTCAGCGGCTCCGGGGACCCGGGCGGGCGGCTCCGGAACAAAGAGAGTCCGCGTGGGGCTGGGGGGCAGGGGGCAGGCAGGCTGCGGAGCCGGGGGAGCGGCGGCACCCACGCAGAGTGGGGCGAGGCCTGCGCCGGAGAGAATGGGGGCAGAGGGGCGGGGCCTGCGCCGGGGAGGGGGCGGGGCCCAACCCCGGGGAGAGGGGCGGGGCCCAACCCCAGGGAGAGGGGCGGGGCCCAACCCCGGGGAGAGGGGCGGGGCCTGTGCCGGACAGCGTGGGGCCAGAGGGGGACCGGCCCCGGCTGGGCCAGGCGGGGAGCCTTGGGGTCGCACAGCCAGGACCCGGGCTGCTGGAGAGGGCCGAGCGGTGGGCCGAGGCTCTGCCGCTCGGGGCTGGGTCCTGGACCGAGTCCTTCTCCTGCGTGGTCCTGCCTGTTTCCTCTTGTGTGAATTGACGTGACCGGTCTTGTTTTGCCGGGTGTTGAAGAGTGGGTTGAGAGAACGGAAGTGAGGAGGAGTCTTCTTAACAGACAGCTCCTTCACAGACGTCTGTTTTGTACTTGCTAGGAAGAACTGTCTTAATAGCTGTACTAACACTTCACTCACACATTTCCATTTATTGTACGAAACAATCCATGAAAAAGGTAATATGATCATCCCCATTTTACAGCTGAGAAAACTGAAGCTCAGAAGAGCTTGTGTGGCATTCCCACATGAAGACAACAAGTAAGTGGCAAGAAGCAGGACTTCAGCCTTGGGTCTCACTTGGCGTTTTTGGAGTCTTTCTCACCCTAAAGCCCATGCTCTTAAGTAGCTTGCATGCATTCATTCTCTCATTCATTCAGCGCTATTTACTGATCACCTCTGTGCTAGGTCATCTGTTGGGTGTAAGGAATACAGGGACTAAGTTACAGTCCCCACACAAATGAAGCTTACAATGTAGTTGGAAGACAGTGAGCAATTAATGACAATAATTATTCAATTAAAATTGTGATATGTACTTTAGTGGACAAGTATAGGGAACTACAAGAACGGTGTTTCCTGAACGATGAATGCTATCATGTGCCAGGTTCTATCCTAAAGCCTTTATGAGGGGCACCTGGGTGGCTCAGTTGGTTAGGCGACTGCCTTCGGCTCAGGTCATGATCCTATAGTCCCGGGATCGAGTTCCGGGATCGAGTCCCACACCGGGCTCCCTGCTCAGCAGGGAGTCTGCTTCTCCCTCTGACCCTCTTCCCTCTCGTGCTCTCTCTCTCTCATTCTCTCTCTCTCTCTCAAATAAATAAATAAAATCTTTAAAAATAAATAAATAAATAAAGCCTTTATGATTTGACTTGGGTTTCCTGCCCACTTAAGATCTCAATCAGATTTATTTCAACATTGTGTTAACCAGATTTCTAGCAGTTGCCAATGACAGAAACCTACCAAAAACTAAAGCAAAGAAGGGGGTGGGGGGGAAAGAATTACCGACAATCTCTAGAAGTACAGGAGTTTGGGGTATGGCTGGTTCCTAAAGGCTCAAGAGAGGTTTTCAGGGCTCCCTCTGTCTCAGCATCCCTCAATTCTTTCCATGCAGTCAAGAAAGATGGCTGCAGAACAGCTCTAGGTTTCATTGGCTTGACAGCTCTCAGTCCCAAAAGAGAAAGCATACTTTCCAGTGGCTTCAGCGTAAGAAAAGCAGTCTTGAGACTGTTTCCCCCTAAACTCCCTGAAGTTGTCCTAAACCCTTGCAAAATCTGAATCCCAAAACCAGATCTGTTTGAATGCCTCACTGTCTCCTATCTAAAGATACAGCATTAACTACTTTTCTTTTACAACAACCATTGAACTTAATGTCTGTACCATTTGGCTCCAAATTAAGCATTGTTTCGTCACATTCTGGATTAAGGCAACATTCACAGGCATTGACCCGGCTCCTCTCCATCATGGATTGGGGGATAGCTACATGGATATCCGACTTATTCATTCAACAAATATTTGCTGAGCTTTTGATGTGCTACATAAAACCATCTGGTAAGCAGAACAGACCCCAGTCTTGCCCTCATGGGAACTTACTGTCTGGTGGAGAGACTGTTAACAGACACTAAACACAAATGAGTATATAATTATCCTTGTGAGTAGTGCTACGAAGAACAGTAGTGTGCTCTAAAAGCTTCCAAGCAGGGGCCCTGGCCTGGTCTGGAAGGTAAGGGATGATCTCCTCAGAGGAATGTTTGATGTGAGATCTGAAGGATGAATAGTTTATTTATTTAAATTATTTTTTTAAAAACTGACATTTATTTATTTATTTTTAAATATTTTATTTATTTATTTGAGAGAGAGAGCACAAGGTGGGTGGTGGGCAGAGGAAGAAGGTGAAGCAGACTCCCTCCTGAGCAGGGAGCCTGATGCCGGGCTCGGTTCCAAGACCATGACCTGAGCAGAAGGCAGACACTTAACCAACTGAGTCACCCAGGTGCACCCAAAACTAACATTTTTTAAAAAGTTTATTATTTTTTTAAGTAATCTCTAACACCCAATGTGGGGCACAAACTCCTGGCCCCCCAACCCTGAGATCAAGAGTTGCCTTCTCTTCCGACTGAGCCATCCAGGCACCCCTGAAGGATGAATAGTTTAATTAGGCAAAATAGGAGAAAGAGCATTTTGGATGAAGGAAACTGCAGATGCAAAAGTCCTGGGGTGGAAAAGAGAATGGTATATTCAAGGACTTGAAAAAAGTTTGGTGCATGCAAGCAAGAATGAAAGACTGGCATGAGATGAGGCTGAAGGGGTAGTCACAGTCTGGTGGATTTTCCCAAAGCTCAGCCTGAGAAAAGGGGGTGGTGCTCAGAGGCTAATAAGGAGAGTGCTACATTTTTGTATGTGTAAATTAAATGAGGTGATGTATGTATGAAAGGGCATAACAGTGCTTAGCACACAGCAGACCCTCAAATGGTAGCTTCTAATATTGTTCCCTGAAGTGTAAGTTCCTAGAGGTCAGGGACTGTACCTGTTTCCTCTCTGTGTCTACAGGTCCACTATAGAGGGAGAGGGCTCAGCAAATGTTTGTGAACCAAACTGGAAAGGGGGGCATTCAATCCGTGTCTCAGAAAAGGAGGAATAAAAAGGGCTCTTCTGGCCAAGGGAGGGTCCAGGCCAAAGGCAGGAGGTAGGAACAGACTTAATTGATTTGGGGAAAGGGGAAGAGACTTCCAGGCTGGTAGCAAGTGGAGAGGGTTTGCACCATAATGGTCATTGGTTGGCTGCCTCCCTAGTATCCATCCCCAGCCTGATGTTTATTTGGAGAGCCACTGTTCCCCTTCCATGTAGTGTCACGAGGATGGGTCTATACCCTCAGCATCAGGGATGAAGGAAGCATATGATCTAGCTTGGCCAACCTTTTTTCTTTTAACTATTTAACTATTTATTATTTATTTTAACTATTTATTATGTATTTATTGTGCACACACTTGAGCCGGGGGAGGGGCAGAGGGAGGAGAGAGCGAATCTCAAGCCGACTCCCCACTGAGGGCACAGCCAGACGCAGGGCTCCAAAGCTGCTCAATCCTGAAATCATGCCCTGAGCTGAAACTGAGAGTCCCACCCTTAACCGGCTGAGCCACCCAGGCAACCCCTGGCTTGGCCCATTTTTTATATCACTTTCTTTTGGCTGTGATGATTGGTGCATGCATGGTCACATGATATCCACCGGTCCAATCAGAATGGGTTTCAGACGTGAGGCCAGCCTCCTTACGCCTGGCTGGCTCAGTTGGTGCAGCGTGCCACTCCTGGTCTCCAGGTTGCGAGTTTGAGCCCCACCTTGGGTGTAGAGATTATTTATACATACATACATACATACATACATACATACATACATACATACATACATAAAGTAAGTAAGTTGGTAAGGACCTCCCAGTGAGGTTGGGGGCTGTAACATCCATTCACAATAGGACCTGAGAGCTGAGCCAGTCCAGAGGCCTTGCCACTGCAGGATGAAGATAGAAACTGATTCCTGGTGACATCACTTGAGAACCTGCAGCCAGGCCTATTCCTGGGCTGATGTGTTATGAGGCCAATAACTTTGTGCTTCCCCTGGTGGGCATTAGGTTTTCTGCCACTTGGTTCTTGAGGTTGGAAAGTTGTTGAAACCCATCTGGGAAGGGCCTGGATGTGAGTCCATCCTGCCTTTTTTTTTTTTTTTTTAAGATTTTATTTGGGGCACCTGGGTGGCTCAGTCGGTTGGGCATCTGCCTTCGGCTTGACTCATGGTCTTGGGGTCCTGGGATCGAGCCCTGTGTCGGGCTCCCTGCTCAGTGGGGAGCCTGCTTCTCCCTCTCCCTCTGCCTGCCGCTCCCCCTGCTTGTGCTCTCTTTCTCTCTGTGTCAAATATATAAATAAAATCTTTTTAAAAATTACAAAAAATAAGATTTTAATTATTTGAGAGAGAGCAAGCACATGTGCGTGTGCGCACGTGCACGCACACACACGAGTGGGGCGGGGAGGCAGACTCCCTACTGAGCGGGGAGCTGATCCCAGGACCCTGAGATCATGACCTGAGCAGAAGGCAGACGCTTAGCCTACTGAGCCACCCAGGCGCCCCTATCCTGTCTTTTCAGTGAGGCGATGACTTAGCCCCATACCGTGTCTTCTTGGAGAAGCAAGGCAGGCACAGGCATGTGGAGGGAGGAGACAAGAGCCCTCAGTGCAGACTGAACAGCAGGAGAGGAGCAGGCAGCCAAGGTGTGAGGGCCCTTCAACTGCAGGGAACTTTTATAACACTTTTACCAAGAATGGCCCAGGTCCCTGCATCACTACAAGGAGCAGAGCCGCTCACCCACAGGGACCATTCATATGGGGGCTGCTCTGTGAGAAAGACGTATGCTTCCCTGTTCCTAAAGCCCCTGCACGGTTGGGTCTCTCTGTAAGAGCAGTCTGGGCTTACACCAATTAGTTCTCTCTCCCTGAGGCCTAGGGAGCTCCTTCTCCACCTTTGAGGCTCAGCTCAAACGTCCCCTCACCATGAAGTCCTCTCTGAACTCACCCAGAAGAACGATCAGCTCTCCTTGCTGTGTGCGTTAAAAAGAAAACCACAGGCCCCAAATGATGTCACTTGGGCCTGTGAAAATCCAGGCCAGGACTTAATATCCAATCTAATGGCTGTTTTGACCTCCCCTGGAAATGTAAGTCTTAACTGGTCAGTCAGGAATTTTCTTTTCTTTTAAGTATTTTATTTATTTGACAGAGAGAGAGAGAGAGAGAGAGCGAGAGAGGGAACACAAGCAGAGGGAGTGGGGGAGGGAGAAGCAGGCTTCCCACCGAGCAGGGAGCCCGATGCGGGGCTCGATCCCAGCATCCTGGGATCATGACCTGAGCGGAAGGCAGACGCTTAACGACTGAGCCACCCAGGTGCCCCAGAAATTTTCTGATAAGCACCAGACAGGTCATCTGTCACATGGGTCCTCTCCATTCCCCAGAAGATGAGGTTATCTGCATGACCCTTCCCCCTAAGGGACAATGACCTTGCCTGGAACAATCCTTTCTTTTCTTTTGATCATAAGTTTCTTGTCCCTTCCTCCTTCCTATAAAAACCTTCCATTTTGTACACCGTTGAGCTGCTCTCCACTTGCGAGATGGGATGCTGCCTGATTCATGAATCATTTAATAAAGCCAATTAGATCTTCAAGTGTACTTGTTTGAATTTTTTAAAGCTTATTTATTTAAGTCATCTTTACACCCAAAATGGGGCCCCAACTCATGACCAAGATCAAGAGTTGCCTGCTCTTCTGACTGAGCCAGCCAGGCACCCCTGAATTTTGTTTTTTCACCTGTGTTTCAAGGTTGTACTCCTAAGTCCCTCCTATAGACTTCTGTTACAACCCCCACCAGATTCCAGAATGCTCTGGTGAGGTACAGGGGTCCTCCCCCATCGGATTGTGACCCTGCAAAGGACTGTAAACCCAGGCTGTAATGGATTACTTGATTCCTCCGTTCTTACCCTGTGACAGTCCATAGTGCTTGAAATTTGTCTGCAAAACCCTGGGACATGGGAGCGGGAGTGATGAAATTAGGGCTCTCGAGGTCAGCTGACAATCTGAGCTGCTGTTCATTCTTAGTGAGTTCAGCTCATGGAAGCATCTCCATCCTCGTCTCCTGTCTCTGGAACACATTTTGTTAAATCAGATTTAGAATTTACCCTCTTGCTCTGATTTCCACAAATCCCCCTCACACAGGTCTTAGCATAAGTAGTGGACTTTATGGAAGATTTGATGGATGTGGGGGAGGGTTTTAATATATAAAGTTGATCCCTGATCACTTCTTTATCTCGGCAACTTTTGAGTTTGCTTCACAGGACTTATCACAGTTTGCAATTATTTTATTTCTATGTCTTTTAACTTTTTTTCTTGGTTAGTTTGCTTCCTCCACTAGCTACAAAGCACGGACTGATCTGGCCCGCCGTCATGTTTGCAGTGCTCAGCACTGGAAGGTGTGAGGTAGGCAGCTGTTGAATGAATGAATGACTGTGGAATCAGACATCGGTCTTGAATGTTCATCCTCCACTGGGAAACTCCCTCGAAGTTTCTCAGGCCTTCTCCCTGTCCCTTTCTCACTTTTTTTTTTTTTTTTTTGGAATCAGTTTGTCCCATAAGGCCTCCAAAATTCTCAACCAGTCATGCAGAACATGTTCCGTTCTCTCCAGCCCCTACTTCCAGACCCGTCTGTGAATCTAACAGGAATTCAGAAGAAACCAGAGGCCACAGCTGTGGGTTGAAACATCCCCTTTCCTCCGCCATTACACTTTCATCACCGTCACCCTCTACAGGGCTTGGCACAGGAGGGGCTGAGGCTGCCTGTGTCCTATTAAACTCAGGGGAACGGAGACTTCAGGTGGTGTGGCCAATGAAAGTGGTCACAGACTCTTTGCCAAGCTTCCTAGCAAAAGGTAGGGCCAGGGGCACCTGGGTGGCTCAGTCGGTGGGGCATCTGACTCTTGGTTTCAGCTCAGGTCGTGATCTCAGGGTCCTGGGATCAAGCCTCATGTCAGGCTCTGTACTCAGTGGGGAGTCTGCTTGAAGATTCTCTCCCTCTGCCCCTCCCCCTGCTCACACACACACTCTCCCTCTCTCTCCGGAATAAATAAATAAATCTTTAAAAAAAAAAAAAGTAGGGCCAGTGGTTCCTGTTCTTGAGTCTGAGCTGGCCAGTGGCTGCGTTGACCAATGGATTGTGCTGGAAGTGACACTGTGCCAGTTGCAAACCCAGCTTTTTTTTTTTTTTTAAGTAATCTCTACACCCAACGTGGGGCTCGAACTCATGACCCTGAGATCAAGAGTCGCATGCTCTACCGACTGAGCCAGCCAGGTGCCCCCCAAACCTAGCTTTTTTCTTTAAAGATTTTATTTATTTATTTGACAGAGAGAGAGACAGCGAGAGAGGGAACACAACAGGGGGAGTGGGAGAGGGAGAAGCAGGCTTCCTGCAGAGCAGGGAGCCCGATGCAGGGCTCGATCCCAGGACCCTGGAACCATAACCAGAGCCGAAGGCAGCCGCTCAATGACTGAGCCACCCAGGTGCCCCCAAACCTAGCTTTCAAGAGGACTGGCAGTATCTTCCTTGGTCTCTTGGGGCTCTCAAGTTCCCATGTAAAACTCCAGCGATCCTTCTGGAGAGACCATGTGGGAAGAATCAGGCTAAGCAGAGCATGTCCAGCTGGGCCCCATTTTATCGCTGATGCCACCAAGGCACCAGGCATGTGAGTGAAGCCTCATGGGCGTCTTAGACCCTCAGGTCCAACCAGCCACCCACTGAATATTGCCAAGTGAGCCCAGTTGATGCCATCTGGAGCAGAATAACCCAGCTGAGCCCTGCCTAAATTCCAGCCACACAGAACTGCGAGATATATTGGAATGTTTTAAGCCACCATGCTTGGGGCTGGTTTGTTATGCAGCAATAGCTAATTGGAACAGAGAGAACAAGACCCTGGGGGAGCCAGCCTGAGGATGCTGGCTGGGCAGCCACCAGGATGCAGGAGGGCAGGTGAGTGATATTCTGGTGGGAAAAAGAAAGCAATGAGAGCCTCATTTGCACCCTGGCAGGGTGCTGGACAGGCAGACACTGGCCACCCCATCTCCCCCGGCTGGCCTAAGCTGAGACAGTCCTCAGTGGTCCCCATGGCACTGGCCTCACAATGGAGGTGTTGATGTATCTCACACTGATGACATGGGACTGAAAGGGCACATAAATATTGAACACCTACTGTGTGCCAGGCACAGTGATGCATGGTTTCTTACAAACCCAGCACAATCCAGAGAGAGATCAAGAGACAGAGACAGAGAGGGAGAGAAAGAAAGAGAGAGAGAGAGACATGCACAAATGCTGGATCTGCATTTCAAATATGTAAAACTGAGGCTTGGAGGGGGAGCCAGAGCTGGGATCGGAGCCTGGGCTCCAGTTCTAGAACTGTGGCCTGGCCAAGTCAGAAGGATTAGAGGGCCTGGAAGATGTCACGGTGGTGGGGGTGGTGGTGACTGCAGCTCCCAGCGGGGCTGAGTGGTGGCCCCCAGCACATGTGCACGAACCCTGCAGGAGGGGCTGTGGCGCCCCCTGCCAGGATACCTGGCCCAGAGAGAGGAGGATGGGCGATGTGGGGCCTCTAGGGCCCTTAAAACCCAGGGAATCAGGCGAACTGTTCTCACCATGCCGGTGGAGAGCATGGAGGGCTGCATGAGGCAGGCAGAGAAGCAGGGTCCCTGCAGGGGGCAGAAGGACTTTCAAGTCGGGGAGTGGCCTGGTCAGGGAGATGGCACTTTACCTCACCGTGCCTCAGTTTCTTGTTTATAAAAAGGAAATAACCACAGCACTTACCCTGCCCTTCCTTCTTTCCTTCCCTCCTTCCTACCTTCCATCCTCTTCCTTCCTTCCTTCCCCTTCCTTCCTTCCCTCCTTCCTTCCTTCCTTCCTCTTCCTTCCTTCCTACCTTCCATCCTCTTCCTTCCTTCCTTCCTCTTCCTTCCTTCCTACCTTCCATCCTCTTCCTTCCTTCCTTCCTTCTTCCTTCCTTCCTCTTCCTTCCTTCCTACCTTCCATCCTCTACCTTCCTTCCTTCCTCTTCCTTCCATCCCCTTCCTTCCTTCCTTCCTTCCTCCCTTCCTCTTCCTTCCTTCCTACCTTCCATCCTCTTCCTTCCTTCCTTCCTCTTCCTTCCTTCCTTCCTTCCTTCCTTCTTCCTTCCTTCCTCTTCCTTCCTTCCATCCCCTTCCTTCCTTCCTACCTTCCTTCCTCTTCCTTCCTTCCTTCCCTCCTCTTCCTTCCTTCCCTCCTTCCTTCCTTCCTTTCTTCCTTCCAATTCCTTCCTTCCTCCCTTCCTTCCAATTCCTTCCCTCACTTACTCAACAAACACCTCCCGAGAGCAGACAGCAGCAGGCCTAGGACCAAAGCTACGGCGTGACCCCAGCAGTAGCTCCTGCCTGTCCAATCTTTGCAGGCAACAAGGGATGGGGAGATGATCATTGCAGTGCCTGGAACCGTTTATTCCTTTCCAGGGGCTCTGTTTTCACCTCTAGGCAACAAGAGTGCTCATCACAGTGGAGGCTTGGAGAGACTTCACAGGGCCACAGGGCTCCTGGGCAAGGCTGCAGGGAGGTGAGCAGATCCTGGGCTAGAGAGAAGGCAGAAGGAGATGGTGGCTGGTTCTCAGGGCCAAGTTCTGTGACAGCGAGATACTGTCACAATGAGTTCTTGTCCTGGGGAGCCCTTACCCTTACCCACTAGGGCCTGAAGACACACATTATTAGGGTCGTTTTACAGAGAGAAATATCGAGGCTCAGCGCAGCAGGCTAACCTGCCTGAAGGGATCCATTAAACAGACAAGAACTCACCATCCAGGTCACTCCCAGGGCTCTACCTCATCCCCGCTCCTTCCAGCTCCCCCCTGACTTGCTCCCAACCCCAGCTCCCCATCTACCCCCTTCCTGGGGCCCTGAAACCTCCCATCCCCATCCACGGTGATCTTTCGGGAGGGGGGCGGGGTGCCAGGGGAGGGCAAGATGCGGAGGTTCCCAGACGAGTGGGATTCTACTAGGTCACACTCTGGCTCTAGGCAGGCAGAGAGGACCCATTCCAGCGCCGGAACACGCCTCCCTCCTGCGGTCCTCCTAGAGCCCCGCCCGCCGCTCCTAGAGCCCTCGCAGAGCCCCGCCC
>NW_027397080.1:13402039-13405087 GCF_003265705.2 Callorhinus ursinus | reverse complement strand
CTCCTAGAGCCCTCGCAGAGCCCCGCCCGCCCCTCCTAGAGCCCTCGCAGAGCCCTGCCCGGGGAGGCGTGTTTCAAGTGAGAGATTATAAGACTTGGCCAAGTTTGCCCAGGTAGCCCGTGGCAGAGCTAGGACCCAAAGTTCAGGATCCGTGATCTTTCCTGGGCCAAGACCAAGAGAGGAGACGGGGAGGGAGGGCGCTGGCCGGGCAGCAGGAGGCCCAGGAATGCAAGGGGACCCGGACTCCGGGGGACCTGCGCGAGGAGGAGGGTGCTGACAGGCAGGGAGGGGTGGTCTCTTCGTTTCCGGGTCTGGAGGAGCGCACATGCCGCGCCAGCCAGCAGGCGTCGCTGTGACAGCCGTGCTCCCCCGTGTTCTGATGGCAGGGGCAGAGTGGCCTACTCAAGGACAAGACTAAGGCTGTGAAAACAGGGGCTGTACCTCTGCTAGAGGTGATGGGGAGGATGCACGCTATCGCCTGTGAGAAGCTCCCAGCAGGCTCAGCAAACGGCCTTGCCTTCCCACTTTACCACCTGTGCAATCTTACTCCATTTCTCTGTGCCTCAGTCTCCTCATCTCTAAAATGGGAACGCAGCACCTGCTTCACAGGGTTGCTGGGGGGATGAAGAGAGTTATGTAAGTCTGGCACATTGTTAGGACTCGGTGAGTGTTTAATGTTGATTGTGTTCCTCCTTATTAGTAGCAACCCACCCTGCTGCCCCCACCTCCCACCCCAGGGGCTTTATTTCCCACCTGGCTCACAAATCCCCCAGTCACACTGAGGGCAGGAGACCAAGGAGGTGGACAGAGATGCATACGGGGTGTGTTCACCAAGAGGGTGGGAGAATTTGGAAGTCAGTGTCCTTGGCAGGTGCTCCCGAATTTCTGACACACTGAAACTGTGTGAGATAATGTTTGTTGATTTAAGCTGCTAATTTTGGGATAACTTGTTAGGAATAGAAAACTAAGAGAGTTCACCCCCCGCCCCTCCAGTCCTAGAGCAGTGGTTCTCAACCCTGGCTGGGCACCGAAATTCCCCACAAGGCAATACATGTCCACAGTTAGAGAATGAGCCTGGGGTCAGAGTGGCTGGATTTAAACACCTATCTCACCATTTACTAGCTGTGTAATTTTTGGGTACGTGACTTAACCTCTCCCAGCTTGAGGGGCTCCACCTATAAATGATGGTAATAGAACTTGCCTTCTTGGGATTGTTACAAAGACTGAACATGTATGAAAACATACGTCAATTCTGCCTAGAGGGTAAGCTGTGAGAGAGCTAAGGCCTTGCTGGTCTTGTTTGTGGCTGTAGCCTCAGTGTCTAGAATGGTGCTGGGAACATAGTAGGTGCCCAGTTAATATTTCTTGACAGAGAGGAATCAGTTAACTGAGACAACTAAAAAATGTTAGTTCAGATCAGCCGCTTGGCTTCCTGACTTCAGCCCTCTCTTCTGGCTCCATGGAATGTTCTTCGACTCCAAATGGGCAAGTGCCCCAGGACTCAGGTTTCAACCCTCTCCCCTGTCTGCATTCATTCCTTGGTGACTTCATCCGTTTTCATGACTTGAAACATTATCTCGAAACCAATGATTCCAAACTTTCTGTATCAGCCCAGAACTCTCCTCCTTGACATCTCCACTTGAACATCTAACGGGCATCTTAGACTTTCCTGTCCAACACTAAAATGCTGAGTCCACCCCCAAACCTCCTGTTGCGGTCATCCCATCTCAAGGGCAGCTCCAGCTCTACTTGCTCAGGCCACAAACCTTGGGGTCCTATTTGACCCCTCTCTTTCACTCACCTCCCCCATCCAGTCCATCAGCAAATCTGTTGGTCCTACGCTCAAAACATATTGAAATCCAGTCATTTCTCACCCTCTCTACTGCAGCCACCTTGACTGAACCACCAGCATCTCTTACCTGGATTGCCTCGATGGCATCTGACCTGGTCTCTGTTCCAGCTCCTGACTTCCTAGTCTATTCATCACATAGTATCCAAAGGGATCCTCCCAGCTCTGTGCTCTATTACTCCAGTGGTTTCCCATCTCACTCAGATTAAATGCTAAAACCCTGATGATATCCTTCAAGGTCAATAGAATCAGACATGCCACCTCCCACCCCCTCCTTCTGTGACTTCATCTACCACTCTCCCCTTTCCATGCTTTGAACCACACTGGCTTCCTTGCTTCCCTCCAATATTCAGACATGTTCCCATCTCAGGGCCTTTGCACTTGCTCTTCCCTTTGCTTTCTAAGCTAACCTTCTTCAGGTCTTTTATTTCTCTTCCCTACCATTTTGCTCTGTGACACTTCTCTGATATCCCATATATTTACTGATTTATTTATATATGTCTCCTTCCAACAGATACCCTCCCCAGAGCAGGAATTACCGTTTGCTTTGTTCACTGCTATATCCCCAATTCCTGGCACATAATAGGTGCTTCATAAATATTTGAAGGATGAATTCAGATGCTTGGGTCCCAGTGAATTAGAACCTGGGATGCAAGTGGAGTCCAGAAATCTGTGTTTTAAAAAAGGCATCCTGAGTACAGTTAGGGTTGAGAAGCCCTGTTTCAGAATGTCTGCAGTTTGAAGAAGCCCAGGAAGATCAAAGTCCAGCCCTCTCGTTTCACGCAGGAAGTCACCAAGGCCCGAGGTGGAAAAGCTGCCCTAGGTGGGTGAGGGGCACAGGAAGAACTAGAATGTAGGTCCCGGATGCCCAGCACAGGACTCTCTGCAGCTCCAGCCTGCCCAGTCTGATTCCAGGGCGGACTCTGAGGGGAAGTGCTGAGTCACTGGAACAGAGGCTCAGGGCAGGGTGTGGTGCCCAGCTCAGGTGGCAGTGGGACAACTTAGAGCTGCCCTTGCCTCCTCTAGGTGACTGAGGCTGAGGGAGGGGAAGGCAGGGCTTGGACTGCCTTTGCCCAAACTAACCTAGGGGTGAAGTTATGTCGATGTTTAAATTCAGGAGTAGATCACAGCCTTTGAAATGACTAATGCACTAAAACACACACACACACACACACACACACACACACACACACACACAC
>NW_027397080.1:13384044-13402029 GCF_003265705.2 Callorhinus ursinus | reverse complement strand
ACACACACACACACACACACACACACACACACACACACACACACGCCGTAAGATTGTCAGTAACAAAATCCAGCTTAGGGGAGAGAACCTTAAAGTCTAGAACCTGGTACAAGGACGCTGGCAGGTATAATTCGATGGGACCTCCATGACATTGGAGTAGGGGGAGTTCCAAAAATGTCTGAATGCCTCTTTATCCAGGTCTAGGATTTCCCAAACTTGGATCACAGGGGGCACTTGCAAAAAAAATGCAGTTTTCCTGTCACTGCCTAGGAGATGTTGGGTTTAGTACATTCTGGCTCAGGATCAGGAATTCGGATGTTAAGGGATTCTTATGCTCTGGAAACTAGAAACAGTGCCCTGGGGCAGCAGCCTGTGGAGTAGTGAATCCTGTAAGGCAATGGGGTCTTGGTGTCAGTCACCCCCCCATTCCTAATCTGTTTAGAAACTGCAAGATCCAATTCCAATGCATTAAAGAAAACACTCGTGTGTGTATAAGTCCCAGTAGACTCTTGCGCTTGTCAAATGTACCTTGGGGTGTTCACATTCTAGTTTTAAAGAACGCTTTGGGTCCCTTTGTGATTCAGCAGTTCCTGGAAGATGGCCTGTCCTACCTGGATTATTCTAGTGTGTGGAGGTTGCTGGGAGGGGGCCCCAGGATGGCAGGAGCTGGGGGATCTTTACTGGGCTTTGTAGGAAGACCAGCTCAACTGGTTCCAGAGTCATGAATTTGGACCTAGGTATGCCTGCCTCCTGCAGTTCATACTGATCATTACCCCCCCGCCAAATTTACACATAGAGCTCATTGTCACACATGGATCCCCAAGAACACACATCTACAGAGAGTTGTGAGAAATCTGAGGTTTCTTCCCGATGAATCACTGCTTCCTGCCTTCTTCCTCCACCCGCTTCCAGCCCTGCCCATTCTTGCTAAAGGACAGCTCTAATGTTTCTTAAATTCCACATATGAGTGAAAGCATATGGTATTTGTCTTTCTTTGACTTACTTCACTCAACATTATGCTCTCTAGCTCCATCTGTGTTGTTGTAAATGACAAGATTTCATTCTTTTTTATGGCTGAGTAGTATTTCATTGTATATAGACTCCACATCCTCTTTATTCATTCATCAGTTGGTGGACATTTGGGCTCTTTCCATAATTTGGCTATTGTGGACATCGCTGCTTAAAACTTCAAATTAGCATTTTTGTATCCTTTGGGTAAATACCTAGTAGTGCAACTGCTGGATCATAGGGTAGTTCTTTTTTAACTTTTTGAAGAACCTCCATACTGTTTTCCAGAGTACACAGGATGCCCTAATGCCAGCTTGCATTCCCACCAACAGTGTAAAAAGAATTCTCCTTTCTCTGCATCCTCACCAACACCTGTTTCTTCCTGTGTTGTTAACTTTAGCCATTCTGACTGGCATTAAGTGATATCTCATTGTAGTTTTGGTTTGTATTTCCCTGATGATGAGTGATGTTGAGCATCTTTTCATGTATCTGTATGTCTTTTTTGGGAAAATGTCTACTCATGTCTTCTCCCCATTTTTAAACTGGATTAACTATTTTTTTGGGTGTTCAGTTTTACAAGTTCTTTATGTATTTTGGATACTAACTCTTTATTAGATATGTCATTTGCAAATATCTTTTCCCATAAAGACAGCTCTAACGGAGTAGCTTCTGCTCAAAATCCTTCAGTAGTTCCCATCTACATCAGTCAGGCTGATGTGCTCTGATTTGACATCAGGACTGCTATAATCTGGATACAATTCCTATCCTGAAAGGCAGAATAATGGCTCCCAAGGGTGTCTACATTCTAACCCCTGGAACGTGTGAATGTGTTACATGGCAAAAGGGACTTTGAGATGGGGAGATCATCCTGGATTATCTGGTTGGGCCCAACCTAATGACAGGAGCCCTTAAAAGTGGAGAACCTTTCATGGCTGTGGGAAGATGTGATGATGGAAGGTCAGAGAGATAGGACATTGCTGGCTTTGAAGATGGAGGAAGGGGCCACAAGCCAAGAAATGGGGGTAGCCTCTAGAAGCTAGAAAAGGCAAGGACATAGATTCTCCCCTAGACCCTCCAGAAAGAAATGCAACCCTCCAGACATCTTGACTTTACCCCAGTGAGACTCATGTCCACCCTCTCCAGAACCATAAGGCATTACATTTGTATTAAGACACTAATGTGGGCGCCTGGGTGGCTCAGTCGGTTAAGCGGCTGCCTTCGGCTCAGGTCATGATCCCAGGGTCCTGGGATCGAGCCCCACGTCCGGCTCCCTGCTCGGCGGAGAGCCTGCTTCTCCCTCTCCCTCTGCCTGCCACTCTGCCTGGTTGTGCTGTCTCTCTGTCGAATAAATAAATAAAATCTTAAAAAAAAAAGACACTAATATTGTGGTAATCTAGGACAGCAATAGGAAACTAATACATTCCCCATCAAGGTTCCCTCCAACCAGTTTGTCCCTGGCTATTCTTCCCCTCCCCTGATGCCACGTGTTCCCCTCCCTCCACACCTGTGCTCATGCTGCTGTCCCTGTCCAGGACCCTTAGGTGGCCTTTCATTCCACCCTGTCCTCAGCACTGACCACCCACCAGAGGCCCCATCCTGGGGGCTCCCCACTGAACCATAAACTCCTTGAAGACATTGTCTGTGATTGATCTTCCTCCGAACTCCATGGCCAGGAGGGGTCCGCGGAGGTTTGCATCATGAACTTGGGGCATCTTGTGTAGAACCTCTGGTTCTTAGCCCCTAGCTGCATCAGGATTACCTAGGAATCTTCACACAAGTCCTAATTCTACCAAATCACCATGGAAGAAAGGGAGGCAGCTCCACGTGTATTACTGGGGGAAGGTTTCGAAGGTTCAGAGTTAAGTAGAAGAAGCAGTAGGAAGTCAAAGATTGAGTAGAGCATGTTGCCATTTGTGTGAAAAGGGGAAAAAATATTTACGTCAGTTAATGAAGAATTGTCTCTCTTTGGAAAGATACGAAAAATAGGTAAAAAGACATAAAGCCCTGGAACTTTCTGAATTCTGTACCAATATACATATTATCTATTCACAAAAGTAAGTAAAATTTTAAATATTCAAAATACTGATTCTGGCTGTCTTGCTAGAAAAGATCCAGGATGTCGTCTGCCAGCTCATTCTAAGTCAGGAACTGAGTTGTCAGGAAGAGGGCAGACTTGAGAAGCAAAGGATATTTGGAAGCATAAACTTACAATCCACTTAATGAGAAAAATGAATAGAAAGTCCTCCAAGGGATGTGAGCCAGGCCTGGGAACCCACTGATTGAGCCCCATCTCTGCATTTTATGGATGAGGAAAGAGAGGAAGAGTGACTTCCCAAAGCTACACAGCCAGTCAGAAGCACAGGCCAGTGCCCCAGGAATGATTATGACAATGACATTGACTCCCAGCCCCTGCTCACCTTCAGGCAGGGACCCTGCTGACTCACCGGGCAGGAGGACAGGATGATAGAGAAGAAAACACCATCTTTAATTAACCCACCTGCACAGAAACCAGGGTACACCCCCTGGCTTGCAAGGTCCCAGTGAGAAAAGAACTTGGTCCCTTGCAAAAACCATCTTATAAAAACAAAAGGCTTCAAAGCACCAGTGGCTAAACCCGTTGAGTAGAAAGGAGGCTGGGGAGTGGGGGTGGGAGGAAAGGGCTGGAGACAGGAGTGGGCTGGTGGCAGGATAGCAGCCAGGTCTGAAGGGAGCTGCCCCCTTCTTGAACGGAACCCCTAGCTACCTGGGCAGACCATATGGGACCTCAGTGCCTGGGGTGACCACTGGAACTCCTGGGGCTGGCTCCTTGGCAGAGCACTGCAGAGCGGATGGCGGGGTGGGGTCCTAGCTCAGGATGCTTTGGCCTCAGATGTAGGGAAGGTTAGATCAGAGGGTAGAGAGCAAGGAGTGAAGGGTCACCATGGATGGGCTCAGGCATACAAACCGTCTGTGTTTCCCTCCCATTCCCCCACACCTCCTGCCCTCCCTCTTAATCCAGGGCCACTCCTGTTTCACAGACTGGGAAGCTGAGGGGTGCCCCTCCTGCCCTTGGACTCACGGCCAGTACACAGGAAGTAAGGTCCTCAGGGGTGTCTGTGGAAGGAGCTGGGGAGAATGAGCTCTTCTCTCTATTTGCTCTCAGGGGCGCTGGCCCTCCCGACCCCACACCACGACCCACACTCCCAGTCTGCCTCTTCACAACTCCCTCTGGGCTTGTTAGAGGTTTCTCTTGGACATTGGAGTGGTCATAAACGCTGGTGATCTTTGAAAACTGGTGATCAGGAGGTGCTGACCAGCTGTCTTCCATTCTGGAACCTTCCAACGGGTGACGTGGATGGAGCCATCAGGGGTTGGTGGAGTTGCTGAGAGGACAGGGGATCGTGGCTGCAGCAGACCCGGCCTCAGGGACCTGGAAGGGGGTGGGGTGGCTGAGATATGCCCGCTCCCCCTTACTGTAATGAGCTTGAAAGGTTGGCCAAGGGTGGATGGGGGCCGAGTCTAGGAGGGCTTCCCTGTGGGTCAGGCTGAATTCAGGGCTCTGGGCTCTGTTCATCTGGTTCCCAACAGGAGAACAGGTATATTGCTTCAAGAGAGGCGCTGGCGAGAGGTGGTGGTGGTGTGTGTGATGTAGATCACGTGGGTTCTAGAGTGTCCCAGCTGGATGGGGGCCTGGAAATGGGATTCAGAGACCAGACACTGGGTTTTGGAGTCTGAAACTACAGTAGGTATGCTGTGTTCAAGGCCTGCCTCCACCAAAAGCCTAGCTGTGTGGCCTCAAGCAAATCGCTTCCTATCTCCGGGCCTCAGTTTCCACATCTGCAAAATGGGAATTATAATCCCAGCGTAGCCCCTGGAATTAAGAGTCAAATGAAAAGGCTAGAAAGAGCTCCGTCTTCTAAGAGATTATTTTAATTGAGGGAAACTGAGGCCCAGAGAGGGCAAGGAAGGGCCTTGCCAGATGTCACACAGAGAGTCGGTGATGGAGCTGCAGTTGGAACCCAGGACTCCTGCTTCTAGTTCACAGTAACTCTCCCCAGGGCTGGTGAACAAGTGTGGTGAGATGGGGCGAATGCCATTTCTCTCTGGACAGGGGACCGGAAGTGGGGTGAAGGGTTTCTAAAGGGAGCGGCTGGAGAAGGGAGGGAGGCCCCAGCGCACGCCAAGGCTGAGATAAAAAAAATACAAACCCCGCGATCCCCTCCCCCGCCCAGCCCGTCCCACCCCTGGAGCCAGGCTGGAAGGGCCAAGTCCAAGTCTGCCGCAGACCCAGCCGGCGCAGGCTGCAGTCGGTTCGCGAGCCGCCAGGGGGCGCGCCTGCCATTTCGGCCCGAGCTCGGGCCTGGGCTTCAGTCCGGCCGGCAAGCTCATGGCAACTGGATGGGCGCGGGACAGAAGCTACCCCGACCTGCAGGAAACAAAGGCAGGTTAGGGAAGTGGACCCGCAGAGAGATTCAGCTGCCCTCCCCGCGCCTCCCTGCCCTTCTTTCCCCTACAGCAACGCCCTAGTCCCTCCACCCCACCCCGCTGGGCACCATGACCCACGTGTACAGAGGCTGCAGTTGTAAATGCGACGTCTTCTGGGGCGCCTGGTATCCGTAGGAGTCAAAGCCACCGATGAAGTCAACTGCGGAAGGGGAGGTGGCGCACAGTTAGGGATGAGCCTGTGGGGTATGAGTTATGGGAGGCTAGGTCCTGAAAAGGAAGAATCTGAGGGCCAGACCCCTGTACAGGGCCTTAGGGCGGGGCTTTGCTGCCAGAGCGGGATTTTCAGGAGCTCAGCCAGAGTGGGCCAAAGCCCAAGTGCATAGAAAGCCTCGGGGGGCGGGCCGTCCTTTAAGGGAGCAGGGCTTGAGCCACTTAAGGGGGCAAGACCTGGGAGGTGTGGGTGGACGGTAGTCGGGGGACGAGGCTGGGCACGGGAGGTACTTGGTAGGGGCGAGCCTCGTGGAGCTCCTCCGAGGGACAGAACCTAAGAGGAGTGGGTGGAGAGCAGTGCTGGAGCCGTGCACTGGGCACCTGGATGTCTGGGTCACAGCCCAAGATGCGCTGGCTATGCAGACCGCCACCACCCCTGCCGCCTCTTCTTCCCCACCAAGAGTTGGCCAACCCAGGTCTCCTCCCGCCTAGGCCGCGCGGGCCTCTGTCCAGGGTGCTGAAGGCACGGGGTGGTGTGTGGCTAGGCTTCCCCGTTCCCTAGGGACTCGGCACTCACAGCTGTCCTCCTCCTCCAGGAACACTTTGCTCACGTAGCAAGCGAACACGAAGCCAAACAGCTGGGGGTGAAAGGAAAGAAGACAGAAGCTCTTCCTCCACCCCCTGCCTGGCCGGGCCCAGAAGGGCGGGAGGGACTGGGTGTCTGAGGATGAAGGCCAACCCATAACAACTTCAAGTTAAATGACTGGGCTTTATAGTCAAACATACCTGGTTCCATTATCCGTTCTGCGAGTGGACTTGGACAAGTCACTATTTTACCTCTTTGGGCCTCAGTTTTCCTAGCTGTCTGGGCAATACTTTACTGATTTGTTAAGAGGAACGAAGATTATGTGGCTTTGGGTGTGTGGAGTGCTGAGGGCAAGACTGGGGCCTATATTACTATCTTGGAGCCATTCTTCTTTAACTCTCACAACTCTACACAGTTGATGTGGTCATGAATTTCTGTAAATAAGCATATAAGCTTGGAGAGGGCAAGTGACTTGCCCAAGGTCACACAGTGGATACACTGGAGACTGGGTTGACTCATAGTCTGATGGCTCATCCTATTCATTAAACCTGCTCACTCCTGAAATGCGAGCTGGGGCAGGGGGTGAAGGGAGGAGATACAAGATATGGAGACAGAGCCAGGCAGAAGCACAGGCAGGCTGGAAGATCTAGGTTCTCCCCTTCTTAACTAGAGCTGAACAAAGGGGTTGGGGTGGAGTCCACCTCTAGGAGCGTGTGGGCCAGGGAACAGGAGGACTCACAGCCAGGAAGATCTGCAGGGCACTGCTGAGTGCTTCGATGTAGGGATAGTCAAGCAGGCAGCCGGTGACAGAGATGACATGGTGGTCTTCCAGGGCCAGGCGGGAGTTCAGGACAGGTGTCACCAGGCAGCCTGGCCCATTCTCCATCCACCAGGAGCGGTGCAGGGACGTGTTGAAGGTCATGATGAAGTCCCGGTCCTGGGGGCAGAGGGGCCTAGGATACTGAGCTGGGGCCAGGGGCGGGGGGATCTTTCTCAGGCCCCAGGAAACTTTATATAAGATCTAGGTCACACCTGGACTGTTGTAGCAGCCTCCTCTCCTGGCTTGCTTTGAAGAGTGTGAGGGAGTCCATTTCTGCAAGTCTATATTTGGCCAGTAGGTGGCGCTTGATGACTACGTAGGTCTCACACTTCCATCCGAGAGGGAAGGGCTGGTGCTGACCGACCCATAGGAGCCCCAAAGTTTCAGGGATGGAAGGCACCCTAACAGTGGCTGAGTCCAGTTTTCCAGCCATGGGTGAAATCCTCAATACAGACCCCTTCACAGCCCGTTCAGCCTCTCCACTGCTCTCTGGGTGTGGCCCTGGGCAAACCTGTCCTCTCTAGTCCTTGGTCTCCCCATCTGAAATGCAGAAGGGGCTGGCCTGGATCAGAGGTTCTCACCCACGGCATACATCTCTGTGTTTATCAATCCATTCATCATGCAGCCTGTTAACAAATATTCACTGGGTGCTGACCAGGTGCCAAGCCCTGCGCTGGGATGTCTGATCTCATTTCATCCCCGGCAACCACATGAAGTGGTTATCTAGACAGGGAAACTCAATCTCAGGGAGGGTGAGATACATGCCCAGGGGTCACAGTTTGGAAATGCGGGAGCCGGGATTCAGATCTAGCAGAACGACAAAGCCAATGTTCCCATTCATATATTTTCCCCTCTTACATACTAAAAATAGAAGTTGCGTCCTCTGGGCCTGCTCCTCCACCAGCTAAAAACTTCCCCTTTCTTCAATAGTTCTGCACGGGATCTGGTCCACTCGATTTTCCCCAAAGACTACTTTGTCTCTTTCCCTTCTGAAAATACTGATCAGAACTGGACTCAAATCTTTGTGGCCTAAGCAGCAAATGCTGTACATGACATTTTCACCTCCCTTGCACTGAACACGTGTGGGGCCCACCCAAGAGCACTTTTCAGGGTCACTACAAGTGGTTGGTTTCTACTGAGCCTGTGATCAAGTGGGACCCCAGCCCATCTTCATGGCCCCTCAGCCTTTATCTGCTCCATCATTTGTTTCTGAGAAGTGCAGAAGAGGCCAGAAACTAAAATGTGGGGGTAGGGTCTGCGGAGCATAGATCATTTGGGTGTGTAGAGGGAGGTCTCTTCAAGAGATGATGCCCCAGACCAAACTAGGAGCCCCTGGGTAGGGGATGGGAAAGGTCAGGCTCTGCCCTCTGGCATTGCCAGGCCTGAGGCTTACCTGGGACAGCTGTCCAACCTCCAGGTAGAAGCAGATGATAAATGCATTCCAGCCAACCCAGAGCACCAGCCAGGCTGCATACTGGGGAAAGGAGAGGTGGGATCAGGGTGGGGCCTGGGGGAGTGGGGATGGGGCCTGTCAATGGAGACAGAGCTCAGGGACCAAGGGGACCTTTGCAAGGAGAAATGATGACAGTATCTCACGCAGAGAGCACTTTAGAGTTTACAAATCATTATTACATCCATCGGGTCCTTACAACAGCCCTGCATGGAAGGCACTGTTCTTTCTCTAAAGATAACCAACATAAGCGCTAGAGAGGAGGTATCAGTTTTCCAAGATCACACAGCTAGGAAGAGATAGGGCTGCTCCTCAGGCTCCAGTCCTCTGGCGGCTAATCCGATGCATTCTGCAGAGAACAACAGACACAGCCTGGCTCCGCAGAGCTGGAGAGGAGCGGGGTATTTCCACCCAAGTCCTGGGCTTGCAATTCCAGTGCTGTCACCCAGCACACAGCGCTGCTTAGCAGAGTGCCTGGGGCTCTCCTGAGAGCTGGAGAGAAGGATTCTCCCATCCCGGGTGAGACAGAGCTTCGGAAGGGCCCTGCCCACCCAGCTTCTGGGAGGTTCAACCTGTGGGAGGCGGGCAAAGCCCAAGAATGAGCCAGAATGGGCTGTGGCAGGAGCATGGCAAAGCATGTCATTGTCATCACAGGTGTCCCTTTTCCCTCCAAAGAGGCACGTGATGGGTCACTGAGGAAAAGCAGGGGAGAAGGGTGAGCCTAGCTAAAAACAGGAGTTTAACAGAGACCATCAAGGACCAGGGCTTGGGAAGAGGAAGCAGGAGAGGGAGCCAGAGACACAATCCACTCCTGGGATCAGAGCACAGAAGGCACTGACCTCAAAGCCCCACTTGCCATCATACCACATTCTTGATGAACAGCAAAGGACCAAAGCTGAGCCAGCCTCTTAAGGCAACCTGAGAAACCAGAGAAGATGAAGTCTGTCCCTCCACTGGCTTACTGAGGCAGCGTGGGCATGTATCAAGAGCCTTCGCTCTGGATCTGATGCTCTAATCCTGCCACTATTAGCTGTGTGACCTTAGGAAGCCTTGTAACCTTTCTGAGCCTCATTTCCTCATCTGGAAAATGGAGATGGTATGATATCCCTTGCAGGGCTGTTGTAAAGATAAGTAAAATATGCGAAACTTTTAGCAGTGTGCTTCACACACGGTAGACACTCACTAAAATGACCCAGCAGGTTAATATTTGGATTCTTCCCTAGGAAATCCTTTAGGGAAAATATCAATCTCGTCTCTCTGCTGAGCAAAGAAGCATTGGGACTTGGGCATCCACCACCAGCCGGGCTGGAGCTAAGACAGGGCAGCGGTCTGGGCACCCAGGGAAGGCGGGGCAGTTCTGGCTGGAGGGGTAGGGGGTGGGAGGGGCCAAGGGAGCCATACCAGAATGAGGTACCGGGAACGGTACTGCACGGTGCCAAAGATGCCCAGGATGACTGCCATGATGTGCAGGAAGTTGGCTAAGATAGGAGCCCATTGATAGCCCAGGAAGTCAAAGATCTGCCGCTCCAGCGCAGCGACCTGTGGGAGAGAGCAGGCTGAGGCCACGGTCACCACCTGAAAGGGGAGGACAGGGACTCCTCCTTGACCTCGTGGAGCAGGTGACACCCCTTACCATGGTGATGAGGCACTGTGGCCTGACTGTACACAAGTCCAGAGCCTTCCCAGCCCCGCAAGAGCACAGGGAGATGGGGAGATGGAAGCAAGTCTGTGGAGATGAACTGAGACGGAGCCCTGCTCATCACTTTGGGGACAGTTAACAGAAGGGAGCCGGGGTTCAGAACGCCTTCCTCCCTGCCAAGAGGCGCTCCCCATTAGCACCTGCCCCTGCCTCATGTGGGGCTCGGAGCAGGTGGAGTTAGGATCCAGACCGCTTCCCCCAGCCCTGGCCAAGGGCTGAGCCACGGTCCTGAAGGGCCCAGGAAAGTCCCTGGGCCTGAGTCCCCTCTTCCAAGGACTGCTATCTGGAGGTTGCCCTGGCCCATGAAATCTATGGGCTGCAGAGAAAGGAATTTTTTTTTACTCCCCTTCCCCAAGGGAGCTACAGTAGGTTGCAAAATTGACCTCAAGTTCTTTCTCTCCCTGTCCCCATGCTCTTTGGCAGTACCCTTCTACAGTAACTCTGTGCTTGGTCATGTGACTTGCTTTGCCCAATGGGACTTTAGGAAGCATAGTGCAAGTGAAGACCTTTTGAAAAAATTGCTTGTGCCCTGGAGCTTGCCCACTTCCTACACCTGTAACACAGAGAACACCATGTGGAAGAGCTCCTGTGACCCGCTGGAGGATGAGAGGAGAACCAAGCCCCCCCAGATGACAGCCTGTCAACCCTCAGACATGTGAGTGAGGCCATCCTAGATCATTCCGATGCCAACCAACCCACCAACTGACCAAAAACACGTAGCCAGACCAGAAGAATCACCCAGCTGACCTACAGAATCAAGAGCTAAATAAAATGATTGTTTTAAACCACTGCTCTGGAATGATTTGTTACCCAGCAAAAGCTAACCGATACAGGATTCAATCAATCCTCCCTTTCCAGGAGCCCCTGGTTCAATATTTCAGCTGATACAGTTAAGAACAAAGGTGCCAATGACATCCATTGTTATTGACTGTCCAATACTTCTTCTTCTGGTGAAAGAACCCATCTCTTTGTTTTGGGAACTGCCTCCTGGACCTTTAGTCCATGTGCCTTGGGTGAGGCTGAGCCCACCTCTAATTTCAGCAGTGGGCTCATGATGCAGTCCTAACCAGATAATCGACACACAGGGATCTGGTCAGGGCCGGGCACTAGCCCTGTGGCCTGCTTCTGAGAGTCACCCCAGAGAGCTGCTGAAGCAGCTGGGACAGAGATGCTATCTGCCAGGGTATCTAAATGGGTACAGTGTCGCTCAGAGCTGTTGGTGGCTGTCTTTGCCATCTCAAAGGGGCAGAAAGGGAGAAAGAGTGAACAAGCGAGGGGAGTGCCCAGACCACATCGTTTTCGGTCTGAGGATCTAGCCATGCTGAAAACGAATTCTCCCTCCTTGTACTCGTGATTTCTGTCACTTGCAACCCAGAGTCCTGATTAAAATAGAAAGGGAGAGAAGAGGATCCGGCTGGAAAGGGGCAGGAATCCCAGAAGCCGTTTTCCTGGCAGGGAAGTGGGAGGAGGTGGGGCTGACGCTACCACACAGATGGTAAAGCTTGGGCAGAGACCCAAGAAGCTGCAGGCCCAGCCCTGGCACCCACCCACCTGGCGCCACTCTGCCTCTTGTTGGTGACTCCTCCTGCAGGGCCCTGCAGATTGTAAAGAGCTTTCCAAGTTCATCACTCACTGGATGTTCCTTGGCAGAAAGGCAGAGCTGAGATCATGATCTTGTTCTGAAGCAAGAGACCATGAGGCTCAGAGAAGGGAAGTGACCCAAAGTCACACAGTAGGGAGGTGGCAGAGCCAGGCAGTCATTCTGCTTTTCTCTGTCACCTGTCCCATCTTGGCACCAACTTATCAACTTTCCCTGTTGGCACTGGCCTGGGAGTTAAGAGGTGTGGATTCTGGTTGAGAGTCTGACAGACTCTTGGGTGACCTGGGGCAGGCCACCTTCCCCAGTGTGTCTCAAGCTCCTTCTTCCGTACAGAAGAGACCACTTGACTACATGACCTCCAAGGGCCTTCCAGCTTTGACTCTAATGGTCAACTCCCCAGGTTGCTCCCTGCTCCCAACAGCTTCTGCCCCACTTCTGCTCTTCTCCTTTCCACCCTGACTCTGCCAAGCCTTGGGGAGCCCTGGTGGTTTGGGGCCCACTTGATGCTCTCAACTCAGCTTGCATCTGGTTCTGGCAAGGAGACTGCCATCAGAGGACAGAGGAGGTGGCTGAGACAGACTTGCCCAGGCTCATAGTGTATCTGGGGAGACATCTTGCCTAGAAATGCCCCCGTAAAACATGGTATCACCCTGCTCCGCCCCTGGCCCTTGCTCCAACCCCTCTGGGTTCTCGGGGACCTCATTGACAACGCAAGCAGTGGGACAATTACCGCGAAAAGCAATGGCATCACTAAAACTCAGGTTCAAATTGCAGCTCTGTGTGACTCAGTGCAAGTTACTTTCCCTCTCTGAGCCTGTTTCTTCAACTGTAAATAGGGAAGGCAATCCTTTCCCCGAGAAGTTGTTGTGAGGATATGGAGACATCACAAAGACTGAGAGACAACTACACTTAATAAACGGTGGCTAATTAGTAGGAGACTCAACAGGGGAAGCTTCTTAGTTGGGTACCGAAGGCTTGCTGGGAGCTGCCATATTCCTTTCCCCCCCCCCCCCGCCCCCGCTACTACCCCTGAGTGGCTGAAACAACAGTTGAAGTCCTGCCTTCATTTCCCTTTTCCTTTTCTTTAAGATTTTTTTTATTAATCTATTTGACAGAGAGAGAGATAGCGAGAGAGGGAACACAAGCAGGGGGAGTGGGAGAGGGAGAAGCAGGCTTCCCGCGGAGCAGGGAGCCCGATGCGGGGCTGGATCCCAGGACCCCGGGACCATGACCTGAGCTGAAGGCAGGTGCTTAACCAACTGAGCCACCCAGGTGTAAACTTAGTTTTTTTTAAAGTAAACTCTATACCCAACTCAGGGCTCGAACTCACGACCCTGAGATCAAGCATCCCACGCTCTACCAAAGGAGCCAGCCAGGTGCCCCTCCATCTATATTTTTTAATTGAAAATCTGCATCTTATAAATAATCTCAATCCTAAAGTTATTATTTTTTATTAGACAACCAAGTCAGATATTGCAGAACTTCTGCTTGTGCAGCTGCGAGATGTGGCTAATTACCAAATAAAGAACAAACAAATAGGGGGACTATCTTCCCCATCTGGTTGCACCAGGTTAGAACAATAATCCGAGAGCTGCAGTGATTGTAAATCCTAGCTGGCCTTGTCGTGCCTTGTTAGTTTGATGGGAGGACTAGTGTGCAGACAATGGCAACCTGCTCCTTCGGAAAAATTTCAAGTGCACATGCACCGAGGGAAAAAGTGACTTTGGGCTAATTGTTTGTTTTTAACCTGGTCAACCGGTAAGCCAGGTCTTGAGTCTCTCTCCTAGGTGGGCCAGGACTGGGACAGAAGCTCCTGTTGGCAACTGACGCAGGCTCCTGCGTGATGGGGGTGGGGGTGGGGGCTGGCCACTACCCCTGTCCGAGCGCTTTTTCTTTGCATGTTTTTGTTGCTGTTTGTTTGAAGTAGGATCCACACCACCATGGAGCCCAACATGGGCCTTGAACTCATGACCCTGAGATGAAGACCTGAGCTGAGATCAAGAGTTGGATGCGGGACGCCTGAGTGGCTCAGTCAGTTGAGCATCTGCCTTCGGCCCAGGTCATGATCCCAGGGTCCTGGGATGGAGCCCCGAGTCAGCTCCCTACTCAGTGGGAATCTGCTTCTCCCCCTCTCTCTCTCTCAATCAAATTAAATAAAAATCTTAAAAAAAGGGGGCGCCTGGGTGGCTCAGTTGTTAAGCGTCTGCCTTCGGCTCAGGTCATGATCCTAGGCTCCCGGGATCGAGCCCCACCTCAGGCTCCCTGCTCGGTGGGAAGCCTGCTTCTCCCTCTCCCACTCCCCCTGCTTGTGTTCCCTCTCTCGCTGTGTCTCTCTCTGTCAAATGAATAAAATCTTTAAAAAAATAAAATAAAATCTTAAAAAAAAAGTTGGATGCTTAACCGACTGAGCCACCCAGGTGTCCCGGCCAGTTACTCCGTCATCAGAGCGGCCCGCAGAGCTTGGGGTAATCGCTGAAGCCCCTGTGCCTGCCAATGCCCACCCCCTCCAAGACCCAGGATAAGCAGGACATGTGCCCTGACCACCCCAGAGTGACAGATGAGAACAAGTCACCCAGACCCTACGTGGATCTGTCAGACCCACAGAATAAGCCCCACCTGCCTGCCCCTCTGCCCACCCTCATCTCCTCAAGGCCCGATGCTGCTTCGCCTGACCCACGCACCCCACCCCCACCCCTCTCACGAGCCCTTCCAAACCAGTCTGTGCCCCTCAAGCCGCAGCTCCTTCCCTCAGGGGTCCCCCCAGCCCTGCCGTTTGCACCCAAGGATGCTACTTTCTCTGTGCTCCGCTCACATCCCATGTTCCTTGGGCCAAAGGCAAGGTGGGAGCCTCTGGGGTCCCTAAGTTGCTTGCAGGCCCGGACAGCCCCGTGCCCCTGGGCCCAGGCCCTGCGGCTAGTCCACCTCCTTCACTGCTGCCTCCAGGCCCTGCCCTTCCCCGGAACTGAGTTTCATCCCTGCGTCACCCTTTGACACCCAGGAGCCACCCCCTCCAGCACCTCAACCTCTCAACTCTCAAACACCATCCCTGTGACCTTCTCCCCCCAGTGCTCCTCCTCCATGGCCACCGTGTGGACTGTGGCATTGCCACAGCTGCCCCGCCTCCGAAGTCACCAAGTCGACAGCTCCCACTGGACCAGTCCAGCTGGCTTCCCAACACCGCTGACGGGGATGGTGACCAACCGGGTCCGGCAAATCCGGTCCCCTGCCTCTCACCCTCCACCCCTCCCGTTCCCCGGTTCCTCACATCCCTGCTGCGTTTGCTGGGACCCCACGATGCCCCCTCACTTCGGCACAAGCTTCACCTGTAAGCCAGACTCTCCTACCCCTCTGCCTTTCCCTCGCACCTGTCAGAAGCCCACACCTGCACAAACCCAATTAACAGTTTTCTCCCTGCTTGCAAAGCAGCCGAGCGCTGCTAGAGCATCACTCGCCAGGCAGATACGGTGCACGACAGATGCAGTTCCATAACCACCAACTTTGAGAGGCCCCCCCTTGCCGCCCCACAGCCCAACTAGGCTTCTCCGGGGAACCCACTCCCCCCACTGACCACTTCCGATCTCACTGCCCTCCACCCTCCTGGGACCCCTCCAGCCTCACTCTCACACTGGGACCTGGCCTCTGCCTGCCCCCGCCTGCCCCCTCCTCCGCCCAGTGCCTCCGCCTACACTCTGGACCCCCACCTCCTATCTTCTCAGGCACTCACACCATCCTCAGACCCTTCTGGCCTGGAGCTCAACCTCTCCCTCTGCCCAGGACCCTTCGCACTAGCTCCTAAGCACACTCAAGCCAGTTCCATTAAAAAAGTAAAAGGGAAAAGCCCCATCCTCATCTATCTCCACGCTCTCACGGCCAGAACTGCTCAAAGGCCTCCACGCCCTCCCCGCCACCGGCTCCCCCACCGCCCGTGTGCGCACGACCATTTGGCTCAGTGGGCTAGGAGCAGACCCGCCGTTAGAATCCCTGGGCTACGGGGCCAGTCCCTCACTCCCCTGCACCTCAGTTTCCTCACCCACAGAATGGGTATAATTCACAATACCTCCCTTGTATGGTGGTGGAGAGATTCCATATTATTTGTTAATGTATATATATTTTTATATATATGTTTAAAGTAAGCTCTACGACCAACGTGGGGCTAGAACTCACGACCCTGAGATCAAGAGTCACATGTTCTACCAACTGAGCCAGCCAGGTGCCCCATTTTTTTTTTTTTAGGTAGTATTTAAAATTATATTCTGCTGCAGAACTCCCTGCCTGCCCCTTGCTTTATTTTTTCCATGGCACTTATCATAGATTACCGTACCACCCACTCCCTTTTATGGTCTGACTCCTGAGTTAGAAGGCACACTCCCTGGGAGCAGGGATTTCTGCCTAAGGTGCTCACCGCTGCATTCCCAGTGGTGAGAGCCGAGCCTGGCACACCGCAGGTGCCAACGTGAAACTCGGTCTCCATCCTCCCTGGCCACTCCTGATTCCGGTGCAGCTCATCCTCCCACGCAGCCGGGCCCCTCAGTGTCAGAACACCCCCAGGCCATTTCCTGGGTGCAAGCAGACGTGTGCCCACCCAACCTTCAGGCGCTACCTGTTCTCGTTTCAGCCTCCAGCCCCTTTATAACTGGCTACTCATCCGACGGCTCATCATGAACTTAATACACCCAAACCTGGTCTATTTCCAGTGTTTGGGCCCCATGATGTGTCCAGCTGCAAGAGCCAGAAAGCTCAGTTTCAGGTGCTACTCTCCCTCCTGCCCTTCTGAACCCCCTCACCTCTGGCCACTTTCTCCCACTGCTGTGCACTCACCTGGCCATTGCAATACTACCAGCTCCCCTCCCCGCCCAGCCCAGCCCCCAGCCTACCTCAAGTCTAACCTGCCCCTCTCCTTTCCCAAGTGAAGCCACCACGAAGCTCCCCGGCTGCCCCTCCCCCTGCCCTTCGCTCCCCACCCCCACCCAGATTATTTATTTATCGGGTAGCTGCCAGCCAAGGGGGATGCGGTTGCCATGGGAACCTTCAGCCCCAGTCAGGGCTGCCTCTGTTCTCAGTAGGATGCTCTAGTCTGTCTAGACACCAACCCCAGGAGCCCAACACCAGGTGGGGGCAAGGGATGAATGATGCAGATGGGCCCACCCCAACCCCAGGAGACTGGCTGGGAGAGAGGTGGGGCGGGGGCCGGGCTCTGGGCCACAGAACCCACCAGAAGCCTCTGGTGCCCAAGCCCTTGCCAGCCAATTCTGCAAGTCAACTACTTTCCTGGCCAAAATCCCAGCCATGTCACCACGGGACTTAGATACAGAAGTCAGGCCTGAGGGAATGATGAGGGAGGGGTCCCTGAAGTTTCTGAAGAATGGTTTGGTCCAGCCTATTGACTTTAGTTCAAAGAGGGCTGAGGTGGGAAAGAGCTCCCCATTTGGGGTCCAGCAAACCCGAGTTCCATCCCCAGTCAGTCTCTGATTCACTGTGTGACCTTGGGCAAATTACTCCCCCCTCTCTGAGCCTGAACCTGGGAAAATGTCCTGAAGATTCAGACGGTGCATGAAAGCTCTGAGCCCAGTGCCTGGCACACAGCTGGTGCTCCGTATATGGCAACAGCCATGGCTGCATCCCCCAGCTCAAGCTCCTCTTTTCCCAATGGATTTAAGGCAGCTGACAAAATTAAACTCGACTCAGCCCCTCATCCATGAAATGAGGGAGTGGGACTGAAGCCAGACAGAAGGACCCCTGGAGATCCACCAGTCCAACCCCCTCATTAGGGAGGTGAGCAAACTGACAGACAGCAGTGACTTGTCTACGAGGAGCGTCTTCCCACTCTCCCTGAGCTCTGCGTCCATCTCCGGGGTCCATCTAGGGCAATGGCCTTTGAGTATGAGTTGGAACAGTCACAGAGACCAGGTAGTCTTTGGTGGGGTCAGGGAAAACTGGCCTAGCAGTTCACTGAACAAATATTTCTTGAGCATCTATTATGCACCAGGCCCTGTGCAGAGTGGTGATGAACAGAATGGGGTGGCTCCCTCCACAGGGAGCTCAAGTCTGGAGACAACCACAGGCCTCTGGGAGCTGATGATGGGGTCTTCATGCCAGGTTCCCCATCCACTGTGTGTAGTGACCTGTGGGGACTCCTTCCTACCCTCAACACACACACACACACACACACACACACACACACACACAC
>NW_027397080.1:13375466-13384034 GCF_003265705.2 Callorhinus ursinus | reverse complement strand
ACACACACACACACACACACACACACACACACACACACACACACACAAAGCTGCAGAACAATAGGATTCTATTTATGTAAAAAAAAAAAAAACCCCAAAAGCCAAAAAATAAAAATGAAAAAGACACGAAGCGTGTGTGACTGTAAATGCAGAGTCAAGAGCCCGGGAAACACACAACAAAGCTTCCGAGAAGTCCCTCTAGGGAGTGGGAAAGGGGAAATGGGGAGACTTAACACTTTTCCTTAGACATACTTCTGTATATTGTAATTTTTTTACAACAAAGATAGATTTTTCAAAAAAGTTAAGAAGAAATGTTTTTCAGTGTTGATTCATGTGGAAAAGCAGTAAAACGGCTCAGAGGACCTGAGGTCTCCTTCTCTGATGTGAACTCGTGCTGTGGGGTCCTGGTAAGTCTCTCCCTCTAGGCCTGTGTTCTCACCTGTACAGTGGGGGCCTCAAAACTCCCAATCACTGTCTGGGTCCGGCGGTGCTGCAGCCTGCCTATCGGCAGGGGGACCAGCCTTTGGGGCCCTGTGACCACTGCTGAGGGCTTAATGGCCCCTTTTTCCCCAGAAGCTGGTTCTGCCAGCCCCTGGTAAGGTCTCTCCCTAGGTTCTGCCTGGATCATCACAGCCCTGCTTCCCCCTGCCTGACTACACGCAAATCTGGCACCACCTCTCCTCGGGGCGCAGCCGGACCAAGGGCAAGGGCTCCCCACGGCCCTAGTGCAGCCGCCTGGATATGCAGGCTCGCCTTTTGCAGAGGAGGCTCACAGTGGTCCTGAGGCTCCCAAAGTCACTCAGACAGGAAATGGCAGAGCTCAGTTTCAAGTCCTTGTCTCTCCGCTCACTGTTCTTCCCACCCCCACACCTCTCTCCAGAGACCATCAGGGGCTCAGGAAGGGGCAGAGCCTGCTCTCATGAGTCACCCAGTCCCGGCTCCCAGGGGCAGTGACATAACAGCTAACATCTATTCATCTCCTATTAGTGCCAGACACTCTGCTGAGTCCTTCACATCTGTTCGTTTGTTCATTCTGCAAACGGCTCTCCAGTGCCTTTTGTGGGCTAAGAGCTGAGAAGCCAGTGATGAGTGTAGAGGACCCAGTTCCTGTCCTCACGGGACACCAGTTCTGCCTCTTCCCTCCTCAGGGAAGATCCCAGAACATCTGTCCCAGCCCAGAGAGCAGGGAAGCGGAAGAGGGCCGAGATGAGGGGGATGGTCTTTCCCGTTAGAAAACAAAATAACCTCTCGGGGCACCTGGGTGGCTCAGTCGTTAAGCGTCTGCCTTCGGCTCAGGTCACGATCCCAGGGTCCTGGGATCGAGCCCTGCATTGGGCTCCCTGCTCCGCGGGAAGCCCGCTTCTCCCTCTCCCACTCCCCCTGCTTGTGTTCCCTCTCTCGCTGTGTCTCTCTCTGCCAAATAAATAAATAAAATCTTAAAACAAAACAAAAACAAAAACAAAATAACCTCTCAACGGGCTTCAGAGTAGTAGAATCATTAATTGAGCGCCTACTGTATATCACCCCTCATACTCACATCTCTTAATCCTACCCCCATTGCTGGATAAGGGAACTGAGGCCCAAGGCCACACAGAAGAGCTGAGACTGCAGCCAAATCCTCACTCTTCCCTACCACATGGCTCTCTGGCCGGCTTGCATGCCCTGGCAGTTGGGAATCTCACCCCTTGTAGTCCCGCTCCCTCCTCCTCAGCTTCCCCAGCCCCCCAGCCCTCAGACTGCCATCTGTCTGTCCTTATGCCCTCCTGCTGTGGCCCAGCCCTGTACCTCAGCTGGGCCTGGGGGAGCCAGGGAGCAGCTGTCCACTAGCTTGGGCGTAATTAGCCCTCAGAGACCAGCCTGGAGCTTACGGGGGGGGGGGGGGGGGGGGGGGGCGGGGGCCCAGGACTGTCTCAGAGGGCTGGTCCAGGCCAGCCCTGGTCCCCACAGGAGGCAGCCGCTGGAGCTTGGCCTCTGTCTCCATGGCAACCCCACCCCTCCTCCCAGTGACCGCTGACCCTTCCCAGCTGGGGGACTCCTCAGACCCCTTCTGGGCAGATCCATCCCACTACACCTCTGAGCCTGCAGCGCCATTAGAACAGGCCCGGTAGTGGTCTGATTAGCATATATCTACATTAATTTGCATAAACCCAGCCTAGAAACCCAGGGTGATCCCAAGGTCAGTCTAAAATCAAAGGGTCCCTCCAAGTCATCCGGTCTATCTCTTCATCCACAATCTGGTCCAAACCCACAGGCACCCTGGCGGGAGGCCATTTGGGCAGCACAGAGAGGGGCCTTCAGGCACAGGGGGTCTGCCTCGTTCCCCTTCTCCGTGGAACCGGGACAGGATGCCTACTTCACAGCAGTGTTGAGAGGACTGAGGGGTCTTTCAGATTTGTTGCGAGCCCAGGCCCTGTCCC
The DNA here is from genome assembly GCF_003265705.2 of Callorhinus ursinus. Taxonomy (NCBI): domain Eukaryota; kingdom Metazoa; phylum Chordata; class Mammalia; order Carnivora; family Otariidae; genus Callorhinus; species Callorhinus ursinus. The sequence continues at coordinate 13,381,617 of NW_027397080.1, read as the reverse complement.
ACCCCCTCCGACCTCTCATCTCCACTCCTGGAGCTCCTTGCTTTCTGTCTGGGGGCCAGGCCCCTCTCACAGGCCCAGAGAAGCCCCTAGGAGTCCAGCAGAGTTGCCCCTTGGATCTGGGGCTACTGTACCACCTGCCTCCTACCAGGTCTTCCCGCCCTAATTTCTGGGGTCTGGCAGGAAGTGGATTAGAAGCTGGTGGCTACCAGCTCTGGCCTTTCATCAATGCCACTCGGGCTTTGCCCTCATGCTGGTTCACAGCCGGGGAGCAGGGGAAAGCTGACACGGCCCTGACCCCCTGCACCACCCGCTCCACTGAACTTTGGAAAACCACCAGAGGCAGTTTAATGCAGTGGGCAGAGGGCGTGCTTGGGTTTATCTTCCATATATGAGCCTCAGTCTCCCCATCTGTAAAATGGGGATAACAGTCCCCACACTTCCTGGAAATACTGTGAAAATTAAATGAGAAGACTGTCTGTCACGTGCCTGACATGGTAAGCGCTCCATAAATGGTAACTATTATTAGTTCAATAACGACAGTGAGGAGAAAATAAGCCGAGGCCACATTGAGGGTCCAGGAAGGGTTTGCGGAGGTGATATTTAGCTTTGGCCTTGAACTGGCTACAATAAAGACACCCAACTCGCTCTGGATGTCCCTCAGGAGGGTACACGGCAAATGATGGCACCTCCACACCGTGGGACACGACGCAGCCATTCTACCGGGTGCACAAAGGGCACCAAGCAGTTTGGTGTGAAAAGGCAGGCCGCAGGGCCCCTTGAGTAGTAGGACCCTATTTTTGTGTAGAAGGAAAACAAAGAGTCATCAAATTCTGGAGAGTAGGATTGGGGGTGGGGTGGGGTCTTTGAGATTCAACCAGAGATATTTCAGTTAAGGGTTTTACATTGAGGAGGAATAACTTCATAAGAAAAAACAAAATAAAGAAGAAATTAAGAGGGGGACAAATGAGCGTGGGCAAAACCCCTGAGGTGTGCAGAGGGTGATGAACCATCTCGGTTTGCCTGGAACTGGGGGCTTTCTTGGGGTGCAGCCCTTTAAGGGGTAAAACCCAAAAGTTCTGGGCAAACTGGGACAAGTCAGTCATCCCAGGTGTGAGGGGTACAGACCACCCGGGGGCTTAGGATCGTGAGGGGGTGAGAAGACCTAGGTCTTCATCCTACTGGCCCCTAAGGGCCAGGGAAGCTTTCAGCAGAGGGATGAGGCAGCTGGGTGCTTTGGGCGTGGTGCTCTCTGACTAAGTAAGGATGGGCTGGAGGTGGGGGGTCAGGTGGGGATGCCAAGGCCTTCCTGAGAAGACTAAGGACAAGGCCCAGAATCCCTCTCTGTGCCCAGAGTCCCAGTCTCCCAGGACTCTCACCTTCTTGCTGATGCCCACTCTACCTCTGCCTACGTGCCCATGTCCAGACTGTTGGGGTATCCCCAGTCCCATGCCCCAGATGCTGAGACCCCCACCCCCACCCCAAGCAGGCTCTGGAGTGGGCAGCAAAGGCCTGGGATGAGGAAGGCCTCTAAAGAGGAGCACTTCAGACACGGATGGAGGGGAAGACAATCCAGGTGGAGAAAATCCAGCAACAAACAGGCTCTCCCAGAAGACGCCGGCTGCAGATAGATGGACTTTTGGATAAATAAAAAGGTGATTAGTCAGATGCCCCATTAAGTACAACAAACGACACCAGATAATTAAGCCAAAAAACTCGTGGCAGAAAGCACCTTAATGGAGCAGGCGCTTAAGCAGGGAGAATTAAGGAGGCCCTGAGAATTGCAGGTGTGGCTGTAAGGCTGGAGATGGGGTAGAAAAGACCAGAAGGTGGACACAAACACTCAGGAGTTAAATATGCCCAGGATTCGATGGAGTCAGAGCCCAGCAGTGATCAGCTCAATCTCCGGAGTCAGGCGGACTGGAGAGGGAGTCCCAGCTCTTACTTACAAGCTGTAGGGCCTGGGAAAGTCATTTCCTGGAACCTCACTTTCCTCATCTGTAGAATGGGTACACGACTACCAAGAATACCTACCTCCTGGGGTTGTGTGAGGACTCAATGATGTACCGGGAGTACAGAACTTGATATATAATAAGTGCTCAATAAATTCTCATCGATTGGACAAGTCACTTTCCCTCTCTGGATCTTCATTTCTCTTTGCAAATAGGGGATAATAATCTCACAGAGAAATTGGAGGATCAGTTAAGATCACAGCCATGAAAGCAACTTATATACTATAATGTGCTTTTTAAAAACTGTAAAGTACTATGCCCGCATCATCATTATTAGGATAATTAAGTCCTTGGTTTCATACCAAGGTCAGATTCCTGCTGCTTGTTCCCTGAGAAGCTGTACAGTGCGGTGCTTAAAAGTGTGGCCTAGGAGCCAGACTGTCTGGGTTTGAATCCTACCTTTATACTTATGAGCTGTGTGACCTTCAGCCACTCACTTAACCTTTCTGTGCTTTAACTCTTCCATCTATAAGATGGGGATAATGATAATAGTACATATTTCAAGGGATTGTCGTGGGGCCTTAAATGAGGGAATATGTGTAAAATGTTCAGAACGCTGCCTGGCCCGTAGTCACGGGTAAAGCCACATTACTTGTAGTGAGTTACCCATAGTGAAGACTCCGGGTCTGGGTCCCCTACAGGCTCAGAGGACTCAAGTTCTGAAGAAGAGGCCACCACTGTCCTGGTGTGCAGACCCCTTTGAGGCCAGGAAGCACTCTCCCCGACCCACTCCATCCAGTCCAGCAGCTGCCTGACCCAGCCTGGCCCCTTTTCTGCCCTGGCTCTTCTCATTTACCCACCAAGCATTCACAGACACTGACCCCACGCTAGGCCTGTGCTGGCTGAACAGACCACTGACCTACAGTGTCAGTTTGGCACAACTGCAAAGAAGAGAGCAGGGACTTCCCTCCGGGGCCTTGCATAGAGCCCACCCTGGACACGCTGCCTTATGTCCACCCATTTCATGTTCTCCTCTCAACTCTCGAGAGCTGTGATTTTCCATGTGTAGAAACAGAAGTCCGGGGACAGTTGTGTAAGTGGTGGAGGCAGGATTCGTACCCAGCTGTGTCAGGGTGACCATATTCCCAAAGTGAGATTCAGTGCAATCTCTATCGAAATTCCAACTACTTTTTTTTGCACAAATAGATAAGGCTGTCCTAAAATTCACAGCAACATTCAAGGGACCTAGAACAGTCAAAATAATCTTTTTTTTTAGAAAGATTTTATTTATTTATTTGACAGAGAGAGATAGCAAGAGCAGGAACACAAGCAGGGGGAGTGGGAGAGGGAGAAGCAGGCTTCCCGTGGAGCGGGGAGCCCGATGCGGGGCTCGATCCCAGGACCCTGGGATCATGACCTGAGCGGAAGGCAGACGCCTAATGACTGAGCCACCCAGGTGCCCCTAGAACAGTCAAAATAATCTCGAAAAAAGAACAAGGTTGGAGGACTTAAGACTTCCTGATTTCAAAACTCACAATAACATGACAGTAATCAAGACAGAGTGGCACTGACATGAAGTTAGGCAGACATGTCGGTGGAATAGAATTGAGAGCCCAAAAATAAGCCCGTACATTTAACTGATTTTCAACAAGGGTGCCAAGACCATTCAATGGAGAGAAAGCATAGTCTTTTCAACAAAGGGTGCTGGGACACCTAGAAATCCACATGCAAAAGAATGAAGTTGATCCCCTACCTCACACCATATGCAAAAACTAACTCAAAACGGATCACAGGCCTAAATGTAAGAGCTGAAACTATAAAACTCTTAGAAGGAACCATAGGTGTAAATCCAAGTGACCCTGGAATAGGCACACGTTACATACGATAGCAAAGCACACGCAGCCAAAGAAAAACTAGATAAATTGGATGTCATCAAAATCAAAACCATTTGGGTGTCTGGGTGGCTCAGCTGGTTAAGCATCTGCCTTCAGCTCAGGTCATGATCCCGGGGTCCTGGGATTAAGCCCCACATGGGGCTCTGCTCAGCGGGGAGCCTGCTTCTCCCTCTGCCCCTCCCCATTGCTCATCCTCTCTCTCTCAAATAAATAAAATCTTAAAAAAAAAATCAAAATCAAAGCCATTTGCACATCAAAGGACACAATCAAGAAAGTGAAAGCCAACCCACAGGATGGGAGAAAATATTTGCAAATCAGAAAGGTGATAAGAGTCTAGAGTCCAGGACGAACCATGAGAGACTATGGACTCTGAGAAACAAACTGAGGGTTTCGGAGGGGAGGGGGTTGGGGGGATGGGTTGGCCCGGTGATGGGTGTTAAGGAGGGCACGTATTGCATGAAGCACTGGGTGTTACACACAAACAATGAATCATGGAACATTACATCAGAAACAAATGATGTAATATATGGTGACTACATAACATAATAAAATAAAATTTAAAAAAAAAGTCTAGAGTCCAGAATATATAAAGAATTCCTACCATTCAACAAAATGATAAATAACCCAATTAAAAAATAAGCCAAGGATTTGAATGGAAATTTCTCCAAAGATTTAAAAACTGGCCAAAAAACACATGGAAAGATGCTCAACATCATTAGGGAAATGTAAACTGAAACCAAGATGAGATACTATTTTATACCCATAAGGTTAGCTAAAATAAAAGAGATGGGAGCATCTGGCTGGCTCAGTGGGAAGAGGGTGCGGCTCTTGATCTCAGGGTCCTGAGTTTGAGTCACGTTGGGTACAGAAATTACTTAAATAAATAAGTAAACTTAAAAAAAAAGACAGATAATAACAAGTTGGATGAGGATGTGAAGAAGTAGAACCTTTGTGGCATTGCTGGTGGGAATGTAAAATGATGCAGCTGTTGTGGAAAACAGGCTAGTTCCTCAAAACATTAAACATAGTTACCATATGGCTCAGCAATTTATTCCTAGGTAGAGGGGTGCCTGGGTGGTGCAGTCAGTTAAGCGTCTGACTCTTGGTTTCAGCTCAGGTTGTGATTCTGGGGTTGTGGGATCAAGCCCCATGTTGGGCTTCGGGCTCCGTGCTCGGCACGGAGTCTGCTTAAGACTGTCTCTCCCTCTCCCTCGGCCCCTCCGCCTCTCTAAAATAAATAAATCTTTCAAAACATTTATTCCTAGGTAGATATGCTGGAATTGAAAACAAAGTTCACATAACACTTATACAGAAAAGTTCATAGCAGCATTATTCACAGCAGTCCCAACAGAAACCACCCAAATGTTCATTAACTGATTAATGGGTAAACAAAATGTGATAGATCCATACACAGGATACGAAGCCATAAAAAGGAATGAAGCACTAATACAGACTACAACCAGCATCAGCTTTGAAAATATTATGCTAGGGGGCACCTGGCTGGCTCAGTTGGTTGAGCACATGACTCTTGACCTCAGGGTCATGAGTTCAAGCCCCACATGGGGCATGGAGCCTACTTTAAATGAATGAATGATTGAATGAATGAATGAATGAATGAATAAATACATAAATAATAAAAATATTATGCTAAGTGAGAGAAGTGAGTGAAGGACTACGTATTGTAGACTCCACTTCTAGGAAATGTCCAGAATTGGCCAATCCAGAGAGACAAAAAACAGATTCATGGTAGCCAGGGGCTGGTGGGAGGGGAAAATGAGGAGTGGTTTGAGGTTTCTTTTTGGGGTGATGAAAACATTCTGGAATCAGAGTGTGGTGATGGCTACAAAACAGTGTGAACACACTAAAAACCCTGAATTGTATACTTTCAGATGAATTTTTTTTAAAGATCTTTTTCTTAAAAAGAGAGAGAGAGAGCACAAGCAGGGGAAGGGGCAGAGGGAGAGGGAGAAGCAGGCTCCCCCCTGAGCAGGCCATTCCAGGACCCCAAGATCATGACCCGAGCTGAAGGCAGATGTTTAACTGACTGAATCACCCAGGGACCCCAAAAGATTTTATTTTTTAAGTAATCTCTGCACCCAACATGGGGCTCGAACTCACAACCCCAAAATCAAGAGTCATATGCTCTACCGACTGAGTCAGCCAAGCACTCCCTAAGATGGTGAATTTTATGTTAGGGGAATGATACCAAAAAAGGAAGGAAGGAAGGAAGGGAGGGAGGGAGGGAGGGAGGGAGGAAGGTAGGAAGGAAGGAAGGAAGGAAGGAAGGAAGGAAGGAAGGAAGGAAGG
>NW_027397080.1:13346938-13375456 GCF_003265705.2 Callorhinus ursinus | reverse complement strand
AGGAAGGAAGGAAGGAAGGAAGGAAGGAAGGAAGGAAGGAAGGAAGGAAGGAAGGAAGGAAGGAAGGAAGGAAGAAAAGAAAAGAAGAGGGAGGAAAAAGCCCACACATAGCTAACATTCAGTGGAGGGTGGAGGGAGAGGGGACAAACACACACACAGCAAAATTACTGTTGTGCTAAGTGTCTGAAGGAGGGGTAACAAGACTGAGAGCTATGATGGTAGTGGTCAAGGAAGACTTCCTGGAAGAAGTGAACTGAAGAAAGAAGGGATAGCAAGGTAAGGAGGAGAGGGAAGGACAGGCAGCAGGGAAAGCATGTGCAAAGGTCCCGTGGTGAGAGGGAACTTGGCAAAGAGAAAGGTCCAGAAAAGCCCCCTGGGGCTAGAGCATGGGGAATGAGAGGGGGCAGAACGTCAGAGGGAAGGGCTGGAAAGGCAGCCTGACACCAACATGGCAGGGTCAGAGGCCTGAGCAGGAAAGCAGCTTGGAGCTGGAGAGGCGACACCAAGCCCTCTGAGTGCTCCCTTGGGGTCAAGCCTCACACTGGAGATGTCGGCACCTAGTGCAGAAGGTCAAGTGCGGGAAGGAGCTGGCAGCTAATTTCTCCCAACTGAGCCACTCCACGTGACCTGATGGAGGGAGGAAAAAATTCCAGTTCCCTGACTTATTTAGCAGCACCTCCCGCACTGACTCCCAGGAAGAAAATAATGACGAAAACCAGCCTCACTGCTATGGCAACAGCAACCACTTCTGACTTAGCCTCCTGACTAAAGGCCTGGCAGGGGAAGCCTGCCTAGCTGTAGTGGGGGGCGGCAGGAGCCCCTCCTCCAGCGCTGCAGGATCCCCCTTCCCTTACTGTTGCACTCCTGGCTCAGCTCCCAGCTTCCCCACTTCTCCCAGCAGAGAATCACGGCAGCCGCCAACACCTGGACAGCCCTTCACAGCTCAGCCTGTGATTTATGTGTCCCTCCTGTAATGTGGGGCTATTAGTCCCACTGGACAGATGAAGACACCGAGACTCAGAGAGCTGAGGGGCGGTGCCTACAGCCTGGTATCCTTCCCCCTGTACTGTCCTTATCCCACCTGGCAAAGGTCTGCTCACCTGTGCAGGTATCCGGCTCTGATTCATCCATGGCACAAAGGAATAAATGAGTGGAAGGAATGTCACCCCCCCCCCAGCCTGTCCCCTGCTTCCTCTTCCTGGGAATCTATCTGCACCGCAGGGTGGGGATGCCCTGTTCTGGTCTAGCCCAAGAGGGCCAGGGCGGGGGGTCATCTGGGACCGATGAGAGCCTGCGTCCTCAAAAGGGTGTCCCTAGGTGACTGGGCTGAAGTGTTTCCCTTCAAAATGCCTGGCTCTGAACTTTCATGCTAGTATTCACAATGGCTAATATTTCCTATGCACTAACTCTGGGCCAGGCTTTGTGCCGGGAACAGGCAGAGTGAGGGATGGACTGTGGTCCCGGTTCTATGGTGGGGGGGTGGGGGGGTGCGGGGGTACAGCCTGAGATCTCAGGGCTGGAGCAAACCTAGGTGGCCTGACCCCAGAGCCTGAGCTTTTGACAGATACCTGTAGCCCCCAGGAGACTTTCTCCCCCTTTTCCCATCCCCCACCCCCAGGCAGGCTGGGAAGATTAAAGGGGGGCAGAGGAGCAGAGGGGAGGGAGCTGAGCCTCAGCCTGCAATCATTTCCTGGCCCTGGGCCAGAAGGCTGCAGGCAGAACCTGTTGGAAGAAGAGGGGCTTGCTGTCTGCAGGAAGGGAAGTGGGGTGGAGGGAGGGCCCCTCCTGGGAACTGAGCCCTGCCTCTCTCCAGGCCTGGGGTTCACAGGAGGAAGGAAAGGGAAGGCATGGCTGGGGAGTACCTACTAAGTGCCTCTGCTGAGCCCAGTACTTCACAGGTGGCATTTCGCTTTATCCCCAGAGTGACACTAAGATAATAGCTAACACTTATTATATGCCAAGTGTCTCTTGAATGCTTAGAATGCTTTGATTCATTTAACCCTCACAGAGACATGGCAGGTAGAGACTGAGATCATCCACGCTTTGCACGCAGGGAAAGCGAAGCGTAAAGAAGAGAATAACAAGGTCACACAGCAGATGCAGATCTGAACCAGGTCCCCTGGCCGCAGAGTCCATGAGGAACAAACTTCCTATCCCGCTAGGGCAGTGGCAGCCCCATTTTCCAAAGGAGGAGAGTGAGGCCCTTTCTTGAGGTCACCGGTGTCGGGGGGGGGGGGTCAGGTCCCATCTCCTGGGAATCTGGGAATGTCTGACTTTCTTAGTGGCCCCTCCTGGATGGACGGCCACCTTTGCCACTGCTCCCCAACAGCTCCTGTCTGGCAACATCGAGAGCATGGGGAAGGGTTCTAGCTGTAGACTCTTGCTCACTGCTATCCAGACTGAGCAGAGGGGCCAATTGTTTCCACCTACCCGGGACAGTTTATTTTTGTTCAGGGTATTTTTGCTTGGAATCACACACCCAACTATGATCCTTTCCAGAAATGGCATCAGCCTGCTTCCTAGAACAGTTCACGAAGGGCTACCCGGCCTTCCTGGACCTCTGTGTACCCATCTGTACAAAGGGCTGGAGGGTTGTTCTCGGGGGGCCCTCCTGGCCCCCACATCCCCGGATTCTCTGCCTCAGAGCTTCCCATTTAGCAAATGGTCATGGCTCTGTGCCTTAGAGGCATGCTGCCCTCCGAAAGACTGGTCATGATTTCTGTTGGCCGCATCCTAAGTGTTGACTAAGTACCAGGTGCTGTGCTGAGCGCTCTCCGCAGAGTCTCGCATGGAGTTTGCTCAGTGGCCCTAAGAGGCCGATACAATTATTTCCATTTACAAGAAACAAGTCAGGCTGAGCAACCTGCCCATGCCCAGACTCCTGGAGACCAGCAGCCGGAGGGTGGCTCACCATCGCCTGGTACAGCTGGGAGGGTGAGAACTGATCGCGTATGTCAAACATCTGGCCATTGCAGGCCCTGATAAACCGAGCCCCCCACCCTCCATCCTGACCCATCCAGCCTGGGGAGCCTTACAGCCCAGCCTGTCCCGGTCGGCAGCCACAGTGTGAGCCTCTCACTTTGGGGAGGAGGGGGGCGGTCCCTGTATCCTTGGTGTCCTATCTTGGGGATGACAGCTAGTGGCAGCTTGGGGACAGCAGCCTGCTCAGATGGCTCATGGGGCTGCTGACAGCATGAGCACCGTCGGAGGCAGACCAGGCACCTGGGAGCTTCTGCCTACAGCCTGCCCCAAGTCCAGAACCTTCTCTAAGATTTGCAGGTCTTCAGGACCAAAGCAAGAGTGCCAATACAGCACCATGCATCTAAATATTTAAGTTATGAACCAAGCTAACAGACCCTTAAATAAAGTATGTCCTCTCTTCCCACCTAGACACATAAAGGTCTGGAAGGCCAGGCTGTGAACGTAAATTCCTCTGACTCCTTGGGGTGCTGTGCTAGAGCCAGCCCGGGCGAGCATCCCCACCCCCGGCCCCCTTCTGGGCAGGGGCCTAATACGCAGGTCAGGACACCCTCGGACGCAAGTGTTGGCAACATCCACCCCCCCCCCCCCACAGGCTGTCCTCTGGAAAAGCCCTGGCAAGTCCTCAAAGTGGGCTCGGGGCTGATTGGATAGGGGACTGGCATCTGTTGTGAACAAACTGGCAAATCCTCACTGGAGACACATTCCCAAAGAAGTCTCCGGCCACACAGGGGCCTGGGCCAGGGGCATGAAGAGAACTTGGAATTTCGCATCGGGAAATCCAGGCCAAGCCCAGCTCATGCCTTGCTTGCAGACTGGTCGACGCCTCACTGACCAGCATCTCTAAGAAGCCCTGTGCCTCCCACACCACGGAACCCCCAGCACCTAGCACAGGGCCTGGCACAGAGAAGGCGCCAAGGAATAGCAGACTGGCTGAGTGAACAAAGCAGCTTCGTGATTATTCCGCCAGGCTTTCCGTCGGCTCACAGGGGCCGATTGAGCATCACACATTCACAGAGGACCAGACGGCTCAGACCCAGGGCGCCCGGTCCAGGCAGAGAGATTCGAAGCGGGAACAGGAACAGATTCCAACAGCATGATGCCCACCGTGACGGAAATGGTGGGGACAGGTGTTGTCAGAGCCCAGAGGAGGACGTCCGTGGGGGGGGGGGGTGCAGGAGGGCAGAGAAGCTCCAAAGAGGAAATGATGAGTGAGCTGGCCTTCAGGAGATGCAGAGGAGAAAGGGCGTCCAGAGGCCAGAACAGCAAATGCAAAGGCACCGAGGCGTGAGGTGTAGCTGGTGTGCTTACGTCACTGTGGCCTCAGCTCGGGCACCGGAAGTGGCAAGCGTTAGGGTTGGCAGGCCAGCCTGGGCAGCGTCCCACTGGCTAGACCGAATAATTCGGTCCCCGGAGCAGCGGTATCAGCAGCACCTTGGAACTTGTCAGAAACTCGGGGTAAGGTCCAGAAATTTGTATTTTAAGAAGCCCTCCCAGTGATTCTGCTGCACGTTCGAGCTTCAGAAGCACCACATTAGCACTTCCTCCCCAAGACAATGAGGAGCCATGGAGTGTTGTAAAGAGAGGGAAGGAGGACCAGAGCCGCACTTCATGACGGTCGCTCGGGGAGTCTGGTGAGGGGCTGGTAAAAGGCCCACGTCTGAAAGTTGGCCCCATGTGGACCCTCACCTCCAGCTGGACAGTGTCAGAATAATCTATCCACACAAGTGAGGGACCGGGCCACCGGGAAGTTGAGACCCTTGCTGGGCACAGGGCCTGTTGCCGGGGTGACCATCTGTCACTAGGAGAAAGAGGGCAGCGCCCTACAGAGGGTCAATGAAGGGGAGCTGGTTATCATGGCAACCTCCCCTCAGGTGGGACAGGGTAATGGAAGGAGGCCTGGTTGTTTCCAACTACCTCACCCTGTTCCCAGGAGGGAGCACCATTGACCCCACCGTCCCCCTCTGCCTGCATCTAGCTCCTCGTCCCCTCCTCCGTCCATTGGGCCTCAGGTGGCAGTCTCCCCCCCACCCCGATCCCTATCCTGAAGCCACACCCTCCTCGTCACAGCCTCAGGGCTGGGGGCTGTCTCCTTGGTTACAGCCCTGGCTCCCATGGTATCCATGGTGATCTTCTCTCCAGAGGCTGAGGCCCTCATCTGCCAGGCCTTCACCTTCCTTTGCCAAGGCTGGTCCTGGAGGCGGTGACTCAAGTCAGCGGCAGGGCTCCCCCACTCTCCCAGGCTGACACTGGGTGTGGAAGGACGAACAAGAGGATCCACGTGTTACCTTCAGCCAGGAGCTGGAGGCAGAAAGCCCATTAAACAGCTTGTCAAGCCCTAACTTGAAGCTCAGGGGGAGAGCAAATCACACCCTCAAACCTGGTAGAGCACGAAGCACGAGGAGTCTAGAGTCCCACAGGCCAACACCGTGTTATCCGGGGCAGGCTCTGTGCCTCCCCGAGCCTCAGTCTCCTCACCTGTACATCGGGGATAATATTAGCATCTACCTCCTAGGGCTCCTGCAAGACTGAGGAGAAGCATCGGAATCAGGAAGCACAGTGCCCGGCACCTCCCTGCATCCTGTCTTTCCACTTCTCGGGGAGGAGGGAGGAACCTCTCTCCTTGGCTCCTGGGTGACCTCCCTCTGCTGGTGGGACGCCTGGTCGGGAACAGCAGTGGCTCCGGGGTCAGCAACACTCCACAAACACCGACTTCCGGTACAGTTATTATTACTATGAATCATCTGGCAGTGAACGGAGTCCTGCCTGGCAAACTGCTTCCTCCAGGTAATTTACATTTCCCATTGTCAGCGTAGTCTTCATTTGCTATCATCTGATGCCGGGATGTTTTCTAGAAAGCAGGAGCCATGTTGTGCTTCTCAGTTTTCCTGCAATGCCCTGGCCCAGGCCCTGGCAGGGAGCACCCAAGAAGCTCAGCATGGGAGGGACTCGGAAGTCATCTGCTCTAACTTAGCATGCAAGCAGACCGCTCTGCTCCCTAGTCCTACCGAGTGCTTGAATGCCTCCAGGGATGAGGTCCTTATTCCCTGCTGAATGTGGCCTGGTGCCTAGGACTCCAGGGAGGCTGAGCTCTGTGCGGGGAGCAGGAGCTGAATGGGCAGGTGCAGGAGTGGGGGCTGTAGGGAACCCAGGGGCCACCCCCACCCCCATGGCTGAGTGGCCCCCCTTCCCCTCCCGCTGAGAGTTGATAATAGGAGTGGTTCTAATTATGCTCTAATTGCTTTCTTCCAGGCGGTTTCTCTGGAGCCGAGGAGTTCAGAGTTCATGAATAAATGAAGAGGGAGGAAGCGGGAAGGGATGTTTATTGATCCACAAATCTCTATGTGCCAGTGTCTGCCCCACAAATGCTTGGACATGCAGTTGTGTGCAGTTCTGAACACACACACACACACACACACACACACACACACACACACACACGTACACTCCAGCCCCAAACCGCTCTCTCCCGAGGACCAGTAGCAGGTCGAAGGAAGGTAACAAGAAGTCTCCTAAATTGGCTTTAGGTCGCAGTCCCAACTCTGTCACTGACTTGCACTGTGATCTTGCACGAACCCAAGTTTTCCCACCTGTATGGTCCAGGGAAGAGGCAGGAGGAACACTTATAGCTCCATGCTGGTGGGGGCTGGTGGGGAAGGACGGGGCTCTGGACTCAGAAGCCTGTTCGGCTGTCCACCAGCTCTGAAGCCCGGGGCCTCAGGTGCTTCCTCTGTTAAATGGCAACGATAGGCTGTGTGTTACCAACGGTCACCCAGGGCACAGAATGGCCTTAGGCGAGGGCCTGGCATAGAGTAAGCATTTGGTGAGCGGTGATGTTACCACCCTGCACAGTATAGGCAGTGCCTTCATGAGCGATGAACAAACTCAGGCACAGAGAGGTCAAGCAACTTGCCCCAAATCATGCATTGAGTGACAGAATTTGAACCCAGGACCTTCAGACCTTGAAGCCTCTGTGCTCCAGTCTTGGTTCTCCATTATGTCTGATTCATCTGGCACACGGTAGGTGACCGCAATAATGGACCAAGCGACAGAGAAATGTAGGGGGGAAATGAGCATCAAAAACAGGCTCTGTTTCCAGTGACCAGGGCGGGAGAAGGCTGATGTAGGTAGAACGAGGCCAAGATTTCTTTCAAGGTCAAGGCAAAGTGCTGGGTCTGAGGGACCCCAGAACTCGGTGCCTCCTCAGCAGCTGGGGCCAGGTGGGGACAATGGGGATCCTTTGTATATGTTCGTGGAAGGAGATCTTTTTACTCCTTCGTGACTCCCACTAAGAAGCCAAAGCTAAGGAATCCTGGCTTTTGGCATCAGGCAAAACCCGCTCTGCCACCGCCTTGCTGTGTGACTTTGGGCAAGCGACTTCAGTTCTGTGAGCCCCAGAGCCCTCATCTAGGTAATGGGGATGACAAGGGTCCGCCTTTGGGGCTGTGGCGAGAGTGATAGGGGAGGGCCCAGGTGGGGCCCTATACTCGAGGCTAAGAGTGGGGGCTTGCAGTCCGATTGCCTGGATTTGCACCCTAGCACCCCTGCACGTAAGTGCTCACAGCCTCAGACGCTGCTTCTGATGTGTCTGCCCCACCAGGGCGGAGCAAGGGGAATGGGCTCCTACAGGTGAAGCAGTTACAACAGTAGGCAGTGTGGCTGAAGTGCTCCATAAATCTCTCAGACAACACGCATGCAGACACCCTGCAGTCCATTTCACCTACGGGGCAACAGCCCCATAGAAGGGCAAGGACTGGTCCAAGGTCACAGAGCCAGTTCACGGCAGAGCCAGGCTCATGTGGGAGCTGGCTGTATGCAGGGACCCTGTCCACACCTCAGTTTGAATGGATAACCATTCAAGACCCTTCCCAGCCCCTGGGCCAGCCTGCTCAGGCTTGGGGACTCAGGACTGAAGCTCCCTTCTCCTTGTCTTCCCTGCTGGCTCCAAGCAGCGGGGTGTGTCAGAGGGCAGGGAGGGTGATCCGCCTTCCTGGCCTGCCCCGCCGGCCCCTTCACTCCAGGGCTGGCAGAGGCCTCAGAAACAATCCAGGGGCCCAGGACTGGAACAGCATTTGTCAGCCCTGCATGGCGGTGGCGGGCTTGTCTCCATGGCAACAGTGCAGTGTGAAGGCATCCTGGCATCATTAGGGCGTTCGCTGAGTAGTATAAACAGAGGCTGCAGTAGATTACACGCCTATTATGAGCAGTCTCGGGCTCTGAGCGCTGGTAATTATGCCTAATTGTGCATTTAATTGTGTAATTGAAAACCCACATCTCTGATCCAGGCTGGGGCTGCAGAACCTCCCCCCCTCCAAAAAAAAAAAAAAAAAAAAAAGGCTTAGGAGCCATCACTACCCTGAAAATCCCAGGGCTGCCTCCCCTTCTAGGGCAAGGGGTAGCCAGAGTAGACTTGGGTTAAAGAGCCTACAGACTCCCATGTCCCCCACTCCCTGTGCCAGGAGCTCAGCCAGGATCTGTGATTTGGGATGGGGTGGGGAGGAGCATGCTTAAGGCAAAGGGACATGGTAGGAGCCCACAATTTCCATTATTCATAATAGATGCCATTCTGTGCTCTGCCACTGTCCTCTCAGGACCTAGAACCAGCATCTGGTGGTTCCAAGGGAACTGGATCATCATCAGATCCATTACACGTCCAAGTAGTCATCCAACTTAGATATAAATTCTTAATCACTGCCAGTGACAGGGAACTCACCACCTGACTGTCAGTCTGCCACTGCAGAGCCTCTGTAGATAACGTGAAAACCACTGATGGAGTTCAACAATCTCCTCTCCAGTTTCCCAGTTTCCCAGACTGGAGAAAATGAGGCCCAGAGAAGGGCAGGGCCAGCTCAAAGTTGCACAGCAGGTGAGTTCCAGAACCCCGGGATTCTGACTTGCAGCTGAGGGCATATCTTGTGCCCTAGGGTGACTGAGCACCTAAAATTGTACCTGGCACTTTTTCGGTGCTTCATAAGTATTTGCTAAATACAACTCTGGGTAGGGTTAGCTGATGGCAATTCTTACTCTCTCACCCAACAGAATTGAGTCTTTCTGGAGTTCAGGAAGCTGATCTGCAGTTGTTAGTGCTGGGTCAGAACCTCCTGCTCTGAACCTCTGCGGTCCGAGACTTGAGTTTACAACCCAATGTGCCAAGTGGGCATTTGGGATGGGGACAGTACAGACACTCATTCGGAAAGAAGAGGGCACGTGAGCCCCTGACAACCTGGCACCTGGGTGTGAAGCCTTGGGCAGGCCATTGGAGACAGAAGTGTCCTCCTCTGCTCAGAACCTCACCCTCACATCACCACTGCCTGCAGTGGGAGGGGCTGGTGTAGCGGCAGTTCTGGGCCCTCCCTGGGAAAGGGCGGGACTCACTGCTGACTTAGAGCTGGTGAGGTCCTCTTAGATGTTGAGTCCAACCTCCTCCCTTTATAGAGGGGACACAGGGAGCCACATCTTCCTCTCTGCTCCCCTCTGAATGAGCACTGGGCTCTGGGTCCAGAGCTCTGCCTGCATTAATTCAGGCCACCCTCACTAAAGTCCCATGAAGGGGTGCTATGATTATTCCCATTTTACAGAAGAGAAGACTAAGGAACAGTAAGGCCAAGGCCACATAGATTTGACAGAACTGCCGCTTCACTTATGTCTTATACTGATTGAAAAGGGGACATGTTCCCTTTCCTACACCAGAGTATTTAGATTCATAGAACTTGCTGTTTCATTTCTGGAGCATTTAGGAGTGTGAACCCTTTGTGAGCTTTACTCAGCGTATCTTATCTCAAAGGAGCCTCCTGACAACTCTCCAAGGCAGATCAGTATCCTGATCAAGAGATGTGCAGGTGGGAGCTCAGAGAGGTGAAGTGTCTTGCCCCAAGGTCACCCAGCTACAAAGAGGTAGAGATGGAACTCAAAACCCCAGCCTGACCCCAAAGCCCAAGCTCTTCCCTGTCGACCTCTCTGCCTCTGGTTCACCAGCTGCTCTGAAAGGCAGAGGCCTGGAGGCTGGGTAATGTGTTCAAGCCTGCAGCCACAGTAACAGCTCTTCTAAAACCTCGGTGCTCGGTACTCACTGGGGGAAGTGTCTCCGATTCACCAGCCCTCTCCCTCTCCAGGTCAAGGCCAGAGGCCAAGGGCACTGGAACTGGGCTCTTGTGGACCACAACGGGTTCCATCGCCTGTAGCCTGGAAATAGCTTTTAATAAACACATTTCTAGGGCACCTGGCTGGCTCAGGTGGTAAAGCATGCAACTCTTGGTCTCGGGGTCATGAGTTCGAGCCCCACACTGGGCGTAGAGACTACTTGAAAAAAGACATTAAAACAAAACAAACAAAACAAAACAAAAAACACATCTCTGGGCTCAGCTTGCTCTCCCATCACCCGTGCCCCCCTGAAGCCCGAGGAGAGAAGAGATGTCAATGATCACAGCTGACCATCTCTGCTTGGTCCAGATTTTACAAGCATTCTCAACTCTTTTTCCCTTGATGACTCATCCGAGACACAGGCTGTATCTTCTGTTTCCTTGGTGACAAGTAACTTCATGTTTCAGGCCTCCGAATGCCCATCAGTAAATGGGTATAAAAACCACAACTATCTCACAGAGTCATTATGAGGGCTCACAGGTCTCCAATGCAGGTTAATTTCTTCCCTGGGTACCTTTCCCTCAACCTGCCTCACAGTGACTGTAAACCCGGCACAGTGCGTGGGGTGAGTAGAAATGGGGGACAAGCAGCTCAGCAGATCTGGCACCTAGCAACAAGACCTAGTGGCGGAGGAAAGGGTTAGACTTGTCTGGCTGCGACCGCGCCCAGCATCCCACCCCCTCGGGGGAGCAGCGGGGCATGCGCTGTGGAAGCCGCGGAGACCTAGGTCTGGGTTTGAATCACCGCTCTGTCCCCGCCCTGCACGTGGCCACAGTTGATTGAGACAGTAACCAGGGACAAGGCAGATAAAGCACCTGGCTCATTGGAGACACCAAACAAAAGGAAGTCGGAGCTGCTGTTATTATTTCCCTCTGAACCATACACTTCCCGCATAAAGAAACTAAGACTTGAAGAGTTTATGGAAATGACTCTGACCCCTAAGTCCCCCAGACTAAGCCACGGGGTAGGGGCCGAAGTCCTGACTACTTCACAGCGGGGAGGCCGAGGCTCAGAGAGGGGAAGGGACTTGCTGGAAGTCACAAAGCAAGGCAGCAAGGTCCATCTGACCCCTGAGGTATTGCTCGTAACCCCCGTGCCACATCTCAGAGCAGCTGCTGTTTGTGGGGTGCTTATCCCCAAACCTCACACCCGCCTGCCCCTGCAACGGAGCCAAACCAAGGCCATCCCCTGGGCCCCCTCTTCTCCATCCACCTTGCTCTGCCCACCTCATAAGAGTCTCGAGGGCTGTTCGGCCTCAGTTTGTCCATCTGCAAAAGGGAGCTGACCACCGCAGAGGTCCAAAAGGGTATGAGGAACAAAAAGGCTCAGTGGCCTAGCCAACGTTGTGTTCTGTGTTCCCGACTCCCACGCCCGGCCCAAGGGCCTGAAGCACCTAGAGCAGAGCGGACCCTCCCTAGGAGGCCACCAGCCTGCAGGCACAGCTGCTTCGGAGTGCAGGCCCCCGCAGGAGCCCATCTCCCTCCAGTCTCTACCATCACTACTGCTAATAACCACATCAATCAGGTTGACCACGCTTCACACCATTACTCGCAGCTCAGCAGGAAGCTATGTCTTTCCCCCCTCACCCACCACCTTCGAGAAGGCAAAGAGCTTTCCAGAAGAGAAGAGAATGAAACGGACATTTTTCTGAATACCTACTATGTGCATGGCACCTGGCTGACCCCTTTTTACAACTCTGCAAGGTAGGGATGGTTCTTTCTCTTTGCCGGAGGAAGAAACTGGGGCCCAGAGGAGTGAATTCATGTGTCCAAGGTCACCCAGAGCGGGGACGAGAACGGCCATGGCAGTGATGTATGACTGAGCGCTCACTGGCTCGCAGTGCCAGGCAAGTGCGTGAGCCTACTGAAATATTATCATTTTCAGATGAGGAAGCTGAGGCTGGAAGCAGGGAAGAGACCTGCCTGAGGTCACACGCTGCACAAACATGAGCCGCGGACTGGTGCCGGCGGACAGGTGGCTCTCAGCTCAGGCAGTAAAGCGCACACGGCCTGGGTCTGTCACTGGCTAGCTTAGAGACCTCGGGCAAAGGTCGTCACCTCTCTGAGCCTCAGTCACCTCATCTGAAATAGGGGAGAGCGAGAACATCCATCCCGTTGTGCGGAAGAACAATGAAGATAAAAACAGTAAAAGCTAATGTACCTGGCATTCTGCCAAACGCTTTACATATGTAAGCTCATTTGGTTAAATGAGGTAATGCATATAAAGTGCTTAGCACAGGGCTCCAGAAATGGGAGCGATAATGATGATGATGAAGAAATTGATGAGGATTCCTTTGGGCACATCTCCTTGGTTCATCTTCTTACAGGAAGAACAGGGTGGCCTGTAAGGTTTCAGGAAGGAGGTGGACCCAGAAAGAAGAGGAGGGTTTGGACAGGGGAGGGAAAAGAGGAGCACCTAAAAATTAGGGAGCGAATAGCATTAAGAAGGTCAAGATGATACACCAAGTAGAACTCGGGAAAGGAAGGGACTCTGGTGTTCTACGGAATGGAACCAGACTGAGACGCCCTGGAACCTCCAGGCCAGCCCAGACATCATCCCACAGTCCCAGATGGGCGGGACTGGCAGGACCCCAGCGACACAGAGCAGTGGTCCTCCCCATTTTACAGATGGAAAAACCAAGGTTTGCAGTGGGGAAAAGGCTTGCCTGAGTTCACAGGATGTTAGTGGCAGAGCTGGACTGGAATCCAAGCCTCCTGCCTCTCAGCTCAGAGTCCAGCTACCTGCTGCTTCCCACAAAGGAAGAGTACAGGGGGGTACCCAGATGTGTTTGGGCCACAATTGCAGGAAAGCATCCCATGGTGTATATATTAACATAACAATAAGAAGCTATAGTTTATTGAATGCTCACTCTGTGCTTGGCACGGTGCTAAGTTCAATATATGCATTTACTCCTCACAACAACCCTAAGAATTGGCAACTGTTTATATTATCGCTAACAGATGACAAAACTGTGGCTCAGAGAGGGTAAGCCACTTCCCAAAGATCACACAGCTAGGAAGTGACAAAGCCAGGACTCGAACCCAGGACTGTCCTATCAAACTCCAGAGCCCTGTCCCTACACTTGTCCACCTAAACGGTAAAGCCCCCATTTGCTCCTGCTACCTGCCCAGGACACACTCACCCTACTCCCTCACCCACAGCAAGTCTATCCCGACTACAGAAGAGTGTCTAGAACTAACCTATTTTACTGTAATGATTAAATCCCATTCAAAAGAGGAAAAATGACAGTTCCTCTTCTAAAGTTTGCAGCTGAGAGACATTTAACAGCCTTTTCCTTCTCGGCCTCTTTCCACTGGGTGGGAAAACAGGCTCCCTTCTCTTTAGGATGATGTCAGGCTGGTAGAGTCCAGCCTCCAGGAGTACATGAGAAGCCGTCAGGCAGCAGTGGCTCCTGGGGGTTAGCGTCCACTGAAGGGACCCACTCTGCAATCTGCCCTGACAGAGCAATAGAGGCAAGAGAGGAATTTCCAAGTCCCTCCTTGAAAGACCCCTTTCCCCCAAATTATTTCATGTAACTCCCACAAGTGGCCCGAAGCCACCCAGCCAAGTTGTAGGAGAATCAGAATCCCACCCACGTCTTGCCTAACTCCAGAGCCCCTACGCTGGCGAACCCTCTAATTGGAAGGGCCGAGTTAAGAGACAGCTCTGGCGGCAGGTGAGAGGGAGGAGGAAGGACCTCCTGAGGGACCCCAATTGCTCTGGGCCAGAACTACTTATATTTTATAACGAAGAAGGCAACAGAGTATGCTGGCCAACTGCCTGGCTTCAAAGCCTGGCTCCTAACTATAGAACTTTGGGCAAGTTGCTTTATAGGATCATTATGAGGACTGATTTAGTTAATACCTGGAAAAGGGCTAACCAGGGCACCTAACGCCCAGTAAATGCTGCCCAAAGCTAACCATTGTTTTCGGCAGCAGCAGAGAATGGGGCAGACTGCCAACAGGGCTTACCTTTGGGGTGTGGGACTGGGCTCAGAAGGAAATGTACCTTTATGTTCTGCTCTGTTTGATTATTTATTGAATCATTTTTTACAATAGGTGTCTATTACTTTTTTAAGAATAAAAGAAAGTCCTAGTTTAAAACTTAAAAATTAACAAGCAGGGGAAAAAAATCCTCGGAAAAGTTTCATCATTTCTTGGCATTTTCTATTCCTCAAAGGATATAAAGAAGGATGTTTCGACTGTGAACCAGGAGTTGCCAAATAACTGATTCATTAATTTATTTTACAAATATTAATGGAGTGCCAGGCACTGTTCCAGCTGCTGGGGATTTAGGGCGAACAAAACAGATAATCTCTGCCCTTCTGGAGTTTCCATTCTACCTGATTTTAATCAATCCCCTCTGCAACCCTCAAGGATGAGCAATTTACAGAGAGGTGGACCAAGGGAAGGGAAGTCACTTGCCCTGCGTCCCACAGCTGGGAGAAGGGCTCCCAATCTTCAGGGCCTGGCTGCTTCTACTACCACTGCCCAGTAGGGCAAGGCTGCGGATGGCAAGTTTGGGGCTGGCGTCCCCGAGAGGAGAGAAGCAAGATGAATGAGGAGGTATGCACATCCAGGCTCCAAGCTTCACTCTGCATTACTGTATGCACCTGTGCTGGGGGAGAAGTGTAGCTGCCGGCAACAGTGGAGACCAGAGGGTGGAGTTCGGCATCCCTGAGGCTCACGGTCCCCCACCTCACACCAGCCCTGCGCTCTGCCCACGAACGTCCCCGTGCACCTCTCTGCCTAGAGGCTCAGCTCAGCTTCAAACCCCCCTAGTTGTCAGGCCTGAGCTCTAGGATGGGCAGGAGACACCCGGCTCCCCTTAACCTGCTCCCCAAATTCACCTGCCATAGCTTGAACTGAAGAGAACTGGTCCTCTTCAGCCTCAAAATTCACTCCACTGGCCTCCCTGAGGCAAGAACCTGAGTTCCCTAAGCTGGGGTGAGGCAGTTTCCCCAGATGCTCCCCTCCCCGCCCGGGCACCCAAGGATTCCGCCCCCCGACACACCCACCCCTGCCCCCTCAGGCAGAGGGGCTGGTCCCTACCCATGATGCTCAGGTGGAACCGACGGCTGATGGGGAACCGACGGCTGATGGAGAGCCCCCGGCTGCAGTGGCCACAGTCAAAGCAGGGAGGGCGGCCAGCACCCAGTTTGTCAGACTGGCCCAGGACCCGGCAGTTCCTTGTGACCCTCTCCAGAGGGGTGGCTCTCCATTCCCAGGCCTGCCCAGTCAGGAGGGTGAACGCAGGCAGAAACAGCACAAAGGAGGAGGAGGGAACCGTTCTTGGAGTCTAAGATCCCAACACATAGATGAACGTGGACCAGAAATGGTTAGAGATCTAGAGACACACCAAGGAAAAAGCCGGAGACACACAGAGGAGCAGAGACTTTGTGAGAAACACACGGGCACAGACCCGGAGGAAGGGAGAGCCGCGCAACCGAGGAATCTAGAGGAAAACACGGGGCAGGGACCTCAACGGCGGCAGCGAGCAGCCCGGGACACACCCCCCCCCCGGGCCCCAGCGAGCCACAGTCCCACAGCAGGCCACTCGCAGGGCGCGGGGTGGGCGGGGGAAGCGGGGGGACCGGCGCGCAGGACGCACTCGGGGACCGGGGAGCGCCGGGCGAGGAGCGCACACAAAGAGCCAGCCCGGCCAGCAGGAGCAGGCTCCGCCCGTCCGCTCCGTGACTCCGGCCCACCCCCCACCCAGGACTCGCCGCAGACACGCACGGGGACCCACGGCCCACCCGCGCGCCCGGGACCCCGCCCCGCCGCGCCCCACCAGGCCCCTGCCGCCCGGCGCTCACCAGCTGCAGGCAGCAGAAGGCGACGAGCGTGCAGCGCCCGCTGCACTTGCCCATGGCTCCCGGGGCCGCGCGGGCGGTCCGCCGCGGCGCCCCTCTAGCTCGGCGGCCGCCGCCTCCTCCGCGCCGCGCGGGCTCCGCGTCCTCCCAGCTGCGCGCCCCGGGCGGCGGGGCCGGGCGCCTAGGGCCGGGCCCGGGGGCGCCGGGTTCTCAGGGCTGGGGCCGGCCGCTCGCGCTCCGATTCCATGGTCCGTCGGCCCGCGCTGGCTCTGCCGCGCCGCGCCTCCTTTGTCTGGCCGGCCGGCCGCCAGGCGCGCCTCCTGCCCCGGGGCGGCTGGCGGGGAGCGCGGAGCGGGGAGCGCGGGCACCGAGCGCGGCGCGGCGCAGAGCAGCACTGCCCAGCTGGGGCAGCCGCCCGGGCGCTCGGCGGCCGCGGCTTCCCGGCCCCACCACGTGGCTCCGCCGCCGCCGCCGCCACCGGGAGGGAGGGAGGGAAGGAGGGAAGGAGGGGCGGGGCGGGGCGACCGCCGGAGCAGAGAGGAGGGGAGAAGGGGTAGGGAAGTGGAGGGTGGAGGAAGAGACCGGGAGTGAATGGGAAGAGCGCAGGCTTGGCGACTGACGGCCCTGGGCCAGACCCGGACTTAATGGCTCACGGGCTGTGTGACCTTGGGCGCGTCACATCCCCTCTCTGGGCCTCAGCTTTCTTAGCAAAGTGGGAATAACGTCTGCTTCAGAGTTGCCAAGAGGGTGAAAAGCAGTTGTGCGACTAAAGCACTTAGCCTTATGCCTGGCCTCCTGAGGGTGCTGGAGCACTCCTCCCTCCACCCTGTCTCTAGGGCCCCAGGGTTCCAGCCTTGGCCCTCTCTTTCCACTCTGGTTCCCAGTTCTGCTCCTCATCCCAGCCTCCCTCCTGAGTGTCTGGTCATATGTTCGTCCTTCCCTCTTTCCTTCTACTGGCATTTACTGAGCCCGACTGCATACACCCCCTGGGGGACCCGGGATCCAGAGATGAGCACAGCAGCGCTGTTGCAGAACCCACTGAGCTTCCCAGTCCAGGGGACAGACAAGCTCCCAGAGGCATGAGGGTGAGATGCCTAATGGCAGAAACAGAGGTCCTCCCAAAGGGCCATGGCCAGCCCCTAACCCCCACTGCAGTGGGGAGGAAGTCAGAAAGCAGAAGACTGCCTTCTTCAGGCGCCTGGGTGGCTCAGTCGTTAAGCGCCTGCTTTCAGCTCAGGTCATGGTCCCAGGGTCCTGGGATCGAGCCCCACATCGGGCTCCCTGCTCAGCGGGAAGCCTGCTTCTCTCTCTCCCACTCCCCCTGCTTGTGTTCCCTCTCTCGCTGTGTCTCTCTCTGTCAAAAAAATAAATAAAATCTTAAAAAAAAAGAAGACTGCCTTCTTAAAAACACCCTGAAAAGCACTCAAACTTCCAAACACGTGCCAAATCCATTTCATCCTCCCTGCCTCCCTCCTAACTTCCTATAGTCACCTCCGTAGTTCGCATCACTCAGGTAGGAATCCCTGTGTCATCCTCCGGGTTTCTCTGTCCGGTCTGACCATTCTGTGAACGGTACCTTCTCACTAGTATCTATGAAATTCCTACTGTGTGCCAGGCTCCCCGCTAGGGGTAAGGGGATGAACCAGTCTCTATAGCCACTGAGAAACATTCCAGCAAGGGACTGTCATTACAACAAGAAAACATACACATAAATACATAATGACAGATTCTGATGAGTGCTCTCAAGGACAATAAAGGGTAAAAGAGATCATAAGGGGGCACATTCCAGGTGTGGAGACCAGGAAGGGCCCCCTTGAGGAAATGGCGTTAATACTGAGAAGACAATAGGAGGGAAGGAGAGGCATAGGAGTGAATAGTGTTTTGGCAGAAGAGACAGAACACTGCCAACTCTCGCCCGTCCTCTCCCCTCTAACTAGCCCTTCTGACCCAGAGAGCAGTGTGATGCAGATCCAGACCTGTGGTTCTGCACCGAAACAGCCTAGGTTCCAGTCCCAGCCCTGCCACTTGTATGCTGCTCACATAGTAAGCACTTGAATGCATTATTATGATCTTCTCCTGGGACCAGCTGTGTAATTGGTGGGGTCTGCTGCAAAAGGAAAATGCAAGGCTCCTTGTTAAAAAGCTGAGGGTGACAACCCAGCGGAGCATGAAACCAAGCCCAGGGAGGGCCCTGCATGCCTGGGGAGACTGTGTACCTCTGAAGCCAAAAGCCAGCCCCATCTTCTCCCCAGACTACTAAAATGATCTCCTCACTGGTCCTCTCCCAGCCATTCCTGGGCATGCTGCTGGATATTTTAAAACACACAGGATATTCCTGGAGTTGAAACTACATGTGCTGAGGTTTTCACTTGGAATAACAGGCGGAGGTAACAGTGGGAACTTTCCTCAGCCATGTTTGGTAAGTAACAGCTGTGTCCAACCAGGTGCTATGACTAGACGGGGGCTTCCAGGAGTCTGTGAAGTCCCTGAAATAATATGCAAAGCTTCATGTGAGCAGATGTGCCTTTTTCTGGGGAGAGGCTCCACGGCTTTCATCAGATTCTTCAAAGAGTCTGTTTCCCACAAAAGAATGAGAACTAGCCCCATGAAGCCTCGGCCCAGATGTAATGGTTCTCTAGCAGATCCTCTTTGGGGCCTCTTCCAGATAGAGCCTCTGCCAGCTTCCTCCGTGACCCTAACGATGCAATTCAATAATATTAACAATAATAGCTACCAGGTATTGAGTGCTTACTCTAGCCGGGTGCTTGACATATATTATCTCATTTAATCCCTGTAATAGCAGTGGGATCCACTGGGGCTGTAACCAGCCCTTGCCAGCTCCCGTCTGGATCACATCATGCCTGGGACACCCTGTTCCAAGGCCTGGCTGAAGCACTCTTTTTTTTTTTTTTTTTAAGATTTTATTTATTTATTTGACAGACACAACGAGAGAGGGAACACAAGCAGGGGGAGTGGGAGAGGAGAAGCAGGCTTCCCTCTGAGCAGGGAGCCCGATGCGGGGCTCGATCCCAGAACCCTGGG
Source organism: Callorhinus ursinus (assembly GCF_003265705.2). NCBI lineage: Eukaryota > Metazoa > Chordata > Mammalia > Carnivora > Otariidae > Callorhinus > Callorhinus ursinus. The sequence goes on along the minus strand of NW_027397080.1, from coordinate 13,356,483 downwards.
ATCATGACCTGAGCCGAAGGCAGACGCTTAACAACTAAACCACCCAAGCACCCCTGGCTGAAGCACTCTTAAGTCTGTCCCCCGGGACAAAGGAGGGCCTATCTGACCTCAGCAGAATTAGCCTCTGGCCCCCGGTCATTCCACTGAGTCCAAGCCTTGCCCCGATGAAGCCACACACACACCATGACATCTTCCAAGCTTTGCATGTTTTGTTCTGTCTAGAGTGTGTCTCCCATCTAAATTCTTAGCCCGAAGAACTGCAAATTTCAAATCTCAGCTCAACTGTCACTTCCTCTCGGAGGTCTTCCTTGACCCCCTGTGACCCAGGGTGGTGCCCCACATTTGGGCTGGCAGTGGTCTGTGCTACCTCCCTCAAAGCTTTTACTGGGATTTACTGTACTTGTCCAATTTCGCTGGATTCCCCCAATAGACTGAGCTCTCTGCGGATAGCAACTGGGTCATATATTATCTCTATATCCCACCGGGCTTGGATGGTGTCAGGAGTCAGCAAATATGGGGTGAATGAATGATCTTCCTGGCCCTGGGCTTCAGCACACCTCATGCCCTCTTTACCCCCTAGAAGGCCAGGGTTCTCAGGGGGAAGGTGGTCTAATTGTAGGAACAGCCAGAAACAGCTTTGAAAGACACGGGGGGAGGGGGTTCGGAGCCGGGGATGACGTCCAGAGGGGCTGGTAATAGCCGGCATGAAGGATGACTAACCCCTCAAGTAGGGAAAGACTGTGGGGCAAACAAAGCAGGATTTAGAAATAAAGGACAGAGATGATTCAGAGCATAGCCACACTTCCTGAGTGAGGAGGCAGAATCATGGGCAGCCCTGGAGAGAGGCACAGGAGGGGCTGCTGCGGGCCTGAGATTTACCGGGTGGTGAGGAGTTCCTCCTTTGCACTAAACCAAGAAGGCACAGGGTCTGAATCTTCCACCATAGTCCCTCTGAGGGTTAACACTGAGAGTTCCTGAGAAAGTTCACTCATGAGATAGCTGACATGTTGAGCCTATTAATTTCTCCTTCTTCCATGGTAGAGGATGGAATGTGCTCACTAATGATAGTTTCTGGGGTATTTTCTGACACCAACCAATTCTCCAACACCAACTGGTTGTCCAACGATTCACTTCAGTTTGGACACTGACTACCAAGAAGGAGCGCAGCCCCGCAGCTAAGGGTCAGTCCCACAAGACCGCCCGCACTCCACAGATTGCCACTTGCAGTCTCTGGTCACCCCTGCTTCTCACCAACCAGCTCTAAGTCGGGGGTCCCCATGACCTCCTCCTCAGGTTCTATAATTCACTCGTGAACAGCTCACAGAACTCAGGAAGGTACTTGACTTACCTTTACTGGTTTCTTATAAAGGCTACAAATGAACAGCCAGATGAAGAGGTAGGTCAGGCAATGTCTGGAAGGGTCCCAGACACTTCTCTCTCTGTGGGGTTGGGGTGCACCACACTTCTAGTGGGTTCACCAGCCCGGAAGCTGCTCTGGATCTCATTGCTCAAGAGATTTTATAGAGTTCAGTCTGCAGGGCCTCCTCAACCAGGTCTTCCCAGAGATGAGTGTGAGCAGCTGAAAGTTTCCCCTCTTATTGCCTGGTCTGTCTGGTGACCAGTCCCATCCTGAGTCTGTTGGGGTTCCCATCCTAAGGTCCCCTCCTAAGTCCCCTCATTAGAAAAAGTGCAGACGTGATTCAAGGGGACTCAGAAATAACAAAAGGCAATCTTATCACGGAGGAAATTCCAGGAATTTTAGTAGATCTCAGAAATGGGGACAAAGACCAAATATATTTTATATAATATCATAAAAGCTAACGTCTCTTAAGCATTCTGGGTCCTGTTCAGAGTGATTTTCTCTGCAGTAACTCATCAAACCTCCCAACACACCTTTAAGGTAGGTGCTATCATCATCATCCCCTTTTTCCATATGGGGAAACTGAGGCTCAGAGAGGTTGGAGCACTTGTCCAGGGTCACACACACAACAGGGACATGGCAGAATCAAGATTTGTCCCCAGGCAGAACTACTTCACCTGTAATATTCCTGTTTCGTTCCTTGCATTTTTCAAGCTTTTCTTTTTTACAGAACCTCTTCTTCCAAAGAAATCATACATTTCTAAAACAACAAAGTGGAACTGCTCTGGTGTGTTTGGGGAAAGAGAATCAGCAGCCTGCCCTGTCGGTCTGTCTTCACATCCTGTGAAGGCCTCCAAATCAGCCCCTCAATCCAAGGTCTCTTGGGGACAACGTGGGAAGACTGCTGGCCTGGATGAGCTTCAAGGGGCCTTTTTGGAAGAGGGGAGAGACAAAGAAGGGGAGAACCTGAAGGGCAGAGGGGTTGTGTGAGTTCTGTTAAGCCACACAGCACATTAAGAGAGCTGGATCTCAAGACCTCTGGGTCAGGTCTATGGCTGTGCCAGGCACCGCACTAGGAGCTCTGGAATTGAAAATGAAGAGGATAGGTGCCCCCAAGAATCCTCGGGATAAAGGCGTGGGGGTTAAGTTAGCACACTGGCCAACAGTGTGGCATCGTCTGCTGCTTCTTTTCTTTTTTCTTCTTCTTTTTTTCTTAAGTAATCTCTACCCCCAACATGGGGCTCGAACTCATAACCCTGAGATCAAGAGTCAGTTTCTCCACCCGCTGAGCCTGCCAGGCACCCCCTCTGCCTATCTTCTTAAACCCAGTGGTTTCGTCCACCTGCCTTCCCTCTCTGGCCCCTGACGGCGCCTGAGTTTGTGACTCTTGGGCCTGTGGGGGAGGCAGGACAGACAAGCAGGTAGTTACTAGCGATGCATAGAGGGGCAGAGCGCCTACAAGGTACAGAGACAGAATGGTGGAGAGTGGTTAACTCTGCTTGCGGTTAGGTAGTGATAAAAAACGTCAGAGACAAGATGGTGCTGACTCAGGTTTAGGCTGCCAGGCAGAAAAAGAAGCGCAGACACACAAGTGCCGAACAGTGAGGTGTGTTTCAGGAACTATGACCCCTTCTTTTTTTTTAACTTCCGCACATACTTTTTACCTCCTCTTGCCTCCTTACTGCCACCACTCCTCTCCAACCAACTGGCTTCAAAATCTCAGTTTTTAGAGCAACTCTTTTTTTTAGAGCAACTCTTAAAAGGAAAAAAAAAAATCTCTGCTAAGAAGGAATGGTTGAGAGAAAAAGGAAGACGATGGAACGAGGTGTCCATGAACGGGCAGGGTCTAGGTCAGGAGACCCCAAACAGCTCGTAGAAAGTGTCGTCTCCTTGTCTGGGGCAGTGGGGGTCCAGAACCCCTAGCACGGCCTCTGTGGACAGCCAAGACCGATCTCCCTTTCCACTAGCCCCTGGTGGCCACGTGGGCTTCTAGTTAAAGTCTGCCCTCGGGCCATCTGAGCTGGGGACAAGGCATGGCGAGATGGCCCCTCCAATCAGCCCCGTACTTCGACTTCGCTGGGCCTTCAAGATGCTGTGCTGGAGGCTGCACTTGTCCAGGGGTCCCCCCGGGATAGGAAGATGGCAGGGTTGGCTCAGGCCTCCCAACCCCAGGCCCTAAGAGGATTCCCAGTCCCCTACTGGCTCCCCATCCCCTCACCCAGGTGTCCTTTCACAACAAATGATGCACTGAACCCTAAAATTACCATCTTAGAGTCTGAGGCAAAGGGCATCTACAATCATAGAACAGTGGAGCTGGAAAAGGGGTCTCTAATTGCATGGCTCCCAGTGTTAGTGGGCAGACACCTGCACCTGAACCAGGGCCCCACACCAGCCCAGGCTCAACCCCAATCTCTGCAGCAGGACCTGCTTACAGGTACTTTGTCATAGACTCCCCGGGGATTCTATGAGCCGCTTGAGCCCTCTAAATCGATACAACACAGACATTTCTGAAATGGTCACCCAGCTTCTGCTTGCACACCTCCAGAGGGGAGGAACTCTCTATCGTGCCATCCGTGGGCAGCTCTGACTCAGTTGCTTTCTTTGTTGAGTGCGAATCTGCCTTCTTTTAGTCCACTTCGTCTGGGCTCTGCACTCTGAAGCCTCCCAGAGTAAGAGCCTTTTCTCTTTTCCAGCGTGGCCATCTGATGTATGAAGACAGTGACCTGTCTTCCCTGGCTCCCACAACTGTTCCTCACAATGATCTTCTGAGAGGGGTACCCAGAACTGGAAGCAAAGCCTCGTCAGGTGTGGTCGTCCTCCTGTGCAGAGTAGGGAGAAACCTGAGCTGGCCGCCTTTCTGCAAAACCAGCCCAGAGCTGCCACCCTGACTCTCGTGACCCTTTGCAATCTGGCTCCAATTCTTTCCAAGCTTCCTACTCATCTGCCTGCCACCCGCCCCCCACCCCCAACATGCTGTTACGGCCTTGTGCCGTGTGTCATTTTTGAACACACCCGATTTGTGGTTTCCACCATCTAGGCGGTACTTCCGGGCTCCCGGCTCCCTCCCCATGTTCTGATCCTCAGTAAAACTTACTCTAACTCCTCAGGCACTGCCTCCTGGCTTGTAGGTATGCCTTTGACAGTATGGATTAGATTCTATTTGAGTTGCTTATTTGTATCTCTTCCTAAAACAAGGGCATGAGATGACACAAAGCGCAGATAAATGTGTTACCTTTTCCTGGAGTGTCAATTTTACTTAGTGCTCAGTCATTTAAGACATTTATTAATGTAAAACAAGCACAGCTACATTATGAAGCAGCGTACAAAACCACGTACATTTAAATAGTCAATTTCTCTAGGAAAAACGTAGGGGGACTGCTCTGAGTTAAGAGACATTAGAGAGACAGGATAGCCAGACACATGAAACCTGATGGATTCCAGACTGAAAAAATAGCTACAAAAGACATTTAAAAAAATATATATATATTTTTTTTTTGGAGAGAGGGAGAGACAGAGGTAGCAAGAGAGAGCAGGAGCAGGGAGGAGAGGTTGAGAAGCAGACTCTCTGCTGAGCAGGGAGCCCGATGTGGAGCTCGATCCCAGGACCCTGGGACCATGACCCGAGCTGAAGGCAGACGCTTAACGACTGAGCACCCAGATGCCCCTATAAAAGACATTTTCGATACGGAAGAAATTTTAATATGATCATTAGATGGTATTTTGGAATTGCTGCTAATTTTCATAGGTTTGGTAATGTTACTGTGGTTATGGAAAAAAATTCTTAGGAGATGCTTGCTGAAGTATTTGGGAATATTTGGGAGTGAAGAATTATGATGTCTCTTTCAATAGTCATTGAAAATTGTATATCATGTGTGTGACAGATAGAGATTATTGAATTATTGAATATAGGTGGGGCATATAGGTATTCACTATATTAATCTTTCAATTTTTGTTTGAAAATTTCAAAATAATAAGTTAATGGGGGGGTCTTACATTTTAGATTTAAGGTAACATTTCAAAGTTATTTATTTTTATTTTATTTAAAGATTTTATTTATTTATTTGACAGAGAGAGACACAGCGAGAGAGGGAACACAAGCAGGGGGAGTGGGAGAGGGAGAAGCAGACTTCCCGTGGAGCCCGGAGCCCGATGTGGGGCTCGATCCCAGGACCCTGGGATCATGACCTGAGCCGAAGGCAGCCGCTTAACTGACTGAGCCACCCAGGTGCCCCCATTTCAAAGTTACTAATTTCAACTCTCTCCTTCTGCCCCAGTTCATTCTCCTCTGCCGTTAAGGACACTGAAGGGGAAAAATTTGAGAGGCCCTGGCTTTTGTTTTTCTCCCCACCATTCTGCCCTGGGAACTCCCAAAGAAATTGTATTTCTGGGGTGCCTGGGTGGCTTCAGCTCAGGTCATGATCCCAGGGTCCTGGGATCAGGCCCTGCATCAGGCTCCCTGCTCAGAGGGAAGCCTGCTTCTCTGTCTCCCACTTCCCCTGCTTGTGTTCCCTCTCTCGCTGTGTCTCTCTGTCAAACAAATAAACTCTTAAAAAAAAAAAAAAAAGAAACTATTTCTGTCTTTTCTGTATTCTCAGAGCCTAGCACAGCGCCAGTCACAGAGGGGTGTTAAATAACTCCTTCCTGAGTGAGCAAAACCCCTGACTTAATAATATGCCCGTAATCTTGGGAAACCTGTACCTCCTCTGTTTTCCCTCCTGTAAGTTGAGGTTGGACCTGATGACCTAAGCACCTGGAAGTCCCTTTCTAGCTCTAGCACCTTTGGATGCTATCCCTGGGGTTCTGAAGGGAAGTCACAGGTCTTTTTTTTCCTAAACAAAGCCCCAAGTTGTCAGGTAGAGATGATCACTGATTACAGTGGATCAACCTCTGCTCTCTGGCCAATATCCAAAGTTTTAGCTCAGCCATGGGCTTGGAAAAAGTGGGTGTAAGCTCGCAAAGACCATGTGTCCGAGCAGAGGTTTCCAGGAGAGCCAAGGGAGGGCAGGGGAAGTCAATTTGGCTTTACACTGCCCTCCTGGCTATTGCTGTAGCCTTGGCTAATGCTAACGTCCTTAACCTTGATTTTATATTGCAATCACCTAAGGAAGCTTTAAAAAATATTCATCCTCGTTAAGCAAACGCCTTTGGCTCAGGTCATGATCCTGGAGTCCTGGGATCGAGTCCTGCATTGGGCTCCCTGCTCAGCGGGGAGTCTGAGTCTCCCTCTGACCCTCCCCCCTCTCATGCTCTCTCTATCTCATTCTCTCTCTCAAATAAATAAATAAAATCTTTATTTATTTATTTATTTTTTTTTAAAGATTTTATTTATTTATTTGAGAGACAGAGAGAATGAGAGAGAAAGCACATGAGATGGGGGGAGGGTCAGAGGGAGAAGCAGACTCCCTGCTGAGCAGAGAGCCCGATGTGGGACTCGATCCAGGGACTCCAGGATCATGACCTGAGCCGAAGGCAGTCGCCCAACCAACTGAGCCACCCAGGCGCCCAATAAATAAAATCTTTAAAAAAAATATTCATGCTCACCCCAGAGATTCTGATTTAACTGGCCTGGGGTATGATCTAAGCATCTGGAGTTTTAAAGACTCCCCAGCTGATTTTAATGCGCATTCAAGGTTAAAAGCCCACTAAGATTATGTTGTGGTGATGGGTAAGACCTCGAGCTAGGTTGACATTCTGGCTTTGCTACTTACTAGCTGGCTAATCTTGGGTGTTACTTCTCTTTGAACCTGTTGCCCCGTTTGTGACAATCAAATGAGATCATGCATGTAACAGCACTAAGCCAGAAAGAACTGCTAAACAAATACTTAGGGGCAGCTATTAATGAGTAAACAGAAGCCTCTGTGGCTCTCCTAGGAAAGATTAAAACTCTCTGAGCCCGTGAAGCCTTGGCTCGCCAGCTTGCATCAGAAACACTTGTAGGGCTTGTGAAAACAAATTGCTGAAGACTTCCTTTCCCCTAAATTTCTGGTTCAGTAGGTCTCAGGTAGGGCTCTAGAATGTGAATTTCTAGCATGTTCTCAGGTGCTGCTACTGCTGTCCCAGAGAGCACGCTTCGAGAATCACTGTTCCGGAGCAGGGTTTTTCAAGAGCATCACTGACATTTCGGAGCATCTAATTCTTTGAGCAATTCTGGCCCTTACCCACTAGATGTGCATAGCATCCCTCTGCTTGTGACAATCAGAAGTCTTCAGACATTGCCAAGTGTCCGCTGCGGGGCGGCGGGGGGGGGGGTGCAGGCAAAATTGCTGAGTTGAGAACTACTGATCTAGAGGATAAAAGTTAAAGATCTAAGAGTTTAGGTGGGTGTCAGAGGCAAGGGAGGAAAAGAAGTTGAAGCCTAGAAGAAAGGAAGAGAGTTTGGAAATAGCTCAGGGCTTGATGCAGAGAGGGTGGGTCTGGGATACTGAGACAATTGACCAGAGGGCAGAGGGCAGGCTCAGAGCTCAGACTTGGCTTCATTTAGTCCCACAGGAATAGGGGCTGTCTTGCATCCTTTCTTCATCAAAACTCTTCAGAGTATAGGGATAGAGGGTACATACCTCAATATCATAAAAGCCATCTATGAAAAACCTACAGCGAATATCATTCTCAATGGGGAAAAGCTCTCAGCTTTTCCCCTAAGGTCAGGAACGCGGCAGGGATGTCCACTCTCACCACTGCTATTCAACATAGTATTAGAAGTCCTAGCCACAGCAATCAGACAACAAAAAGAAATCAAAGGCATCCAAATCGGCAAAGAGGAAGTCAAACTCTCTTTGCAGATGATATGATACTGTATGTGGAAAGCCCAAAAGACTCCACCCCAAAACTGCTAGAACTCATACAGGAATTCAGTAAAGCAGCAGGATATAAAATCAATGCACAGAAATCAGTGGCATTCCTATACACCAATAACAAGACAGAAGAGAGACAAATCAAGGAGTCGATCCCATTTACAATTGCACCCAAAACCGTAAGATACCTAGGAATAAATTTAACCAAAGAGGCAAAGGATCTGTACTCAGAAAACTATAAAATACTCATGAAAGAAATTGAAGAAGACACAAAGAAATGGAAAAACGTTCCACGCTCATGGATTGGAAGAACAAACATTGTGAAGATGTCAGTGCTACCTAGAGCAATCTACACATTCAATGCAATCCCCATCAAAATACCATCCACCTTTTTCAAAGAAATGGAACAAATAATCCTAAAATTTGTATGGAACCAGAAGAGACCCCGAATAGCCAGAGGAATACTGAAAAAGAAAAGCAAAACTGGCGGCATCACAATTCCGGACTTCCAGCTCTATTACAAAGCTGTCATCATCAAGACAGTATGGTACTGGCACAAAAACAGACACATAGATCAATGGAACAGAATAGAGAGCCCAGAAATGGACCCTCAACTCTATGGTCAATTCATCTTTGACAAAGCAGGAAAGAATGTTCAATGGAAAAAAGACAGTCTCTTCAACAAATGGTGTTGGGAAAATTGGACAGCCACATGCAGAAGAATGAAACTGGACCATTTCCTTACACCACACACAAAAATAGACTCCAAATGGTTGAAAGACCTAAACGTGAGACAGGAGTCCATCAAAATCCTAAAGGAGAACACAGGCAGTAACCTCTTCGACCTCAACCACAGCAACTTCTTCCTAGAAACATCGCCAAAGGCAAGGGAAGCCAGGGCAAAAATGAACTACTGGGATTTCATCAAGATAAAAAGCTTTTGCACAGCAAAAGAAACAGTCAACAAAACCAAAAGACAACCGACAGAATGGGAGAAAATATTTGCAAATGACATATCAGATAAAGGGCTAGTATCCAAAATCTATAAAGAACTTATCAAACTCAACACCCAAAGAACAAATAATCCAATCAAGAAATGGGCAGAAGACATGAACAGACATTTCTCCAAAGAAGACATCCAAATGGCCAACAGGCACATGAAAAAGTGCTCAACATCACTCGGCATCAGGGAAATCCAAATCAAAACCTCAATGAGATACCACCTCACACCAGTCAGAATGGCTAAAATTAACAAGTCAGGAAACGACAGATGTTGGCGGGGATGTGGAGAAAGGGGAACCCTCCTACACTGTTGGTGGGAATGCAAGCTGGTGCAACCCCCCTGGGAAACAGTATGGAGGTTCCTCAAACAGTTGAAAATAGAGCTACCATAC
>NW_027397080.1:13292283-13346838 GCF_003265705.2 Callorhinus ursinus | reverse complement strand
CTAGTATCCAAAATCTATAAAGAACTTATCCAACTCAACACCCAAAAGAACAAATAATCCAATTAAGAAATGGGCAGAAAACATGAACAGACATTTTTCCAAAGAAGACATCCAAATGGCCAACAGACACATGAAAAAGTGCTCAACATCGCTCGGCATCAGGGAAATCCAAATCAAAACCTCAATGAGATACCACCTCACACCAGTCAGAATGGCTAAAATTAACAAGTCAGGAAACGACAGATGTTGGCGGGGATGTGGAGAAAGGGGAACCCTCCTACACTGTTGGTGGGAATGCAAGCTGGTGCAACCCCCCTGGGAAACAGTATGGAGGTTCCTCAAACAGTTGAAAATAGAGCTACCATACGATCCAGCAATTGCACTACTGGGTATTTACCACCAAGATACAAATGTAGGGATCCGAAGGGGTACGTGCACCCCAATGTTTATAGCAGCAATGTCCACAATAGCCAAACTGTGGAAAGAGCCAAGATGTCCATCGACAGATGAATGGATAAAGATGTGGTATATATACACAATGGAATATTATGCAGCCATCAAAAAGGAATGAGATCTTGCCATTTGCAACGACGTGGATGGAACTGGAGGGTGTTATGCTGAGTGAAATAAGTCAATCAGAGAAAGACATGTATCATATGACCTCACTGATATGAGGAATTCTTAATCTCAGGAAACAAACTGAGGGTTGCTGGAGTGGTGGGGGGTGGGAGGGATGGGGTGGCTGGGTGATAGACATTGGGGAGGGTATGTGCTATGGTGAGCACTGTGAATTGTACAAGACTGATGAATCACGGATCTGTACTTCTGAAACAAATAATGCAATATATGTTAAAAAAAAAAAGAAGAAGATAGGGGAAGAATGAAGGGGAGTGGGTCGGAGGGAGAGACGAACCATTAGAGACGATGGACTCTGAAAAACAAACTGAGGGTTCTAGAGGGGAGGGGGGTGGGGGGATGGGTTAGCCTGGTGATGGGTATTAAAGAGGGCACGTTCTGTGTGGAGCACTGGATGTTATGCACAATGAATCATGGAACACTACATCAAAAACTAATGATGTAATGTATGGTGATTAACATAACAATAAAAAATTATTTAAAAAAAAGGAATAGGGGCTGTCTTTTAAGTCTGGCCCCTCCCTTTGTCCTGGGACACAGCTGTCAAGACCTAAAGTCTCTCGGAAGGAGCAATTCTGTCCGAACTCAAATGGCCTGATGGCCTTTCCCTACGCCTCCACTGCCTGCAGCCCCAAATTGCTCAGCTTTCTCTCTCTCACACCTCAGTTTACCGTCCATGCACTTCTGAGATATTAACAAGCAGCAGACTCCAGGTCTATCAGTGAGAAATGCATAACTGGAGTTTTGCTGTGAACAATCAGATTCCTGACATGTTCAAATCCACCTCCCTCAGAGCTCAGCCCACAAAACTCAACCACCCAGCGCAAAAGAAGATTTGGTTCTTTAAGTGCCAATGGTATTAAGTGCGAGAGACTGTGGAAGTCATAAAGGGAAATTAACTGAAAACCAGAGATGCCATTACTCATTCGGGAGCAATCTATCTCTCCCAAAGTGAGAATACAATTTGCACCCTCTGGGGATGTTTTATACTCAAATCTTTATTCCCCAGGCTAGGGCTGCTATTCCCTTCAAATTCTAAATGGTGCTGCTATTTCCTGCTAATGGCTTCTATCCAGCCTTTGAAGAAGGCACTTGGGAGGGGCAAAGAGGCTGAGGTTAGAGGAAAGCCCTTGCAGTCTCCAGGGCCTTGGTTCCTCCTAGTCACAGCCAACTTCTCAAGGGACTGGTAGGCTTTGAAAGTGCAGTGTTAAGGTTCAAGTCTTGTTCTCCCCTAAGCCAAGAGAGAGACAGAAGATGGGGGAGGGGCCTGGTGCTTGAGAGGGATTTGGGAGTAAAGTCTGAGAGTGCTAGAGGTGTGAAGACTAGCTTGCCAACCATTTTTAGCCGAATCTGTTCTGGTTAAAGGCATAACCTTCTGTATAATTATTGCTCACGCCTAAAATCTGAGTCACTATTCCCTGTGAAGATTCCTCTATAGTTTTTTTTTTTTAGTATTTATTTGACACACAGACAGAGTGAGTGAGTGAGAGAGCACAAGCAGGGGGAGTGGCAGGCAGAGGGAGAAGCAAGCTCCTCACTGAGCAAGGAGCCTGATGTGGGACTCAATCCCAGGACTCTGGGATCATGACCTGAGCAGAAGGCTGATGCTTAACGACTGAGCCACCCAGGCGCCCCTATAGTTTGTGTTTTAAAGACTCTGAACAGTACTGCAGTAAAGCTGATTGCACTTTATCTAACCCAGTTTCCCCCCAAACTTATCTGGGCATGGGCTCTTTATGTCCTAATGTCCCTAACGTATCAGGTAAACTGTTCTGTAGAATACACTTTAGGAAACCTTAACCTATAGGATCTAGTACATGAAGGACAAACTCTCCAGGATTTGGCTCCAACTTAACTCTGCAACTTTCCTGTCCCCACCTCTGACCAAGCTGAAGTTCTTTTGGTTCAGGAAATGCACGAAGCTTTCAAGCTTGTGCCCGTAGTCTTGTGCCTGTAGTTTCTTGGAACGCACATGTTCTTTGTCCACCTGGCAACACCCTTACCCAATCTCTAAGCCCCAATCTGAGCATGATCCCATCACCTGTGAGACTTCCTGAACTCTGGCAGGCACAATAAATTACTTTGTTTCCAGTACACTTTATTCAAATTTCATTCACTCTATTAAACGTAAATGGTTTGACAGCTTTACCATCCCGTTGGTTCCTTCATTAATGACTTAAATAAATCTTGGACGTGTGCTCACTTAAAACTATCCTCTCTCTCTTACAACTTGAGATAAACAGATGACTCAGGTTTGGGAGCTATATGTATAAAACCAAACATGTTCCAAACAGGTGGCAGGTGTGAAGACCTCTGGGTTGAGACAGGAGGTTCTGAGAAGACACACACCACAACCCCATGCCAGATGGGATTCATCAGTGCCAGTGTGTGTGCTGGGCGCAGTCATCCAGTGATCCAGGGACAGAGTAACGTGTTTTGAGGGTAGAAAGCAACTAATAGCATTTCTTAATGTCCCTGTCAGTTTAGGAAAGACAGAAAAGGAAGCAGAAGCACAAAAAAGTCATGACGATGTCATGTGGTCCAATGACACCACAACTTGATCATATTACTTCTGAGTTGAGTTTGATGCAGCATTCCAGCCGGCCACTTCTATTGGCTGAGGCTGCCCCCAATCTAATGCCCACCAGGGGCCCTGACTGTAGGGACCACTGCTCAGAATAGTGCTTTTGGCAGGAGGCAAAGTAGAAACAGACCTTGGTCATTAAAGATCGTGTCAAAGTATACAAAAACTAAGTTCTTTTTTTTTCCTTTTTTTTTTAAAGATTTTATTTTTTTATTTTTAAAGATTTTTTATTTATTTATTTGACAGAGAGAGAGAGCACAAGCAGGGGGAGCAGCAGGCAGAGGGAGAGGGAGAAGCAGGCTCCCCACTGAGCAGGGGGAGCCCGATGTGGGGTTTGATGTGGGGCTCGATCCCAGGACCCCGGGATCACGACCTGAGCCTAAGGCAGTCACCCAACCGAGCCACCCAGGCGCCCCGATTTTGTTTATTTATTTGACAGAGAGAGACTACAGTGAAAGAGGGAACACAAGCAGGGGGAGTGGGAGAGGGAGAAGCAGGCTTCCCGCAGAGCAGGGAGCCTGATGCGGGCCTTGATCCCAGAACCCTGGGATCATGACCTGAGCCGAAGGCAGACGCTTAACAACTGAGCCACCCAGGCGCCCCCCAAAACTAGGTTCTTTTAGACCTTATCACCTCTTGACTGCTATGCGTCTACTAGGAGAGCAATTGTTTGTTATGAGTAATTATTCTCTGGGAATAAATCTTCATGAGAGTAAATCTAAAAGACGAAAAGGGGGGAAAAGCCCTAAACATCCCTGTAAATAGCATCTTGGGAGTTTATTATTTATTTATTTTTTTAAAAGATTTTATTTATTTGAGAGAGACACAGCGAGAGAGGGAACACAAGCAGGGGGAGTGGGAGAGGGAGAAGCAGGTCTCCTGCGGAGCAGGGAGCCCGATGCGGGGCTCGATCCTAGGACCCTAGGATCATGACCTGAGCCGAGGGCAGACGCTTAACGTTAAGACTGAGGTGCCCCGCATCTTGGGAGTTTAAATGGATTGTATCCCCCTGGCCCCATCATGCCCAGCTCAGATTTACAATGATCAAGCTTCAAAGAAAAGACAGCAATAAATCCAATCCACATGGCTCTTGTAAAAAGGCATCTACTTGGTTTTTAATACAAAATGACTCAGGGAAACACAGAAAGAAAAATATACAAGCCAGTTATTGAATTAAAAAAAAAATCCCCAACAAACATATTTCAGTCACATTCCGTTTTTGGCCTGGATTAGGAAACAGGAAACTACAAACCAATCCATGTCTGTCTCTTTGAAGAAATCTTCCTTAAAAAAAAAAATAGAGGAAAAAACCCAAACAGTCCCTGAAATCTGGCCGGTGGTTTTTAGAGGCTATTGTCAGCTTGCCTTAATCATCCGGGTGGAATAGGATACCAGTGGTTGCTGGAATATGGCCACCTCCTCCTTGCTTTTTGCTAGGAATGATCTTCATCTGAGGGAGGCTGCTGGCTTGGGCACCACTGGATGCCACTTATGCCACCTGAGGTCTCAGGGTCAAGCAGCCAGTGGGTCTTCCATTCCGTGTCTTCACTGAATCTCCCCCATATACAGTCTCTTGTCGCTGGATGCTGAGAGAACTGAGGTGAAGAGAATGGAGAAGATAACTGGAACTAATGAAGGCTCAAGGAGACTTGGTGCTCAAGGGCTCTTGTGTCAAGAGCCAATTTTGGTATAAAAGAGCAATTGGATTTAGCTTAAATTCCCCTCCTCTTCAACACTACTCACAGGAAACTGTGGCCTGGCTTTTCAATCCAAGTCCTCTTGAAACCACAGGGGTGGACTGTGCTATGGGAAATGCATTATCAGGATCTAAACCCTGATGTCCCATGTCAGCCAAACTCTTTGAAAAAGACCTTCTCAGCCATTCTAGGGAAGAATCAATGTCTGTGCCAGTCATTTTATAAATGTATTTTTCCTTGTTATAGTTAGCCCTGGAGAAAGTTACATTCTCTCCTTAAATTCAAGGCCCATTGTTTAATTAGCTAGCCAATAAAATGTTAAGTTGTAATTTATAGCTGAATATTAGAAAATATTATTTATCCAAATATGTCACTGAAACACAGACTTGAAAGCAAGTAAACTTAAGAGAACTAGAAACAGATTAATCAGGCTCCCTTTGAGATTAAGAAGAAGATGGAACATTTTCTTCCCGTCACCATTTAAAACCATGGCGAGACTGTCAATGGACAGCCATAAAGGCTACCTGGAAATTCACATACAACAGATATCCACCTCTGCCTTTCTATTTTCAGGGCCCCTTTAGGGAGATTCCCAGTTTCCCTTTCCCCAAAGTCAGGACAGACTTACTGATGGGCTCATCGGGGTGGAAAGCCACTTCATTGATGGAGCCAGCATGTCCAGGCAGCTTATACAAAATCCTCCGGCTTGTGGTATCCCACACATACACGAACCTGCAAGATATCATAAGGAGCAATGCTAAAGCTTCCTAGAGCTGAGGGGAGGGTAAAGGCATGGCTTTTTAAGAGAAATGGATGCAAAGATTTACTTATGTACCCATATTTACTGAACTGTGTTCTGGCATTTGGAAACTAGAAATATAGATTCTGAATAAGGGATGGATCCTACCCCTGAGTAACTGAACAGAGATATAGGAATAACTAAAACTATAAGCATTACTGGTATTTTAAACTTAAGTTTTTTTTTTTTTAAGATTTTATTTATTTATTTGCCAGAGAGAGAGACGGCAAGAGAGGGAACACCAGCAGGGGGAGTGGGAGAGGGAGAAGCAGGCTTCCCGCTGAGCAGGGAGCCCAACACGGGGCTCGATCCCAGGACCTTGGGATCATGACCTGAGCCGAAGGCAGATGCCCAACGACCAAGCCACCCTGGCGCTCCTCCAACATAAGCTTTTGAGATAGGAAAGAACATGGAGAAGAAAGACAGTTTTTCCTACAGTCCCCACACAGAAATCTTCAAAGAGCACCTGATATTCATCCAGGAGGTCTTTTTTTTCTTTTTTTAAAGATTTTAATTATTCATTTGAGAGAGAGACAGAGACAGAGAGAGAACAGGCAGGGGGAGAGGGAGAAGCAGACTCCCCACTGAGCTGGGAACCCAACATGGGGCTCGATCCCAGGACCTGGAGATCATGACCTAAGCTGAAGGCAGACGCTTAACCACCTGAGCCACCTAGGTGCCCCCATCCAGGAGGTCTTACAGGTAATCCAACTTATGGCAGGCTGGGAGCCTAGGTTGCAGATCCATTGGAGCTTCTCAGTACTGCATTCAAATCACAGAGCCCAGAGAAGGGACAGAAAATTTCTGCGTTATAAAACAACCCAAATAGGGGTGCCTGGGTGGCTCAGTCGTTAAGCGTCTGCTTTTGGCTCAGGTCGTGATCCCAGGGTCCTGGGATCAAGCCTCACATCGGGCTCCCTGCTTCAAGGGGAAGCCTGCTTCTCCCTCTCCTACTCCCCCTGCTTGTGTTCCTTCTCTCGCTATGTCTCTCTCTGTCAAATAAATAAATAAAATCTTAAAAAAAAACTACAACAACCCCCCCCCCGCCAAAACCCAAATATATATTCCATGACTAGACCAGCTAGTCTAAACTCATTTTACAGATAAGAAAGCTAAGGTGACAGTTCATCAGTGGCTCAGTGGCAGAACTAAAACGAGAACTCTTAATATATTCCAGTATTCTTCTTTCTCCTACTACCCTCAAACATCTTCTAGTTCCCCTGACCCCTCAGTTCTTTTGACCTTCAACCTTGCTTGGGTCATTTTCGGCTGAAGGGTAAAATAAAGAGACATGATCTTCATATGACCATGCAAAAATAATCCGTTGGTAAATTTATTTATTCTTTTAAAAAAGATTTTATTTATTTATTTTGACAGAGAGCGACACAGCAAGAGAGGGAACACAAGCAGGGGGAGTGGGAAAGGGAGAAGCAGGCTCCCCACAGAGCAGGGAGCCCGATGTGGGGCTTGATCCCAGGACCCTGGAATCATGACCTGAGCCGAAGACAGACGCTTAATGAGTGAGCCACCCAGGTGCCCCATTCTGTTGGTAAATTTAAAGGGCTGGTGGTTTTCGAGCAGGTTATAAATATTGTTTTGTTCAGTCCACACCTAAAAGGGTACAGTTACCAGTACTTGATTATAAAATGCTTGGTGCTGATGTGACATTACACTTTGGGTCTAAAATACAACTTAATATGAGCTTCTTATTTGCAATGTTTAGCTCT
The DNA here is from genome assembly GCF_003265705.2 of Callorhinus ursinus. Lineage (NCBI taxonomy): Eukaryota > Metazoa > Chordata > Mammalia > Carnivora > Otariidae > Callorhinus > Callorhinus ursinus. The sequence continues at coordinate 13,339,395 of NW_027397080.1, read as the reverse complement.
CAAGGACTAGACTCAATAGGAACTAAATAAAAGTTCCAAGCAAGATGGGAGGGAAACAGGAAGCCCATCTGCCTCCAGACTCCTTGGCTCTGATGTTCATGCTCTCCCTATGGTTTTCTTTCTTGCTACATGCAAATAATGCCCTCATGAACCCAGCCCAGGATGATACAGCAGAGTAACAAAGTCTGAGCTCAGGAGTCCGAAAGACCCGGGCTCAAGTCTCATGCACCCATTTACTCATTAAGTAACCTTAGACAAGTATTTAACTTCTCTGAGCTCCTCTCTCCTTAACTGTGATGACGGAGACTACACTGATCCCGTAGCTTGGTTAAGAGAAATGGATGAGATGATGTATGCGAAGCATTTGGCACAAGAACGACAGCTGTTATGACGAATACATTCATCATCACAACAGACGAACATGAAGACAATAGGCTGACTAACTCACTCATGGCAGACAGACTGGCCAGCCTTCCCACAGTCCTGGATAGGAACTATTGAAGGGTTTTGATTTTGAACATGAAGAGGGAGGTGATTTGCAAGTAGAGAGAGGAAACTTGCCAATTCCAGGCCAAGTTGAAAAGCAATTTTCTTTTTTTTTTTTAAAGATTTTATTTATTTATTTGACAGAGAGAGACACAGTGAGAGAGGGAACACAAGCAGGGGGAGTGGGAGAGGGAGAAGCAGGCTTCCCACCAAGCAGGGTGCCCGATGCGGGGCTCGATCCCAGGATCCTGGAATCATGACCCGAGCTGAAGGCAGACGCTTAACAGCTGAGCCACCCAGGCGCCCCTGAAAAGCAATTTTCTGAGGATACATTTCCCAGGAACATAAAAGCCAGAAACCCAGATCTCCAAGGGTTTACTTGAAGGCCTCACTCTCCATGGCCACCAATTAGATGCTAAATTTAGAGGGGTTCCTTGTCCTCCCCTTACTTTGGCATGGCCACATTCAGCAGGAACCAGGTTCCTTATGTAACAGAGTTGCTTGTTGACTTGGGGCTAATTGGCAGGGTGGCCTGTGAAATGTGGCCAACCCCAGCAGGGAGACATACAGCCTGTGCCCAGGCCAGAGCCATGAGGCACACATGTAAGGTTTAAAGGAACAGTGGGGAGGGGAAGAGGACACTGAAAGAAAGGGCCAATGGCAGCAACAAACCGCTCAGAAGAAAAGCTTAGGCAAATATCACTTAAAAGCTTAACTACATAAAAAAAGAGATCTTTTCTGAAAATGATGTAAAAACACTTAGAATGGTTCTTACTCTGTCAGAATGCATTTTAGGCTGTGGACCTGTTTCTTAAGGTCTTCCTTAGAAACCTGACTACTGAAAATCCCTTAGATTCCCTCCGCAAGGCAGCTTTCTACACCACCAGGATGCAAACCACCAATGTGGCACTGTTTGACCTGGACCCCTGACCCCTAGAAAACACCCCACTACTTGACCTTTTATCTCAGCATTCAGAGTGCCTGGGGAAAAAAAAAGTGAACTCTGGAAACTTCAGGTATGTTCAGCATTGTTCACAGGCAACAAGGTGTGGGAACAGACCAAAGTGAGACTTCTCTGTGGCTGTGCTAGGGCCCCAAATAGAGGAGAAAACTCTGAGAGTCTAAGCTAGCCCAGGGAAGGCCTCATGTTTATCAGATGGTGCCTGTTTTAGAAGGGTAGTAGGGTAGTAGGAAAACCTCTAAACGGAGAGAAAGATGGGTTAACCTAAAAAAGGTTAAGACATCGCCCGATGGAAGCTAAACCCAGAGTCTGCCATCAGAGGGCGTTATCATTCTTCACCATTCTGCACCTGTGGGCCAACAGCCTAGGCATGGGCACCCGCATCCCCACCTCTGACTCCCTCCCAAGGACAGATCACCATAGATGGACCAAACGCAGCAGCATTGGACAGAAGAATTCTCCCTTCTTTCTCTCTTTTTAAGATTTTATTTATTTGAGAGAGAGCATGAGCAGAGGGGAAGGGCAGAGGGAGAGGGAGAAGTAGACTCCCCACTGAGCAGGGAGCCTGATATGGGGCTGGATCCCAGGACCCTGGGATCACTACCTGAGCCGAAGACAGACGCTTAATCGACTGAGCCACGTGGGCGCCTCATCTCCCTTCTCTTTCTAATTCATCGCTGAATGGCTGAGCCAGTTTATTTTTTCTCTTTCTAATTCATCGCTGAATGGCTGAGCCAGTTTATTTTTTCTCTTTCTAATTCATCGCTAAATGGCTGAGCCAGTTTATTTTTTATTTTTAATTTTTTAAAAGATTTTATTTATTTTTTTGTCAGAGAGAGAGAGCACAAGCAGGGGGAGCGGCAGGCAGAGCAGATAGACGGGAGAAACAGGCTCTCTGCCAGGCAAGGAGCCCGATGTGGGACTCGATCCCAGAACCCTGGGATCTCCTGGGATCATGACCCGAGGCGAAGGTAGACGCTTAACCAACTGAGCCACCCAGGCATCCCAGGCTGAACCAGTTTAAACTGACAGCTAGGAAAGTCTCATAGTCTCTGAATTCAGCCCGGGGTTGGAAAATACCTAGCTCACATGCTGACACAACCGGCATCTAGCAATCATGGCACTTTCCCTATTGTACCTGCACCCTGCCCCTAATCATCCTCAACACGGGCAGCCATTACCAACAGCTGAGTTGATATGTAGGCTAAGATTTGAGTGCTGTCCTTGAGTTAGGAATTCATTCATGTAATATTCACTAAGTGCTTAGAATAGGTCAAATACCGCTCTGGGTTCCAGATGACTAAGACTCATTCCCTGACCTCTGGGAGCAAGTAATTTAGTGATGGTGCCCCACTCTGTTTGTTTTAGTGTTAGATGTAATGAATGCTGATAAAGGTTCGATGTGGAAGGTGTGACGACAGTGCAGAGTAGAGAGTGATTAGTGCTACCCCAAAGGAAAAGGAGAGACAGGGCCAGGGCAAGTTTATAGACAGAACACAGAGGTGATTTCTAGAGAGTTAAAGAAATCTAGAGAATGGAGGAGAGGGGACAGGAGAGAGAAGCCTGGAGGCACAGGGGTGTTAGGACACGGAAAGTTCCATGTAAGTGAAGCACTGTGGCAATGGTGGGGGAGGTGAGTACAACACGTATTTGAATGAACTGAAGCATAGAAGAATCTGATGAGGGAAACTGGAGCCAGATAAGGAGCCTAGATTTACTTTGATGGCAAAGGGAATCCAACAGAAGTAAAGAAAGTGTTTACCCTCTAGGTCAAAAATGAATCCACAGAGTGGAAATGATGTGCTTGTCTGATGGGATCTTCAGGCCCCTCACAATGCACACAGCTTCCTCTCTGAGGACAGCTATAACTCTATGTCTGCTCCAGCTTGGTATCTGCACTTAATGGATTACACACGACAAGGTACCTGGAGAGATTCATCATTCTTCACCTCACACCCAGTAATCCTTACCTGTCAGCTGAACCAGCTGCTATCTTGCTTCCATCAGGTGACCAAGAGCATCTCAGAAGATTCTATAAAGATGAATAAACAGGAATTCAATGAATACAGTAATGTACCAAACCCCTCTTTATTAGACTATAAAATCACTGAAAGACTTTAAATTTCTTTCTTTTTTTCTTTTTTGAGGGGAGGAGACGGGAAGAGGGAGAGAGAGCATCTTAAGCAGGCTCCACACCTAGTGCAGGGCCCAATGTGGGGCTTGATACCACAACCCTGAGATCATCACCTGAGTCGAAATCAAGAGTCGGACGCTTAACCCACTGAACCACCCAGGCGCCCTGAGACTTTAAATTGCAATTACCTTATAATCTGTGGCCTAAGACTGCATACTTTATTTCATATAACATACAAACCAACTGTAGAAAATGCTTAATTTACAGTAAATTAAGAGTGGACCTGGCAACAAAATTTTATTCTGCCTACAAATAGAGCTTCCCTTTGCTCCATTTTGATCCTCATTAATTTTATCTTGAAGGAAAATAAAAAACCAAATTCAACAAAAAATAAGATTTGATTTATTAAAAAAAATTTTTTTAGATTTTATTTATTTATTTGGGAGAGAGAGTGAGAGCAAGAGAGAACAAGTGGGGGGAGGGTCAGAGAAAGAAGCAGGAGTCTGATGTGGGGCTCAATCCCAGGACCCTGGGATCATGACCTGAGCCAAAGGCAGATGCTTAACTGACTGAGCTACCCAGGCACCCTAAGATTTGATTTATAAAGTGAAACTGAATCAAATAGATTCTCAAAAGAAAAACATATGTCTCTATTAACAAATTATCTGGAGGGGGGCGCCTGGGTGGCTCAGTTGGTTAAGCGACTGCCTTCGGCTCAGGTCATGATCCTGGAGTCCCGGGATCGAGTCCCGCATCGGGCTCCCTGCTCAGCGGGGAGTCTGCTTCTCCCTCTGACCCTCCTCCCTCTCGTGCTCTCTATCTCTCATTCTCTCTCTCTCAAATAAATAAATAAAATCTTTAAAAAAAAAAAAAATTATCTGGAGGAAAAGCTGCTATCAAGAGCTGACCTAGGACGGGGGCACCTGGGTGGCTTAGTCATTAAGTGTCTGCCTTCGGCTCAGGTCATGATCCCAGGGTCCTGGGATTGAGCCCCACATCGGGCTCCCTGCTCCACGGGAGGCCTGCTTCTCCTTCTCCCACTCCCCCTGCTTGTGTTCCTGCTCTCGCTCTCTGTCAAATAAATAAATAAAATATTAAAAAAAAAATAAAAAAGAGCTGACCTAGGACGTGAGTACAGAAAAAATTTCTCTTAAACTTCGGGCCATGGTCCTTACTGAGGAGAGGGATGTAGTCTTAGGGCCCTAAGAGCTGGTCACTGGGAAGGTGAGGGAAGCCACCTGGGTAATAGCCAGGAAGTCTGGGTTCCATACGGAACACTGAGCTGAGGGTCAAAGTTTCCAAGGAACTAAAAGGATAAGACTATCTTGTTGAAGTCAGAAATCTTAAGTTAATCTTAAAATCTTAAAAAAAAGGGGGTCCCATCACTACCTACCTATGTGACTGCCTTCCTCCCTATGCTTCTATTAGTTTTATTTCTGGCAAGAACAGTTTTGATGAAGAACAGTGTTAACTGGAATGCAACCCCTTCTTAGTAGAGCTACTGCCCTCTATCCTTAGCACCAATCCCCTTTCCCCCCTGAATTGAGATATAATTGACATAGAACATTGTTTTAGTTTTAGGTGTACAACATAATGATTTGATGTATGTAAATATTGGTTTTAGCACCATCTTAAATGTATTTTTGACTCAAATGGACAGTAAAGTTCTTTTGCCATGCAGAACTCACCTTCTCAAAGTTGTGCACATTTCCTTGAAATATCTTCACACACCTCTCTTTAGGAGCAAATGGCCGGACATCCCAGACCCGCACTGCAAACAGAGCAAAACAGTTATGGGGCAGAGGCCTCCTTAGAACCCAGCTGGAATCAGTATCGTGTCAATGACAGATGCTGTTTCCTGGGTGAAGGAAAGCCAACATGGTATATTGTAAGGTACATGGTGAGGCTCATTTTTTTTTTCTAACAGACATAAAATGCATTCAAATTCCATTAACAGCGTCTAAGGGCAAAGTGGAAAGCAGAGAGGGCAGGAAGGGGAAATGCCAAACACATTGCTGGGGGTCTGCAACAGAAAGTAGCTGGGTGTGACATTAATTTCAACAAAACATTGGCAAATGATTCCTTTGCCAACACAAAAAAGCCATATTTAACAAAGCTTTGATATGACAATCTAAATACCACTGACTACTGTGACAATCAATCTATAAAAACCAAACTCAGGACTAATTTTGCTCATAGGGACACGTGACAATCTGAACTTGAGCAAGGTCAAATATATTGAGAGTATTATACTAATAATTAGAAAAAGTGAACTCTGATTCTCATTCTAGCTCTGTTATAGATACGGGTGGTATCAGGTAAAAATTGAAGTGGTGATTTGGTCTCCTCTGTAAAACGAGAATACCACTTATTCTTTTTCTTTTTAAAATAGTACTTTAAGGATCGAATAAGACAATACATGTGACAGGGCTTTAAAAGAGTAGAGGCAATAGACAAAAATAAGAATTTTGTCATTTTATTATATAGCCATAACAAAAAATTCTTTTTATTTTAATAACCATTTAGGGAACCTCATCTTTTCTTACTGTGAGCAATGCTAGAATTAGTCAATGGTAAATACATCAAAATCAGGATATAAACACGCATGATAAACAGTAGCTACAGCTGTTGTTAACAAATGCTGTATCGATACTGGAATTCAAGTGATGTCATTTTAACTGAGTGTAGGAAACGTAACAATCCTAGGATTCAGACAGGCATAGGAAGTGAAGGTAGGTGTGAAAGTCTGCTATTGAGCTGAGAATACTGTCAGAAAGTAAGGGTGTTCATTCATTCAAGAACTACTTATTCAGCACTCCCTGAGTGCTAGGCACTGTTTTCATTACAAAATGTCAGTGAAAGCATTTCAGTTTCTGACAAGCCTATGAACTTGTACACCAGAGGGGGGCCATCTCTAAGCTCTCTCAATAGTAAGCATATAATCCACCTTCCTTTTTTGCTATAGTAAACCCATCCTCCCATGTGGCAACTCAAAAACAAGCAGAGAAGAGTCTGTTTGTGTGAATGCAGAATCTCGCAATGTTTTACTGGGCACACTTCCCATCCCACCAGTGTTTTGGAGTGGGGAGGGAGGACACACTGGCAGAAAGAGTGCAACTCTACCAACAGCTCACTGGTCATTCAAGTTTGGTTCTCTCTACAATGCTCGAGAACTGCTTTGGCTGGATCTCAACAAACTAATAATCACCAAGAGTTTCTCGTATGCTGAATGGCTCCATAGCATACCAGAGCTGAAACAGGTCTTAAAAGCTATATGCAAAGTTGCCCGGGGATTAGATGGCAGATCTGAGACTAGAATCCTGGCTTCTTCTTTTTTTTTTTTTTTTTAAGATTTATTTATTTGAGAGAGCGAGTACATGAGAGGGGGGAGGGTCAGAGGGAGAAGCAGGCTCCCTGCTCAGCAAGGAGCCTGATGTGGGACTCGATCCTGGGACTCCGGGATCATGACCTGAGCCGAAGGCAGTCGCTTAACCAACTGAGCCACCCAGGCACCCCTAGAATCCTGGCTTCTTGACCATATCTTCTAAAGCTTTTCCTTTTTTTTTTTTTTAAAGATTTTATTTGTTTGACAGAGACACAGCGAGACAGGGATCACAAGCAGGGGGAGAGGGAGAAGCAGGCTTCCTGCTGAGCAGGGAGCCTGATGTGGGGCTCGATCCCAGGACCCTGGGACCATGACCTGAGCCGAAGGCAGATGCTTAACGACAGCCACCCAGGCGCCCCTAAAGCTTTTTCCATTACAATGTGTTCTCCCAATTGCCCTGGCAGAAACATGCGAACTACCCTTGACTCTTTCCTTATATCCACATTTATCCCAGTACACATTTCTAGCACCCAATGCCCACTCTCCTTGAGGTCCACAGTGTCTGCGCCCTTGGAGAACTTTCCTTTCCATAGTTACCTGTATTGTCCATTGCATTGGACAAGAGATAAGAGCCTTCAGAACTTAAACTCAGGCCAGTCACTGAATCTGCATGGCCTCTCATGGTGTAGGTTAGCTTGTTTTGGCGCAAGTCCCAGACCTACAAAAACAAAAAGGTGCTCCCAGAAATCAAATTGAGAATAGCAAAGAAACATAGTTACTGAAGAGTCAACTGCCTGGAGAAACTGGTATCCCTTCTCAATCTGGCTGTGGGCCCAGTATTTAGCACAAAATAGAGGATTTCTGTCAAGAGGAAAAGAACTCTTCTCTTTTTAAAAATTTTTTTTTTTTTAGAGAGAGAGCATGAGCAGGGATGGGGGTAGGGGCAGGGGGAGAGGGAAAGAGAGAATCTTTTTTTTTTTTTAAAGATTTTATTTATTTTTGAGAGAGCAAGCACAAGCAGGAGGCACGGCAGGCAGAGGGGAGAGGGAGAAGCAGGCTCCCTGCTGAGCAGGGAGCCCGAAACAGGACTCTATCATCCCAGGACCCTGGGTTCATGACCTGAGCCAAAGGCAGATGCTCAACCAACTGAGCCACCCAGGCACCCTGGAAAGAGACTCTTAAGCAAACTCCATACCCAGTACGGAGCTGGAGCCTGATGTGGGGCTCAATCTCATGACCCTGAGATCACGATCTGAGCCAAAATCAAGAGTCGGACGCTTAACTGAGCCACCCAGGCACTCCTCTTGTCTTTCTAAAAAGGGAATCAAACTTACTATGTCTGACTAAAGGGCTATAAACTTATATAACTTAAAACTTACATAGTTTATATATAACTACATATAAATTACATATAATAAATGTATTTATTATATAACAAATTTTTAATATAATAAAGTTTAATAAAAATTAAGAATTTGCAAGGGTTATTCTTAAATCATAACAAAATGTATTAGGAATTAAAAAACTAAGTAGCATTTCAAATGCTTAAACTATGATTCTCAGCAATTATAAGTAAACTATTAGAACTACAGAAAAACAAGTGAACACATCATTTGAAAAGGGCATTATAAGGAGCACCTGGGTGGCTCAGTCGTTAAGCATCTGCCTTCAGCTCAGGTCATGATCCCAGAGTCCTGGGATCAAGCCCGGCATCGGGCTCCCTGCTCGGCGGGAAGCCTGCTTCTCCCTCTCCCACTCCCCCTATTTGTGTTCCCTCTCTCACTGTGTCTCTCTGTCAAATAAATAAATAAAATCTAAAAAAAAAAAGGCATTATGATTACATGGAAATATATATAAGAAGGTAATACACAGAAATACAACTGCTTAAAATTTTTCATTTAATATCGTTATATGTACACATACACACACACACTATGGAAAAGCATATTTATTAAAAAGAAAGATAAATTATAGATTCATTGTCATCAGGGTGGGAAAGGTAAAAAAAACAGTTTGGCTAAAAATAACCCTATGTCAAAACAGGGAAAATAAATGGTTCATTAAGTTATGGCCCATAAACATACTGCAACACTATGGGATCTCATGCTAGAGATAGTAGAGCACGGGCACCTGGGTGGCTCAGTCAAGCGTCCGCCTTTGGCTCAGGTCATGAACCAAGGGTCCTGGGATGGAGTCCTGCTTTGGGCTCCCAGCTTGGCAGGGAGCCTGCTTCTCCCTCCCCCCTCTGCCTACCGCAACCTCTGCTTGTGCTCGCTCTCTCTCTCAAAAATAAATAAAATCTTAAAAAAAAAAAAAGATAGTAGAGCAGAGCAGAAAGAGTGAGGATTTAGGGTCAGACTGACCAAGTCCTAAGAGTTATTGGGCCACTAACCCTCTCTAAGCCTGCTTCTAGTCTGTAAGATGGGGATAACAATATTTACTTCCTATGGCTGTTGGGAAGATTAGAAATAGAATGCTTAGCAGATGCCTGGTACACAGCAGGACCTCAATAATTGGTAGCTATTATTAAGCAACTCCTAAAAATAACTCTGAAGACCAAATGTAAAAATGTTCCAGTAATAAGCTATTAAGCTAACAGGAAAATGCAAAACAGTATTTATATTTACATAGACTGCAACAATGTAAAAAAAAAAAAAATAAAGCCAAAAGGAATGGTCTGGAATGTCATATGGAAAAAGAACAGAATTTTGTTAAGGTCATTGGTGTAATACAGATTTTCCTCCAAATTTGATTTAATACTGCCATGTAGTTTTTCTAAGTGAGTATTTTTTTGCTGCCTGTTTAAGTAAGGCACTTCTCTTATCTAGAAATGAGTTTGGTGTTGTATGTCAAAGCAATACATAAGACAGACAACTCCACTTTCCCCATCAATAACTCACTCATGTGTGGAAACCAACACACTTTATGTACAATCATTTTTGAGTCAGGATGTTTGCTGCCTCAATAATCAGGAAAGCTTGAAATGGCTGACATTTTTTTTCAAGCTATTGTTCCTCCTCTTCAGAGAGGACATTGTTGAAGTCTTTAGCTTTTTTAGGAGAGAATGCAATGTGCCATCCCTTATAGCACTTGGGCACCATTTCCAGACCTTCTTTCTTGAGGCCTACACACATTGTTTGTGCACAGTCAATGTGTATCTGAGATTTGCGGCAGAAGAACTAATTTAAGCAAGATATTTTGCAAGTGCCCAAATCAGTTTTCAGTGAATGTTTGGGCATCTGGTTAGTGGGCATCAACACTATGAGTTTTCATGCTAGAAACAGTATAGCAGAGGAGAAAGTTTTCCCAAGTTTTTGGAGTACTGTGTACATTCTAAAAAAAAAAAAAAAAAAAAATTTCCAGGGTGCCTGGGTGGCTCAGTAGGTTGAACGTCTGCCTTTGGTTCAGATCATGATCTCAGGGTCCTGGGATCGAGCCCTGCATAGGGCTCTCTGCTCAGCAGGGAGTCTGCTTTTCCCTCTCACTCTGCTCTCGCTCCCTCCCTCTCAAATAAATAAATAAAATCTTTAAAATTAAAAAAAAAATTCCCGAAAACAAAGCACTGGCAAAAAAATTTAAGTATTTGTTGACAGAACAGATTTTTATTTATTTACTCATTTACTCATTTTTTTTGAGACAGCGAGAGAGTGCACACACGTGTGCACACAGGAGCTTGGGGGAGTGGTGGGGTAGCAGATTCCCCACTGAGCAGGGAGACTGACATGGGGCTCGATCCAAGGACCCTGGGACCATGGCCAGAGATGAAGGCTGACACTTAACTGAGTCACCCAGGCATCCTGCATGTGACTCTTGACTAGGGGTCATGAGTTTGAGCCCTACATTGTATGTAGAGATTACAAATAAATAAATAAACTTAAAAAAAAAAGAAAAAAACAACATATAGGGTAAGTAGGAACCAATTCACCAAATTATACAGAATAACAATCAGGGAACTTCTGAAAGAAATATGAAGGTCATTCATTCATTCATTTTCTAAGTAGGCTCCACACCCAACATGGAGTCCAATGTGGGGCTTGGACTCATGACACTGAGATCAAGACCCGAACTGGGATCAGGAGTCAGATGCTCAACTGACTGAGCCACCCAGGTACCCCTGAAGGACAAACTCTTAGAAAAAAGCTAGTGATATATGTAATTACTATACTTATGGAACTTTATTTACACATTCTCTGTATGAGATAAATTTGGCTTTCAGAACAAAGCTGAGATTAGCTATCTGCAGAAATCACCTACCCTGAGAGGTGTAACATACAGTGTGTGTCTGAGAGGACATGGAAAACCTTCAAATCCTAAAAAGGGATCGGGTACCCCTTAAGGACTACAGCATAATTAAATATATCTGTTTAGAGAAGACCCAGGAACAGTCTAGGATAAAGAACGTGGCATAAGCCCCACAATATGTCATAAGAAGGCCTTCCTAGCACTAGAGTATTCTTTTTTTTTTTAAAGATTATTTATTTATTTATTTGACAGAGAGACAGAGAGAGAGGGAACACAAGCAGGGGGAGTGGGAGAGGGAGAAGCAGGCTTCCGACGGAGCAGGGAGCCCAATGTGGGGCTTGATCCCAGGATCCTGGGATCATGACCTGAGCCGAAGGCAGATGCTCAATGACTGAGTCACCCAGGCGCCCCACAAGAGTATTATTCTTAAGCTAGTCTGTCCCCACAGCAGAGATGAGGGCATCACATTCTCAGACCTTAAATAAAAGAAGCAGTCTCAAAAGGTTACATACTATATGATTCCATTTGTATGATATTCTAGAAAAAGGAACTATATAGAACAAAGAACAGATCAATGGTTAGAATGAGTTAGGAATGGAAAGAGGGTTTGACACAAGTGAACATTACAAAATTTTGGGGGTGATGGAAATTGTTCTATACCTTGTTTGTGGTAGCTACACAAATCTATGCAAGCATAAACATTCATAAAACTGTACACTAAGCAAACTTTATTTTGCCATATGTAAACTTTAATAATTATTTTACTATTTTTTTTTAAAGGGAATTCTTTTTTTTTAACCTCTATGTCCAATGTTGGGGGCTTGAACTCATGACTCCGAGATCAAGAGTCTCATGCTCTACCAACGGAGCCAGCCAGGCATCCCTAATAATATATATATATCTTTTTTTTTAAAAGATTTTATTTATTTATTTGACAGAGAGAGACACAGCCAGAGAGGGAACACAAGCAGGGGGAGTGGGAGGGAGAAGCAGGCTTCCCGCAGAGCAAGGAGCCCGTTGTGGGACTCGATCCCAGGACCCTGGGATCATGACCTGAGCCGAAGGCAGACGTTTAACGACTGAGCCACCCAGGCACCCCCTAGTAATAATTTGAAAAGTATGAAAACTATAATAGCTTAATGACACTAACCTACTGTCATGTGTATAAGATGCCCTCTAGTGATTCAAAAGCTAATGCGCTCCCAAACTTCTCTCTGGGAAACACTGCATTAGCTATTAAGAGATCTAATTAAGTTCCCATGCCCTGATTCAACATTCTCCATACAGTTATAAGGTAGAAAAGGGATGGGAAGTTAAATTTTGGAAATGGTCAATTTTCAAGTATTATGGGACATCCAAGTGGGGGAATGCCGAGAGGCTGGTTGTAGACAGCCTCTAGGTAGACAGGGGTCTAGAGCTGAAGATCTGGGCCAGAAATATAGATTCAGCATAGAGATGTCAAAGTCAGAATTAGATGAGAACTGTCCAGGGAAAAGGTATATATGAGAAGCACCTAGGAAAGACCTTAGGGAATATAATGACATTTAAGGTATGTATAGAGAGAATGGCTCACAGAGGTATCTGAGAACGATATGCCAGAGAGGTAGGAGAGTATGCTGTCACAACTACTAAAAGAAAAGACTAAAAGGATCTACTGAATTTAGGAAAGGGAGGAGGATCCTTGGTGAACTTGAAGAGAAGGGTGTCAATGAAATAATGGAGGCAGAAGCCAGACTGCTGAGGAGTGATCAGGCGACATGGGAGTGGAAGAATGAAATGGGGTGAGGAAATGAAGACAGCGAGTGTACAACAATCATCAGGGGACATTTCTCATAGGTATTAAGAGCAGGACTCTGAAATCCGAGTCTGGATTTTGCTGGGCTTCTCTTAATTCAGTTCCTTCGTCTGTAAAATGGCATTAATAGCATTTATTTCATAGGATGCTGTGAAGCTTAAATGAGTAAGAAAGAGCTCAAAGAACAACGCATGACACTGACAGTAAGTGTCTGATGGTAATGATAACATTATTATGGTCATCACCACAAAAGAAGTCTGGCTGTGAAGAGGAAGATGGACAGGGCAACAAGACCAAGCAGAATGAAAGGAAGATTCCCCCACCCCAATGCCAAGACCTGAGCACGATGGAGTGCTGATGAGAAGACAGCAGAAGAGCAGGTTGAAAACAGAGGATCTGGGAAAACAGATGGCATAAGGGCCCAGACAGGAAAAGGAGTTGAAATCCTTCCACTGAAGGGACTACCTTTAGACAAAAGCAAGGACATTTCATCCATAGTAGCAGCAAAGGAGGCAGGGATGAAAGGGTACACAGTATAATTTTTAGGTAGGGCCAGCAGGAAGCTGAGTATTTATCCACCAGTTATTACTTTAAAGGTAAAACAGAAGGTAAGGTCAAAATCTTTGAAACACTTAAGGAAGCCAATATGTAAAGACAGACACAAATTGTGTAGCCCCAAAACACTTCCCATCCACTGGCATTTGCTATGTCCAGAAACTCTGCTACGTGCTCTAATGCATTAGGTTCATTTAATCCCCACTACAACCCCATGAGGTAGACGTTATTGTATTAAGTCTGTTAAAGAACTTGCTTGCAGTACTAAGAAACCAGAAAATGACAGAACTGGGATTAGAATCCAAGTCAATTAGTCAAAAGCATGAGCTACGCTGTGCTGCTGTGTGGACCGCTGCCAACTCTCACAACACCGCCACCTTCCCTCTCTCTTGGTTGTGGACTCTCCAAAACTTCCTTTCCACAGTCTCAAAGAGAAAGACACACTGAGAGATCAGAGTTGAGAATCACAAGTTGATTCAATGCTAACTCAGCAGGCCAACAGAGTGAGGAAAAAAAAAAAAAGGTTGCAAATGTCTTTAGGCAGGGAATGCACTCTTCAGGTTCACAGACTCCACACATGGGGCCTCACACTTCACATGAACCGTCTGGTCCCTGATGGCATTTATATGAGCCATAATGCAACCCTTGACTTAGAAGTCAATGAGGATAGGACAGAAAGAAAACAAGATTGAAATTACTATCTTCCTTGTAGTTGGTATAAAGTGCAAAGCTATCACAATCTCAGAAGTTTGAAAAGACTACCTCTGCGAGTGGAGACAGGTCAAAGGGAGGTATAACACAAATATTAAACATACCTTGATATCGTTGTCTATTCCACCAGAAATAATCTGATCACTTGTATCATTGAAGGTCACAGCTAACACCTGGTAGGTGTTCTGAAATGTCTGGATGGCTGCTTTCTTCCGGATGTCCCACAGCTGAAGCAGAGGAATAGGAGGGTCTATAGTCAAACATCACTGTAAGTAATTGCATAGTACATCTTGAAGTCTAAGGACTTTGTGCAGGTAAATACATTTTTAACAGGGATCCCGTTCAGAAACTTGTCTGGATATTCTAGTAACATGGTGAGAAGTGACTATAATTTTGCCAACGTATCTGAAAGTTGGGAGAACAAATCACTTTGTTCGTATTTTCAGACTTCTTTGTTAAAATATGAATAATTATAGTTCATCAACATGCCCTTAGAATGGAAATTCTCTACTTGCTTAGTTCACATGCTCTTCCCACAGCAAGGATGTTAGACCAGTGTTTTCAAACTGTAGATCCTAGCTCATTAATGGACCGTGGCTTACATTAAAAAATATACAGAGAGAGGTTACATCAGCAAAAATGGCAGAATAGGGAATGCTAAAAGGTTGTCCCTCTACAAAAGCAGAGAATTATGTGGCAAAAAAACTGGCAGAATCAACTTTATCAGAACTCTAGAAACTAATCAAAACTTTGTAGCAACTAGGCAAATGCTTAATGAGGAAAAAAACCCTCCTGAGTCTTAGTAAGAGAGTCTTGTAGTGTTTTAACTTACTGTCTCCTTCTCCTGCTCAGCAAGAGCTTTGAAGACAATGGCCCATATTCCCAGTATAGGTTCCTAGTATCAGAGGGAGTAAAATGGACCTTATTCTCAAAGAATTGTGGTTGTTTTTAACTGTCTGGAGGCTCCCTGAAGGATGAACCTAAAGGGTTTGATTTTATTTTGCCTAAGCTGGAACTCTGCCAGGGCAGAGGCATTTGTCTAAAACATTTGAAGGCAAATGCATTAGCCTCTGTTGTCTGGGGCCAGGGATGACAGTTGGGGCAAACCGAAGACAAACCAAAAAGCTTGGGAGGAGAGCTGGGGAATGACAATTTGGAGAAAAAGGGCTTTGAAAAGCTGACGTAGTCCTAGGACTCTAGAAGGCCATTTGCATGCCCGTGTCTGGCACACGCTCAGAAAAGACCTGAGAAGGTCCTAAACTCTACTCTCGCTGACCTGCACGGGGTGTGCACAAGCAGGAAATGAAGGCTAACACAAAGCTGTAAACTGCCTGGTAAAGGCAGACCCACCACACACACAAGAGTGAATCTGCAAAGACTGGGGAGAGGTTTTTTTTTTTTTTCCACAAGTGATTAAGAAAATCTGTCAAATCATTAGTGAGCCACCAAGCTAATAAAACAGAGATTTCAGTGGCTACGCATGGCAAATAATACAGACTTTAGAAAATTAGTTCAGAAAATTCACTTAATAGGGGCGCCTGGGTGGCTCAGTTGGTTGTGTGGCTGACTCCTGGTTTCGGCTCAGCACATGGTCTCAGGGTCCTGGGACTGAGCCCCCGTTGGGCTCTGTGCTTAGTGGAGAGTCTGCTTGAGATTCTCTCTCTTCTTCTTTCTCTGCCTCTCCCCTGCTCATGCTCTCTCTAATAATAAATAAATCTTAAAAAAAAAGAAAAAGAAAATTCACTAAACAAACAGCTACACCACCAAAGCAGCAACAAGGGGAGGGTCTATAGTCAAACCCTTGGGGAGAATCTATTTTCCACAGTTACCACATTATAATATTCAAATGTCCAGTTTTCAACAAGAAATAATGATGCATGAAAAGAAGCAAAAAAATATGGCCCATATAGAAGAAAAAAACAGAAGAAAAAAAGAAATTAGTCTTTTCAAAAAATGATGATGGGACACCTGGATAAGCATACCCAAAAAAATGAAGGCAGACCTTTATTTCATACCATATGGAAAAATGTACTCCATGTGGATCAAAGACCTAAATGTAAAAGTTAAAACTATGAAATTCTTAGAAGAAAACTTTCACAGGGGTAAATCTTCATAGCCTTAGATTTGGCAATGAATTACTAGATATGACACCAAAAGCACAAGTGACCAAAGAAAAAATAGATAAACTGATCTTCACAAAAATGAGAAACTTTTGTACGTCAAAGGATAGTATCAAGAAAATGAGATGAGAAGATAACCAACAGTGGGAGAAATACTTGCAAATCACGTACCTGCTAAAGATCTACTATCCAGAATAAAAACCCATAGTTCAACAACAATGTTACGAATAGCCCAATAAATGGGCAAAGGCCCTGATAAAACATTTCTTTTCAGGAGGTATAAGCATGAGGAATGATGCTCAGCATCATAAATCATTTGGGAAATGCAAATCAAAACAATGATTTGAGATTGCTTCACACTCACTAGGATGGTTATAATTACCAAAAAACCCAAAACAAAAAAGGAACCAGAAACTAACGAATGGTGGTGAGGAAAAATTGGAACCCTTGAACATCACTGGTAGGAATATAAAATGATGTGGTTGCTGTGGAAAAACCTGATGTTCCCCAAAAAGTTAAAGTAGAATTACCATCTGATCCAGCAACCCTGCTCCTAGATATATACCCAAGAGAAATGAAACAAAAACTTGTGCACCAATCTTTGTAGCAGTGTTAAAAAGGAATGAAGTATTAACACATACTACAACAAGGATGAAGCCTGAAAACATTAAGCTGAGTGAAAGAAACTGAATACAAAAAGGCCACTTATTATATGACTCTATTTATATGAAATGTCCAGGGGCTGGAAGGTAGGGAAAAAATACTGACTGCTAAATGGGTATGGGGTTTCTTTTTTGCCCTCCTTACCTTTGTCAGTCCCCATCTCCCTACAATGGGCTGCTCCCATCCTTTTCTAATTTTTATGGGGGGGTTCTATGGTATTGGATCATGGTGATGAGCACAAACACTGTAAATGTACTAAAAACCACTGACTTGTACACCTTTTAAAATGGTTAAACTGGTAAAATTTATTAAATTTTATGTTATGTGAATTTTATCCCAATTTAGAAAAAATATAGAAGAAAATGTCCCATATAGAAAAGGTTGGTTCATAAACATAGATGTACTGAGGGGAGTATATTCTGGGTCATAATATAAAATGCGTTGCTTAATGCAAATTGTTATTTAAAAAATGTTTAAAAGTTACTATGTTTAGGCCATCTAGTTTAATCCTAACTTTTATGGATGAACAAACTAAAGCGCAAAGCCAGAACTAACTTGATGAAAAAACACCCAGCAAGTCAACAGCAAAACAATGACTAGAATTTAGTACTGATTCCATTACATTCGTGTTGAATTTACTAAAATGTGTGTTAATTTCTTATAATTACTAAATATATGCTTGTTTTAAAAAGTTAACATTTATTTTCAATGGCTAATTTATTAACAATAGATAAAGATTAGGTACAACTCTAGAACGATATACTCTAAACAATTAGGCTCTATTTAAAAAAACTAAACTTATATAACATGGATCTACATTTAAAAAAAATTTTTTTTAGTTTATTTTTAGTAATCTCTATACCCAACATGGGGCTCAAACTCACAACCCCGAGATCAAGATCTTGCCCAAGATGTGCAAGAGTCCCATGCTCTCACGACTGAGCCAGCCATGTGCCCCTAAAAGATTTTATTTTTAAGTAATCTCTGTACCCAATGTGGGGCTTGAACTTACAACCCCGAGATCAGGAGTTGCATGCTCCACTGACTAAGCCAGTCAGGCACCCCCGAGTCAAATATTTTAGAATATTAGTTCCAGACACCCATCATTTTTAAATTATTTTACTTTGAAATACAAAAAAGTTGGAAGTAAAAGAGAACATTTTTGTTGCCTGAATCATTTGAGAATTGCTGACCTAATGCTCCAACACTCCTAAATACGAGTGTGTTTGTCCTATAAAGATATATATATTAGGAGTGCCTGGGTGGCTCAGTTGCTTAAGCGTCTGCCTCTGGCTCCAGTCATGATCCTGGCGTCATGGGATCAAACCCCGCATTGGGCTCCCCGCTCAGTGGGGAGTCTGCTTCTCCTTTTCCCTCTGCGGCCCACCCCCCACCCTGCTCATGCGCTCTCTCTCTCAAATAAGTAAATAAAATCTTTGGGGCACCTGGGTGGCTCAGTTGGTTAAATGATGGCCTTCGGCTCAGGTCATGGTTCCAGGGTCCTGGGACTGAGTCCCACCCTGGGCTCCCTGCTCAGCGGGAAGCCTGCTTCTCCCTCGCCCTCTGCCCTTCCACCCCACACATGCTCTCTCGCTCTCTCTCTCTCAAAAAATAAACAAAATCTTAAAATAATCCTATATAATCTTAACCAATCAGAATGAAGAAATTAACACCAAGACATTACTACCATCCAATCCTCAGATCTCATTCAAGTTTCACCACTTGTCCCAGTAGGTCTTTTATTGCAAAGAGATTCAGTTCAGAATCATGTGTTAATTTACGAGTCATGTTTCTTTAGTCTCCTTCAGCCTAGAAGAGCATCTCAGACTTTTCTTAACCTTGATGCTTCTCAAAATTACAGAACAGTTATTTTGTAGAATGTCCCTCAGTTTGGGTTTGTCTGATGTTTCCTCATGATTAGAATCAAGTTATGCCTCTTTGGCAGGAATCTCACTGGAGTGATGCTGCATTTTCGTTGTATTTTATTGAGTGGCTCATGATTTTGATTTGTCCCATCATGGATAACGTTGTTTGAGCATTTGATTAAGATGTTCTTTTGATAAGCATTCTTGCACAAGATGTTCCAGGTTCATCTTGTACTTTCCCTGCCCAGTCCTAAAATAAGGAGTCTTGGTTTCTTTAGCAGCAAATGGTGTTTAAAGACCAAGATGTGCACAGGAGATGTGCTCATTGCTATCTGGGTATTGTTCCTAAACCCTCTCAGTGGACAATTGCCAATATATGCACACACAGGCACATGCACATCTGTAAGCATACATTTACATCTATTGTTTTTTCTATACCTACCTGTTTATATGTTGAATGTCATGCATTCACAATGACACTTCCAGTTCAATGCCAACAACACAAGATGCATTTCAGTTCTCTCTCTTGTATTCTCTCTCCTGTATTAGTAACTCCTTTCTCTGCCTCCCGTGATACTTATTATACTTACCTGATCAAGCTTCCTGTACGTAATCATCTTCCACATCCTTTTCTACCCTTCTCCTGCATGGATGTCTTCGTTTCCCTGTTTGAACTGTGATTCCCATTCCCTATGTGGACCCCTTCCTCACCCCATTTGGGTTATCCCTTTGTACGAATGCCCCCTTCACTCTGCTCTGGCTCTAATATCCCTCTCCAGGCTGCCTTTCCTCAGGAATGCTAGCCTCAGACTCCCTACCTAAACTGTTCCCACCCCATGTGGACACTCTCAGCTCAAGCTCTGACACCCATACTTTCTCCCCCATCAATGTGTAGATGACCCTTTTACCCTGCTAGGGCATTGACTCTTCATGTTGGCCTGCTCCCCGCTCCAAATCCCCATACCAGACTACCCACTCTGGTCATATGGATGCCATCCTTACCCTTGTCAGTCCCCATCTCCCTACAATGGACTGCTCCCATCCTGCATGGATGCTCTCCTCACCTCACTTGGGCCCTGATACTCCACTTTGGGCCACGATGGGTTGTGTGTTCGAGCCCCAGGGTGGGTATAGAGATTACTTACTTACTTACATACATACATAACATACATAAATAAATAAATATTAAGAAAAAAAAAAAGACTGGGGTGCCTGGGTGGCTCAGTTGTTAGGCATCTGCCTTCGGCTCGGGTCATCTCAGGGTTCTGGGATCAAGCCCCGCATCGGGCTCTCTGCTCAGCAGGAAGCCTGTTTCTCCCTCTCCCACTCCCCCTGCTTTTGTTCCCTCTCTAGCTGTGTCTCTCTCTGTCAAATAAATAAAATCTTTAAAAAAAAAAGTTAAAAAAAACTTACTATAAAGCTAAAGCAATCAAGACAGTGTGGTATTGGAGAAAGAATACATCAATGGAAGAGAACAGATCCCAGAAATAGACCCCCATAAATACAGTCAACTGATCTTTGACAAAGGAGGAAAGGCAATGGAGCAAATGAGTTTCTTCAACCAATGGCACTGGAACAACTGGACATCCACAGGCAAAAAACATGCATCTAAACACAGACCTTGCACCTTTCACAAAAATTTACTCAAAATGGATCACACACCTAAATGTTAAGTACAACTTCTAGAAGGTAACAGAAGAAAACACAGATGACCTTGGGTATGGCAATGACTTTTTAGATACAACACCAAAGGCACAATCCATGAAAGAAATAAATGACAAACTGGACTTCATTAAAACTAAAAACTTCTGCCTGTGAAAGACAATGTCAAGAGAATGAGAAGATAAACCACAGGACAGGGAGAAAATATTTGTATATCTGATAAGGGCCTATTACCCAAAATGTACAAAGAACTCTTAAAACTCAACGATAAGAAAACAAACAACGTGATTAAAAAATGAGCTAAAGGGGCGCCTGGGTGGCTCAGTCGGTTAAGCGTCTGCCTTCGGCTCGGGTTGTGATCTCAGGGTCCTGGGATCAAGCCCCATGTTGGGCTCCCTGCTCAGTGGCGAGCCTGCTTCTCCCTCTCCCTCTGCCTGCCACTCCCCCTGCTTGTGCTCTCTCCCTCTTCCTCTCTCTGACAAATAAATAAATAAAATCTTAAAAAAAAAAAAATGAGCTAAAGATCTTAAAAGACACCTCAATCACCAAAGAAGATACATAGATGACAAAAAGCATATGAAGAGATGCTTCAGATCATATGTCATCAGGAAAATGTAAATTAAACGAACAGTGAGGTACCACTACATACCTATTAGAGAAGCCAAAATCTGAAGCACTGACACCACCAAATGAGGATGTGCAGTAACAAAGATTCTCATTCATTGTTGGTGGGAATGCAAAATGGTACAGCTACTTTGAAAGACAGATTCGTGGTTTCTTTTTTAAGATTTTATTTTTAACTAATCACTACACCCAATGCGGGGCTCAAACTTACAACCCCAAGGGGTGCCTGGGAGGCTCAGCTGGTTAAGCAGCTGCCTTCAGCTCAGGTCATGATCTCAGGGTCCTGGGATCTAGCCCCACATTGGGCTTTCTGCTCAGCGGGGAGTCTGCTTCTCCCTCCCTCCCTGCTTCACTCTCCTCCCTGCTTATTCTCTGTCTCAAATAAATAAATAAAATCTTTAAAAACAAACAAAAAAATCAAAAAACTTACAACCCCGGGATCAAGAGTTGCATACTCCATCTGAGCCAGCCAGACACCCAGACCGGTGGTTTCTAAAAACTAAATATGCTCGTACCATATGATCTAGCAATCGTGGTCCTCAGTATTTACTCAAAAGAGTTGAAAAACTTAGGTCCACACAAAACTCCCACATGGATGTTTATAGCAACTTTATTCATAATTGCCAACTCTGGGAAGCAACCGAGATGTCCTTTAGTAGTGAATGGATAAATAAACTGTGGTACATCCAGACAATGGAATATTATTTGGCACTAAAAACAAATGAGCTACCAAGCCATGGAAAGACGTGGAAGAATCTTTTTTTTTTTTTCTTAAAGGAGATAGAAGTTTATTGAATACACTGCAAGGTAACTGTGGGCAGGACAGCGGAGGAGAGGCTGTCTGTATGAAATGGAAGAATCTTAAAATGCATATCACTAAGTAAAAGAAACCAATCTTAAAAGGCAAAACTATGGAGACAGTAAAAATATCAGTGGCTGTCAGGGGTGGGAGGGATGAATAGAAGGAGCACAGAGGATTTTTAGGGCAGCAAAAATACTCTGTATGATACCACTGTGATGGATACATGTCATTATATGTTTGTCCCAAACCACAGAATGTATAACACTAACTGTGAACCCTAATATAAACTATGGACTTGGGTGATCATGATGTGTCAATGTAGGTTTATCAATTGTAAAAGAATATACCACTCTGGTGGGGGATCATGGGAGAGGCTGTGCATGAGTGGGGGCAGTGGGTATATGGGAAATCTCTGTATTTTCCCCTCAATTTTGCTGTGAACCTAAAACTGCTCTAAAAAAAAGTCTTAATTTAAAAACAAAAATTCCCATTCTAGACCTACTGAACTAGAATCTGGGTATTTTTTTTTTTTTAAGATTTTATTTATTTGTCAGAGAGACAGAGACAGCATAAGCAGGGGGAGCGGCAGGCAGAGGAAGAAGCAGGCTCCCTGCTGAGCAAGGAGCCTGATGCGGGACCTGATCCCAGGACCTTGGGATCATGACCTGAGCTGAAGGCAGATGCTTGACCGACTGAGACATCCCGAATCTGGTATTATTATTATTATTTTTAAAGATTTTATTTATTTATTTGACACAGAGAGAGACAGTGAGAGAGGGAACACAAGCAGGGGCAGAGGGAGAGGGAGAAGCAGGCTTCCCGCGGAGCTGGGAGCCCAATGTGGGGCTCGATCCCAGGACTCTGGGATCATGACCTGAGCCACAGGCAGACGCTTAATGACTGAGCCACCCAGGCGCCCCAAATCTGGGTATTTTTAACAGGTTCTTCAGGTAGTCTGACATGAAGGTTGGAAATCACTGGACTAAATGACCTTGTTGCTAAACCATATATGATCTTTTCATATAGTGACTATACTTTTACAACAGCTTGATAAGACATGTATATTACTGTCACTGTTCTAAAGACTGAGAAACAGGATCAGAAAAGTGAACTGCCTGAGATCACATAATTATGTAAACAGCTCAGTCAAGAATCCAACTCAGACGGTCCATTTCATTCCAAGTCACAATGGTTCAACATGGTTCTAACATTCTACAAGATACTTAAAAATACTGACTTTATTTAAAAAGACCTCATTTTTGGGGGGCGCCTGGGTGGCCCAGTTGGTTGAGTGTCTGACTCTTGGTTTTGGCTCAGGTCATGATCTCAGGGTTGTGAGACTAAGCCCTGCATTGGGCTTCACATGCAGCATGGAGTCTGCTTGTCCCTCTCCCTCCCAATCTGCTCCCCCCCCAAACCTGCCACTCGCTTGCTCCCTAAAATTAAAAAAAAAAAAAAAAAAAAATCTTAAAAAAAGGTAAAAATAAAAAGACCTCTGTTTTGGGAAATGACTGCTAAAACAAAGTTGTGGAGAGGAGGCTACGCCATAGTGGAAGGCAAAGTAAGTTCACATTATGGAACCTCAGAAACTGCAACATACAGACAGACAACACCCACCTTAACTGTCCCGTCATCGCTGCCAGTGCAGACAAGCTGGGGGCCCCTCCTGGCCGGATAACAGGAATTCACAAAAGAAGTGTGTCCTTTCAGCCTTTTAACCCTCTCGCCTGTTTCACTATCCCACACTGCCACAGTTTTATCTGTGGATGCGGAGAAGAGCATACTACAAGAACAAAAAATAAGTAAGTGAAGATGAACAATAACCATCCATCCTCCCCACTTGCCAAAATGTGCCAAACTCTTTAAGGCCACTGACACGTTGTACTCTTGACAGTCTGACACATGATGCAGGCATGCCTCACCCTACCTACCAAAATCCTACTGGTGCTCTAGACTGGGTTACAAGGTCTACCCCATGAAAATGTAAAAAATGTCCTTCTGTCAGTCCCCATGATATATTCCAACCTAATACAGTAGTTTTCTCAATATCTTCCTCCTTGATAGACAACGCTTTAGACACTTTCCCATCTGGAAATGTTTAATCACTCCCTGCTACAGAGGGAAGATAGACTGTGGCAATTCCTGACCCAGTGACTCAGTAACTTTAACCCTTTCTCTAAAATTCAAAGTTTTTATTTCATCTCTGAAAATGATTTTTTTTTTAAAGTTTTATTAAGTAACCTCTACACCCAACAAGGGGCTTAAACACATGACCCTGAGCTCAAGAATCACATGCTCCTAGGACTGAGCTAGCTGCGCGCCCCTGACAATGATTTCTAAGTTATAATTGTTTTTATAAGGCTATCTTTACTCAAATATTAACAGGAAAAATGTATACAAGGCTACAAGGCTATGTACCAGTTGATTCAGGGATCTTATGATTTTAGAGATCAGACTTATAAAATAATGTTTAGTGAAATACCTACTAGGACTAATTAATTTTGTATAATCACATTTCTATATTACATATAGTTACTGTAATTCATTATGCGATCATTAAAATGTTTATGATAAACGTATGTTATAATAAATGATACATTAGGTGAATGTTAAAGG
The DNA here is from genome assembly GCF_003265705.2 of Callorhinus ursinus. NCBI lineage: Eukaryota > Metazoa > Chordata > Mammalia > Carnivora > Otariidae > Callorhinus > Callorhinus ursinus. The sequence goes on along the minus strand of NW_027397080.1, from coordinate 13,314,834 downwards.
AAAAAAGCAGCAGAAAAGATCATACGTGAGCCTCTAATGTACATGTAAAACCAAACGGCCTTAAGTAGGAAAAGAACTTGAGAAAAATGTATCAAAATATTAACAGTGATTATCTTTGGAGTGGTAGGAATATGTTGTTTATATGTTTCTGAGTTTCTCAAAATATTTTTATTGCTTGTATAGTAAAAATAGCTGATTTCTGCATATAAAATTACATTTTGTTTTATGTCTTAAAGAAACAAATTTGTCTGGGCTGCTGATGTTAGATGACAGAGATGTATTTGCAAATGCATACATGAAACAAGAAATTGGGTTGACAGTGATAGGATAATAAAGTAGCTGCCCAAAATGCGGTAGTGTTTGACAGCAAAGTCTCCTGAGAGAAAACTTAAGGATGAAATGTGAAAGGATGTCAAGAAAAATTAGTATGAGAAGCAGCTGTCATTCCATTATTCAGCCTACTTACTCACCCGCCATCAGTGTTATAATGCAGCTCCATCACTGCCCCACTGTGTCCCTTCAATGTAGCATAGTTATCACAGTCACCATAGACATTCCACAACACTGTTAGGAAGACAGGGGTTCTGTGATCATTACTACACAAAAGAAAACTCATCATCAGCCATAGAAAAGGTACTTAAAAATTTACCACAACAGTTTTGAGATTACACTCCCTTGGAACACTACTGGCTCTACTGACTGGACCAATTTTCCTGACACTAAAAATAAAAATAGTGCAGTATTTTCATATTTCATAAGGTTGACAAAAATTAGTTAATAGATATAATTTTGGGGGGTGCCTGGGTAGCTCAGTCAGCTAAGCATCTGCCTTTTACTCCGTTCATCATCCTGGGGTCCTGGGATTAAAACCCACGTTGGGTTCCCCGCTCAGTGAGGAGTCTGCTTCTCCCTCTGCCCTTCCCCGTCCGTGCTCTCCCTCTCTCAAATAATAAAATCTTAAAAAAAAAAATACATATAATTTTTTAAATCTCAAGCTTTTTGCTCTAATGTTAAAAAAAGTTGGTACTCACTACTACATGTTGGTTGAGTATAAAGAGACTGCAAAATGACAGCACTTACAGAAAACCCAGGAAGCTGGAACTGACTTGGAAGGTCACACAGCAATGACTTTATACTACATTTACTCATTCCACATGTACCATATACCTATAACATGCCAGGTGCTAGGATAAAATGGGATAAATGAATAGACACAGTTCCTGTCCTCAGGGAACTTGGTCTAGCAAGGAATGAAGTTTAATGAGTGTTATTAAGGAGCACCTCTGTACATAAGGTACATAAACATAGTAATTATTTTTCGGTTGATAAACTTTTTTGTTTGATGAAATAAGCTTATCGATTCAAGGATGTTCTGCAAAGACTGCAAGTCTTCCAGATGCTTGGCCACCGTTAAGCTTAAGGATCACAGAACTAGAACACCTAAATCAAGACAGCAAAGACAGCTATCATCCACCCGGAGGTCCAGACTTATAAGCAAACAGCTAAATGACTCACTTCATTTCACAATGCAACAAACGATGCCAGCATAAAAGGCAGTCATATGCTCTTGATATCTTTTCTCTTGCTTTTTCTCACGACTCTTCTAAAATGATTTTTTTTTTCAATTTATTTCTCAAAAATGGGTATTGCCAACTGGCAGCTGAGAATCGGGATGTAGATCTTTTTTTTTTAAGATTTTATTTTTAAGCAATCTCTACACCCAATGTGGGGCTTGAACTCACGACCCTGAGATCAAGAGTTACGTGCTCCACCAACTAAGCTAGCCAGGAGCCCCTAATTTTTTTAAATCTTTATTTTAAGTAGGCTCCATGCCCAACTCACAGCCCCAAGATCAAGAGTTGCATGCTCTGCTGACTGAGCTAGCCAGGTGCCCTAAAATCTTTTTTTTTTTTTTAAGATTTTATTTCTGAGGAATCTCTACACCCAACATGGGGCTTGAACCCACAACCCCAAGATCAAGAGTTGTATGCTCTACTGACTGAGCCAGCCAGGCACCACTTGGATACAGATCCTAATGATCTACAAGTAGATTATCCAAGTGAGTTGCCACTTTAGGGTCCTCCCCACCCTTCTTTCCCATATGCTAGGATTCTATGAGTGTATCAAGATGAAGGCCTCACATCTTTGGGAAAAGGAAAAGCTATTTCTCTCCTCATTACTTCCATTAACCCAGTATGCCTAGATCTCCTGTCTGGCTACATCAGCTCAAGATTTGTCTCCATGAGGAGGATATTCTCCAAGTACAGTAACTCACTTTCCGACTAGTAACATAATCCCTTCTGTATTTACCACATGGACCTTGAGGTCTATACCCAAGATCATTCAACATTCTTATTATACTCTTTTAGCATGTTAGCTATGTAGCTTGTAATATGACCAATTCAGACTGATACCTTTTGTGGCATTAAAGGTTTTTTAGCAGAGAGCAATTACTCCGACTTCAAAAACTATCTCTTACGTATCAGTCGATCAAATCCTGCAGATGCTAGGGTGGATCCATTGGGGTGAAACTTGCAGCAGTACACTTCCCCTTCATGTCCTGAGAGCAGCATGATTGGGGCTTGAAGGGAGGAACACCTTGGAGGTCCCTAAATAAAAGAAGTACAGGGTAGTCACTACATACAGGCAAAGGAGGATGCAAAAGACATGGGAAACAATAATTGAGTAGATTTCTCCTGATTTAGAGAATGGCAACTCTATTCATATTAACTTATGCCTCTAATTTAATCCCCTCCTGCTGAAGTGTCCGCTGTCTACCCGTTTACTAACTACTCCCTCACTTTCCTCCTGTCCCATATCCAACTTTTTTTTTTTTTAAAGATTTTATTTAACTGAGAGAGAGAGAACATGGGGGGGAGGGTCAGAGGGAGAAGCAGACTCCCTGCTGAGCAGGGAGCCTGATGGAGGACTCGATCCTGGGACTCCAGGATCATGACCTGAGCTGAAGGCAGTTGCTTAACCAACTGAGCCACCCAGGCACCCCCCCATAGCCAACTTTTAATTGCTCAAACATGTTAAGCTCATTTCTGTCTGAGGATCTTTACATTTGTTGTTGCTCCTGATCAGAATCCTCTTCCCTTGATCTTCCCGTGTTTAGCTCCTTCCAAAGTTTCCTCTTCAGAAAGTCTTTCCTTGATCACTCAAACTCAAGCAGCACCACGCCTCCCCTCTGTATTCCATTAATCCTACTGTACTTCATCATAGTACTTACCACTACCTGAAATTACCTTCCTTATGTATTTGTTTACACATTTTGTTCTTTTTCCCCAGTAGAAAAGCAGCCTTGTGAGTGCGGGGACCCTGCTTGTGTCATTCAACAGTTTTCCCAGTCTCTAGCTCATTTAATGAATGACTGAACTGTGCTTCCCAACCACCCTGCAGGGTACATATTACCCAGGAAAGTAGTTTTGATTATGGTCTCAACACTAAGCCTAGGCTTGGACAATTCAATAAAACCCAGGCTGATATTCTTTAAGAGAGAAGGACTGGTACACCATTAATAGTCCCCAAAAGTCTTTAGTAGCTTCCAGTTTACTCATTTAGTTAAAAAAAAATATTACGTGCCAGGCATTGTTCTAGGCACTGGAAAAATAGTCCTGAACAAAATAAACAATGGAGTTTGTGTTCTAGTGGAAAGGAGGAAGAGGAGAGAGGGAGAAAGAAAACAAAACATACAGCAGGTGGTAGGTGCTATAGAGAAAAAAAAGCAATGTGGATTAATGCATATGGGGTACTGCAAATGAAAACAGGGTAGTCAGGAAAGTCCTCACTGAAAAAATGATATCTGAACAAAGACTTGGAGGAGCTGAGTGTGTAAACCATGTGGATATTTTGAAGACGAGCATTCTGGTAGAGTGTAGCAAATGCAAAGGCTTTGAGGCAAGAGCATGGAAGCCAGCGAGGCTGGAGCAGGGTTAGCAATGGAAAATAGGTAGATCTGAGAGATAAAGGGAAAACAAGCAAAAGATTGTAAGGATTTTGGTTTAACTCTGGGTGAAGTGGAAAGCCATAAAAGTTTTCAGCAGAGGGTAACATGATCTGACCTTTAGCAAGATTCTCTGGCCGCTGGATTGAGAAAAGACTGATCACACAAGAGCAGAAACAGGACTACCAGTTAGGACCTCACTATAATAATGCCAGATGAGAAAATAATGGCTTAGACCAGGAGTTGGTGATGGAGGTGGCACAAGGGGTAGCAATTTGGTATATATTTTGAGGACAGTGCCAGCAGAATTTGCTCACCAGCTGGTGTAAAGGTTGAGAGAGGAGACACATATATTTCTTGATCTGAGCCTAACAGCACAGGAAGAGAGATGTGATCATCACCTCCATCTTACAAGAAAAGCAGTTAAGAACATGGATTCACGGTTTTAAAATATCTTTTTATCATTTACCAGGAAGAGTCTACAAACACTACACTAAGAGTTCCTAACTCTTAGGCTGTTACCAAGATTAATGGAGTTTTCATACACAAAGCCCTTAGTACAGGGACTCAATGAACGTTAGCAATTGTTCGGTTGTTGTTAATAACAGTACTAGTGCTGAGAAATAAAGGGGAGAGCAACTTGCCCGAAGTCCCAAAGCGAGCGGGTCTCATTCATTTCCTTCCTCCCCTCATTCATTCATTCATTCTTTCATTCATTCATCCATCCGTTCTACAGACTTTTCTGAATGTTTATTCTATGCGCGACCCCTGTAGAAGATTAAGTATGAAAAAGCCCTGTTACCGGTTTTGAGTTCAAGGTCTTTTTTTAAAATATTTTATTTATTTATTTGAGAGAGAATGAGAGATAGAGAGCACGAGAGGGAAGAGGGTCAGAGGGAGAAGCAGACTCCCCGCCGAGCAGGGAGCCCGATGTGGGACTCGATCCCGGGACTCCAGGATCATGACCTGAGCTGAAGGCAGTCGCTTAACCAACTGAGCCACCCAGGCGCCCGAGTTCAAGGTCTTTAACTTCAATTCTAACGCCACCTCACAGGGTGGTCGAGACGCTGAAAACGGGCGTTCAACCGGGGAACGAATGGGGCATCCGCGGGGGTGTCGACCGCTTTCACAATATTTCCCTACTTTAACTGCAGGTAGCTATTCGCGCTCCCCCCCCCCCCCCCCCCCCCTGTGGGATCACCGGGTGCTAGGCTCTCAGAGAGGAAGATGAGCTGAGGGCCGAAAGCCGCCTGCTACTTCACTTACCGCTTGCAGCAAAGCACCCGGCGCCGTCTGCTGCTGCCCAGCTCCGGGGCCCGACCCCGCCGCTCCCAACAGCAACTCATGCCGCTGCCGCTTTACTGGGACCAGTGGCAACTCCGGGCCTTTGCGCTTTTGCTGCTCTATCATGGCGGCAACCGCTCTCCTCAGCGCCGCCACTGACCGCGCCGACACCCTCAGGCAGCGCGCGATTGGTTCCAAATTAGTTCTTCCCCTAGAACTTCCGGCTTGGAGAAACCAATCGTCTTCCAGTAGTCCCCTCTGAACCGCCCCCCTGACTGCTCTTCTTTTATTGGTCAGCTCTTTTAGCGTCACGAGAGTACTGGGCCAGGATTGGTGGGTAGAGCCGCAGTCCCACCTAGGCGCGCTGTGTCTTGTGGGTGGGAGCCCTGTCTGGTTTTGGCGTTTCGCGCAATGCTGCGGCCGGGAGACCGGGAGCTAACACAGAGTAAGTGGAAGGAAGGTCGGGGGTGGGTGGCTGCGGCATCTGGAGGCGGCGCCTCGGTTGTGTGGCCTGAGCCTGGCCCTTCTCAGTTGAAGGTTTCCAGGGGGCGAAGGCGGGCCCCGAGATCCCAGCGCCGGCACGTAGCAGCCTAGGTTCCCCTTCTCGGCTGGAGCAGAGCGTTGGGGTCTCTGCGGCCGCCTTGAGGCCCTCGACCGCTGACTTGCTCGTCCAGCATCTGCCGTGTCCAGCCCTGTGCCTGTGCCGGACGCCCCCAGGGAGGAAAGTCTTGGCTCCCAGCTCCACCAGGCTCTCCTCTGGCTAAGGAGGCCGGCTTGTTTCTACCACTGATGGTGCAGCCTTTTACTAGGGCCTGCTCTGTGCCTCTGAGAGAGACAGAGATGAGAGGAATATCCGACTCCTGCTTCTCCAGAGCACGGTCTTTTGAGAAATTTGGATTCATACTTGGGAACTAGCGCTTCTCCTTAATCGTCCAACTGGTATTTATTGGAAAGAGCCTTGAGGGTACATTGTGAACCAAAGATGGTCCGTGACCTCAGGGGTTTGAGTCCGGGAGGGCAAACATGTTACACGGTGATCTCAAAGAACTGTAAAATACGTGCTGCCTAGGAGAGGTGCCTGATGCTATGAGTGCCTGAAATAAGGAGAAAGGCATCTGTGAGGAAGAGATGCCTGAATTGATACCTGAAGGAAGAATTCTAATTACTTGGGTCAAGGGAGGAAGGCAGAATATTCCATATAGAACAGCATGTGCAGGGGCCCTGTGGCAAATGGGAAGAACATGACTAAAAGGCAAAAAGAGGCCACTTGTGGCCAGTACAGAGGGAATGAAGGAGAGTCTGGTACAGTTTGCAGCTGGAGGTGGGTAGAGGTGCAGGACTTTTACTTCAAGACTGATGAGAAACCACTGGGGTTTTTTTTGTTGTTGTTGTGGGAGAGAATGGTGTGGGGGGAGAGGTGGCTGTTCAATCTCAGTAGCATGAACAGATTGGAGGAGAGATAGATGCAGATAGACCACTTAGGTGAGAGATATTAGCAATGAGGACTGAGGTATTGGTACAACTGCAGATTCTAGAGATAAGGAGGTAAAATCAGTAGAACTTAGTGATGGATTGGATTCAGGGAGTGAAAGAGAAATCAAACGTAACTCCTAGGTTTCTGGCTATGGGGTAGTCCTTTTTTTGGAAGGGGAAGGGAGAGGTCATTCATGACATCCAGGAGGCAGTTTGAAATACAGCTTTGGAACTCAGAGATGTTTTGGAAAATATTTAGTTGGGCGTAATTTGCATATAGGGGATAATTGAGCCATAGGTGTGGGTAAGATCAACTAAGAGAACGTTGAGTGGTCCCAACATGTAATGGCCAAAAACAGGAGCAGGAGTCCACAAGAGAAACAGAAGAGCTAGAGTGGAGGACCAGAGGAATGTTGTCCCAGCAGCAGGAAATGGTCTGTGTTAGAAAATCCTGGAATTTAAATATCATGAGAATTGATAGCGTGGGTTCTCTTGTTTGCAGCTATACTGCATTCAGGCCAAAAAGGTGAGCTGTAAACAGACGGAGTTTAAGGGAGGTCAGGGTATTATTGAAATGATGGGCAATGGAATCCAAGCTGGAGAGGGCTAATAGGTTGGAAGAAAGTAGAGTTCAATAGATTAGGGTTCTGATGGGGTCAAAGAACAGTATTCTCTGCTACCAGACTTCCATTTATCCTCAAAGTTGTCCTATTCAGTTGTCACCTCTTAAACTTCCCTGTGTCCTCCAAATCCTTGCTCTCTCTTGTTTTTTCTACTTTGAACCTAGCCACTATTTTAGCACTGATCACACTGCATTGTAATTGGTTACCATTATCCCTACCAGAGTAGGAAGTCTTTGAGAGATAGGGACTGTGTTGAAAGAGGTGGTTTAGTGGCATGTGTGTGGCCCTTGGAATGGCCTAATATTTGTCTCTTTCTAGTTATGAGTTTTGGGCAAGTTACTTCATTTCCGTAAACAGAGATATCTACTTCATAGAGTTGTTTTAAGGATTGAGAGGTTTATGAAGTGCCTAGCACAGGACCTGGCATAAGCATCAGTAAGTATGCTGAATTGATGAGTTAACTAACAAATTAAAATAGGATAAAATGAGGTACTTCAGTATCTGGTTATCAATTACAATGTGCCTTATGCTGTGCTAGACACTGGAGATTTGGGGAGGAGGGATACGATAATGTGTAACACAAGGACATGCTTAGAAGAATTTCACAATCTAGAAAGGGAAGAAAAAATGTTCATTGGATTTGAATCTCATCTCCATCATTCATAGTTTTGTAATCTTAAGCAAATTACTTAGCTTCTCTCATGTCTTAGTTTCTTCATCTATAGAATGGCAATGATGATTGCTTATCTTGTAGCATGGTCAAAAAAAGAATTAGTTAAACAAACCATAAGAGACTCTTAATCTCAGGAAACAAACTGAGGGTTGCTGGAGTGGATGGGGGTGGGAGGGATGGGGTGGCTGGGTGATGGACATTGGGGAGGGTATGTGCTATGGTGAGTGCTGTGAGTTGTGTAAGACTGATGAATCACAGACTTGTACCCCTGAAACAAATAATACATTATATGTTAATAATAAAAAAGAGGGGTGCCTGGGTGGCTCAGTCGTTAAGTGTCTGCCTTTGGCTCAGGTCATGATCCCAGGGTTCTGGGATCGAGCCCCACATTGGGCTCTCTCTCGGCGGGAAGTCTGCTTCTCTCTCTCCCTCTGCCCCTGCTTGTGTTCCCTTTCTTGCTGTGTCTCTCTCTGTCAAATAAATAAAATCTTTTAATAAAAAATAATTTTTTAAAAGATTTATTTATGTATTCATTTGAGAGAGAGAATGAGATAGAGAGAGAACATGAGAGGGGGGAGGGTCAGAGAGAGAAGCAGACTCCCTGCTGAACAGGGAGCCCGATGTGGGACTCGATCCCGGGACTTCAGGATCATGACCTGAGCCGAAGGCAGTCGCTCAACCGACTGAGCCACCCAGGCGCCCTAATAAAAAATAAATTTAAAAACCTGAGCGCCTGGGTGGCTCAGTCGGTTAAGCGACTGCCTTCAGCTCAGGTCATGATCCCAGGGTCCTGGGATCGAGTCCCACATTGGGCTCCCTGCTCAGCGGGGAGCCTGCTTCTCCCTCTCCCTCTGCCTGCCACTCCCCATGATTGTGCTCTCTCTCTCTCTGACAAATAAAGTCTTAAAAAAAAGTTAAAAAAATTAAAAAAAAAAGAATTAGTTAAGACAAGTAAAGCTTTTAAGTTAACGAATGGCCAATAAACACTCAAATACTAGCTGTTGTTATCAGAGGTCTTGGAGAGGACCTCCAGGATTATTGATTTTAACAACAGGATGGGATAGGAGAGTACTGGTCATGGGGTCTAGTGCCAACATGGTTAACTGTAAGCAGCCTTTGTCAAGTCACTTAACCTCTGTTAGCCTCATTTTCAGTTAGATAAAAGTAATGGGCTAAGTGAACTCCATTAATTCCTTTTCAGCTTTCACATTTTATGAGATCATTTTTGTGTGTGGCATGGGGTTTTTTGTTTGTTTTTTTTTCATTTTACTTTTCTTTCTCTTTCCTGCTTTTGGACATTTTCTCAATTGATCCATGACTGAAGTTCAAAAGGAATAATCGTCTATCTAAGGTAGTCATTCTAGTAATTTGGTGGGAAGGAGGAAGTTTGGCTACCAGTCTCCCACCTTCTGATCTGACCAATATATTGGGCAGAACTCATTTCCTCTGCATTCTTTTGGCCAGAATGCTTTCTCCCTTCTTTCTCTACCTGTGTTTGGCACATAGTGAGGCTCTATTCACTCATTCAAAACAAAACAAAATAAAACAAAAAAACCAACTTGGAGTACCTACTGTATACCAGACACTGGGAACAGAAAACCAAATAAGAAATGGTCCTTGGTTACATGTTTGGATGAATGAATCCAGACCCAGCTCATCGTTACCTCCTCCATGAATAATGCCCTCCTGAGGATGACTCCTCATTGGAATCTCTAATGTTGGGACTTAGCTTGTGTTAGATATTCTTATAAGATTTAGATATGCACTGCAAATTCTTTTTGAGGCAGTGTAGAATAGTGGTTGAGAATGCAGGCTCTGGAGTCATTCTTTTTTTTTTTTTCTTTAAAGATTTTGTTTGACAGAGAGGGATAGCCAGAGCAGGAATACAAGCAGGGGGAGTGGGAGAGGGAGAAGCGGGCTTCCAGCCGAGCAGGGAGCCCATGACCTGAGCCGAAGGCAGATGCTTAACGACTGAGCCACCCAGGCGCCCCTGGAGTCATTATTCTGTCTTTGCTCATATCCCAGTATTTTTACTTTTCAATGGTTTCTCCTTGCAATTCTTTTTTTTCTTAATACTTTTTTAAAATTTTTATTGTTATGTTAATCATCATATATTACATCATTAGTTTTTGATGTAGTGTTCCATGATTCATTGTTTGTGCATAACACCCAGTGCTCCATGCAGAATGTGCCCTCTTTAATACCCTCTCCTCGCAATTCTTATACACAGGTTAAAGATAAATTAGAATTCTTTTAACTCTCAGGGTTCTATCCAGTTAGTATTTTTCTGTAGCAACCACAACAAATCTAAATCCAAACAAGCTTAAATACAATGACAAAAACCATGGCCAGGTCAGTAAGGTGACACATGAAATGAAGTTCCAAAGGTGGTTTAAGTATCTCACCAATTTAATATTGTTCTATGGACTTCTCATTGCTTGAGAGAAGGGAGAGCAGGGTTTTTGTTTTTTGTTTTTTGTTTTTTTCTTTTTCAGTTGCATGCACATTAATAACAGCTTTGAAGCAATCACAAAACTTTGGAGGTACAGTATAAATAACATTTTTTTAATGAATCATTTGAGAGTTAAGTTGTTGACTGGATGCCCCATCATCCCTGAATACTTTAGTTTTCCTATAAACAAAGACATTCTCTTATACAACCACAATATAACTAGTATAATCAGAAAGTTAACATTGCATTACTACCTCTAGTCTCCAGGCCCTGCTTCTACATTCTTGGGCACTGATTTGTCATTCTGGACAGCCCAATATATAGATGCCAGCATTACCCTGCTGCTTTCTACACTGGGTTTCTCTTCTTTGCAAATTTTCTCCTCATCCAACATAGGCTCTGACCTCACTATGGGCCACCATTCCTCTGCTACACCTCTCATTCCCACAGTATACTTTTCTTGCTCTGTCCCTTGCTTTGGGAAGTGGGTGGCTAGTAACTGGGTCCGTGTTGCCTCCCTACATATTTGTTTAAATATTTGTTTAAAACATTCAAGGAAAACGAAGCACTTAAGGAATTTATTCTGTTTCTAGAATTATTGCAAAGCAACTCCAAATGATGTATCTCAATCCTTGTCGGTTTACTTGCTCTTTGAAGTCTACAAATGTGGTCCTATTTGACTGGACTTTATCTATCTCAATGTTTTATAAACTTTTTAAAACAGCAGGACTCTTCTTTCCAAATGAACTCTTACACAGAAGCTTAATAGGTAAATTGGATCAAAACAGAATACATTGCTATTGAAAGTAGGCCCTCCTTCTATAACCTCCACTCCTCTTTGCTACCATGGCCCACCCTAAGGCTGGGAAGGCAGGTGGGAATCAGCAATAATTGATCACTGCTTAATTACTGAAGAGAGGCTGCTAGCTTCACAACTGCTCTGGGCGGGACCTCCCTCGACTCTGGTTTCTTTGGGGCTGTTCTCCCCCTGCCTTTGGTATGGAGTCTCACCTCTGCTTCGTTGGCTTCAAGCCCTACTTCTTTGGCCTTCTTGAACCCTGTGGTCCCTAGATATTTCAGAATTGAATGTTTAAAAATAAACTTGGCGGGCGGGGGGCGCCTGGGTGGCTCAGTCAGTTAAGCATCCAACTCTTGGTTTCGGCTCAGGTCATGATCTCCTGGGTCATGAGCTCGAGTCCTGCTTCCGGGCTCCGAGCTCAGCAGGGAGTCTGCTTGAAGAATCTCTCCCTCTTCCCTTCCCCCCACACATGCCTGTGCTTTCTCTCTCAAATAAATAAATAAATATTAAAAAAACCCCAAAACTCGGGTTAACTGAGGAGCTTCTGAATAACCACCATAGAACTCTAGGTTTCTTTTTTTTCCCCTAAGATTTCATTTATTAGAGTGAGAGAGAACAAGAGCATGAGCACATACAGCAAGGGAGTGAGAGAAGCAGACCCCCAACTGAGCAGGGAGCCTGATGCGGGGCTTGATCCCAGGACGCTGGGATCATGACCTGAGCCAAAGGCAGACGCTTACCCAACTGAGCCACCCAGGTGCCCCCAGAACTCTAGGTTTCTACAGAACATAATTTGAAAGAAAATTTTAAGTTCCATTTTTTAAAATGGCAACCCTCTACTTTCCTGAAATTGTAAACCTGTTACTGTTATATTTCAGGATTTCCCTCAACAATGCATACTGCTTTCCTTCCTGAAGAATTGCATAGGGTTTTTCAGGGTATTATTCTATGGAAGGAACCGATAGGAGAGCTTTAAGTTAGTGGTGATACACTTACCACAGCAGAAATCTGTAAGAATCAGTTTGAGATGGTTTCTGCTTTTATTGCTCTTTCCATGACCTTTGTGTAGAAGGAACAGATGATGGACTAAGACGTTTGAGCTCAATTTAGGTGTCCCAGCTGCTGTGGCCTGTATGGATTCTGTACCTCACTAGTGTTCCAAGAGCTGGAGGAATTAAGGTCTCTTCATAGGGCCACTGGCCTCAGGTCAATAACCTTTGTTCTAGGATGCCAGGTGGGAAATGCTAGTCAGAGGGAGGGAAAGATTGGAGATGAGCCTGCATAGCTGGGAAGTGGAAGAGGCAGGATCTAACCAGGCTGTGATACTTGAATTTAACCTGTTTATCAGCCATTTCTCAAGAACTGACCAATCTGCCTCCATTCTATGTACTATTAGTAAAGTAATAAAAACTACCAGTGGCTCATCTAAGTGGAAAAGTGCAAGTTTATTATAAGGATATGAAGTTGTCTTACAGAACTCAAGGACAAGGGTGTAGGAACCTGGGGATGATACTAGAACCAAGATTTGGAAGACTGATAGGATTTTTCTCTCACTTCTGTTTTAAGTGAGGCAGTTCAGTTAATGGATGGTCCTGTAGACCAGGAAGACTTTCCAAAACTAGGACCCAAAGTCGTCATATGAAGGTGAGGGAGTTGAGGAGAGAAGAAAGTATTTGGTTATGAAAATCTAAGGAAAATAGTTTTCAAATCTTATAGCTGGCAAGTGTAATTGGGAGGAAAAAGAGAACTGAGGGCAGAACCATTAGATTTATCTTTATGTAGCAGTGATTTATCCATCAGAGTAAGTGGCATGGTTAAGAGCCACTAGACTGCTAGTTCCCTCTGTTTAAAACGGGAGACTGAGGGGTGCCTGGGTGGCTCAGTTGGTTAAATGACTGCCTTCGGCTCAGGTTGTGATCCTGGAGTCCTGGGATTGAACCCCATATTGGGCTCCCTTCTCAGCAGGGAGTCTGCTTCTCCCTCTGACCCTCCCCCCTCTGATGCTCTCTCTCTCTCTCATTCTCTCTCTCTCAAATCTTAAAACAAACAAACAAACAAACAAAACCAGAAGACTGAACAAGAGTATCTGTAAGGTCTCTTCCAACTCCAAAGCTGTAAGACTCGCTACTCAGGCATGGATCATCATCATCCAGGAGGGAGCTTGTGGAAATGTACAATCTCAGGCAACACCTCAGACTTACTGAATTATAGTCTGCATTTTAACATGATTCATAAATAGTTGAGTAAATTTGGTACATCCAAGAATGGATTATTATGTGGGCATTAAGAAAAAGAGGTATAGAGGCACCTGGGTGGTGCATTTGGTTAAGCGTCCAACTCTTGGTTTCGACTCAGGTTGTAATTTCAGGGCCATGAGATTGAGCCCCACATTGGGCTCCACACTCATTGTGGAGTCTGCTTAAGACTCTCTCTTCTCGGGGTGCCAGGGTGGCTGTCGGTTAAGCATCTGCCTTTGGCTCAGGTCATGATCGCAGGGTCCTGGGGTCAAGTCCCACGTTGGGCTCCCTGCTCCCCTTCTCCCTCTGCCTGCTGTCCCCCCTGCCTGTGCTCTCTCTCTCTCTGTGTCAAATAAATAAAAAATCTTAAAAAAAAAAGACTCTCTCTGTCCCTCCCTCTTGTGTGCATGTGTGCCCTCTCTCCTCTAAAATTAATGTTAAAGGTGTATGTGTATGAATTATTAAAATATATAAGAAAATGGCTGTTAAATAATGATTAATAATTTCATGATTCCGTTAAAAAACCTTCTATATGTGAAAAGGTTTTAAAGAATATAAATAAAATTGAATTATGGATGCTATTTTCTTTATTATGAATGTATTGTCTGAACTTTTAAAACGAGCATGTGTGTTTTTAATTTTATAAGGAAAAAAGTAAGCTATTCTCTCTTTTTGAAGTTACTTCAGATTAACACCTAGCACAGTGGTTAAAAGCAGGGACTCTGGTGTCAGCCAGAGTTTGACTCCACTATTTCCTAGCTTTTTGACATAGGCCTAGAATTTGACCTCTGGAAGCCTTGGTTTTCTCATTTCTATAAGAATACAATCTACATCTTGAGAGTTTTGAGGATTAAATGAGATATTGGCTGTCTGGTGCTTAGCACAGTGTCTGGACATAGTAAATTCTTGATAAATGTTAGCTCTTATTACTATTATTATTCCCTTTTTAAAAATTCAGTTTCACACACACATCTCAAAAGCCTTCCTTTGACAAAAGAATAGTAACAGTAGTAATTAGAAAAGAAAAAACAAAACAGACTAATGGCCTTGGGTAAGTATCAAATTGAAAAAAAAAGATCAAAGTTTCCACAACTCCTCAAGATCACAGGCAAAAGAGATGTAGATAAAAGTGCATGGTGTTAAATCTAATGCAATTAGAAAAGAAAAAACAAAACAGACAAATGGCCTTGGGTAAGTATCAAACTGAAAAAAAAAAAATCAAAGTTTCCACAACTCCTCACGATCACAGTGGGCAAAAGAGATGTGGATAAAAGTGCATGGTGTTAAATCTAATGCTATTATTCTGTAGAGATTAGCTGTGGATTATGTGCACATTTCTTCTTTAATGCAGATGTCTTTCATATTGTTGTCTGTTTTATTTCGTTGTGATAGGACACTTGAATTAGCTTCAGCAGAAGAGAAATGGAGGAGCCATAGAACGTTAAGGATGAATTCAGGAAGACCCGAGACCATGGAGAACTTGCCTGCTCTCTATACTATTTTCCAAGGAGAGGTATACTCTTTTGGACTTAAAAACTTACCATTTGTGTTAAGAATAGGTGGGGGGTGAAAAGCAGGTGGCTTTGAAGCTCCTGTCCACTTGAGAATATGTGGAGCATCACAGTTTAAACAGGAAGGACTAGTGGAGCATCTGGCTACTATTTGTACCTCCTCTAAGCTCCAGACTCCTAACTGCATACTTGACATCTTCATTTGGATACCTCACAGCATGTCTAATTTATGTTTTAAACTGAATTTTTTTCTTTGCTTTCCTTTTTTTTTTTTTTTAAGAAATTTATTTTTTAAGTAATCTCTATACCTAACGTGGGGCTGGGGCTCAGACTCATGACCCCGAGATCAAGAGTCAGATGCTACACTGCCTGAGCCAGCCAGGCGCTCCTGAATTTTTTATTTTCTAACCAGATCTGTTCTTTTAGTCTTTCCCATCTTAGCAAATGGAACCACTATCCTTCCAGGTACCCATGTTAAATGTCTGGGCATCATCCTTCATTTCTCCTCTTGATTTGATCTTGATTTTCCCTCTCCCTCCAGTCCATCAGCAAGTTGTACTATTGCTACCTCCCAGATACATCTCTTGAACGTATACTTCTTTATCCCTGTGGCACTCCATTAATTCAAGCTCTCCATTTCTTGCTTGGCCACTGGGGTCTCTATGTCTATTGTAGTCCCTCTTCAATCTGTTCTTTCTGTTGCAGCCAGAATAACATCTAAAAAACAGATTGAACAGGTTGCTTTCTCACAGTTCTTCTAGGCTTTTCATTATACTTGAATTCATTCAAACTCGTTTTCATGAGCTCTACATGACTTGGCTTCTGCCTATCCAGACTATATGGTTTTGTTCTATTCTACTCGCATACCAGCCACACTAGCTTCCTTACCACTCTGAGCATTCTCAGCTTGCTTCCTTCTCAAGACTTTTGTACATGCTGTATCTAACTACCCCACTCTCCCACTAACTTCTCTTCATGTTTTAGGTCTTAACCCTAATGTCTCCTCAGGGATCTTTTCCGCACCATGAATAAATAGGCTTGCCCTGTATTTGTGTACTTGTGTAATGTCTTTCTTTCTCACAAGACACTAAGCTCCATGAGGGCAGAGCCCTGTGTGTTTTGTTTGTGGTTGAAGATCTCAGTCCCAGGTAGGTGGGTAGAAGATAATAGGTGCCCATCACATCTTTGGCGACTGAATGATCAGCCTTTGAGGAAGAAGGCGTTGTATTTGGAGAGCAGACAAAACCTGGATTCCTCTCCTAGGGCTTTTACTGACTGTGATTCTTGATACTGTCACTTACTCTCTTTGAGTCTTGGGTTTCTCATTTGTTAAATGGAGAAAATAATTTCTTCCATAGGATTGCCATGATGGTTAAATAAGCTATCATCTATAAAAACAATACCTGAGATAGAGTAGGAATTCATTAACATTATCTTCCTCCTCTCAAAGCAAAAGTAAAGCCAAAAAATTGTTTTCAGTGTCTTATGAGTGCCTGTAGTATTTAACAGTATCATTCTTACTTGCTTTCTCTTTGTTCATATTTGCGTTATGTTTGACAAAAGTTTCATCTTCTAATAATGGGAGGTCTTTGAGGGCAGACTTTGTGCCGGTCAGTTGGTTATAGATAATTGTCGCTCTTCACTTCTGTTAAGGCAGTCTCAACTTGTAATATAAAGTCAGGATACAAAGGATAATAAGTTCTAGCAAATAGTAAACAATGCTGCTGTTCAGAGCCTTTCTCCTTTTTCTTTAAGGCCTGTGATGTTCCCAAAGATAAGTGAGGTACCAGGGCTCAGAAAAGGAAGTGGGTAGCACTAGAGATGAAATTGATTTTTCTGGTGATGAAGTTCGTTTGTCAGGTGTTGCACAGAAGGCAGGAAAGAGTGCTTGTGCCCTTCACAAACTGACTCAGATTTCTGAAGTGGCTCCTGCCCGACAGCTGCTTAAAAGAGATGGGACTTGAATTAGTGTAGGTTTTATATGTTACTGTTAAGGATGGATGGGCTAGGGTAATGTTTGGGGAGAACTTAGTAGTTCTTTTTTTTTTTTTTTTTAAAGATTTTATTTATTTATTTGACTGAGAGAGACACAGCGAGAGAGGGAACACAAGCAGGGGAAGTGGGAGAGGGAGAAGCAGGCTTCCCGCGGAGCAGGGAGCCCGAAGCGGGGCTCGATCCCAGGACCCTGGAATCATGACCTGAGCCAAAGGCAGACACTTAATGACTGAGCCACCCAGGCGCCCCGAGAACTTAGTAGTTCTAGCTTAGGATTTCAGGAGCACATTTTGAATAATGATGGTTTAGATATGACTGGAATTAGGGAGAGAGAAGTTGCTTGATAAATCAGAAAGAAGAAACTTTTTCAGAATAGTCATCCACAAACATTTAATGAGTACCCAATATTTCAAAGAAGACTCAGTTACATTAAAATTCAAAAAAATTTGTAAGCCTAACATATGTCAGCACTTTTACACATTCTGTGTCATTGACTCTCCGAAAAGTTGTTGCCCTCTTTTTTATGGATAAGGGAACTCCTCTCAAAAGTTAATTGCCCAGTGGTTAATAAGTAGCAAAACTGGGATTTTATTTTATTTATTTTTTAAAAAGATGTATGTATTTATTTTGGAGAGATAGAAAGTACAAGAGTGGGAGGAGGGGCAGAGGGAGAGGGAGAGGGGAAGCAGACTCCCTTCTGAGCACAGAGCCCCACGCTGGCTGATCTCACAACCCTGAGATCATGACCTGAGCTGAAACCAAGAGTTGGATACCCAACCGACTGAGCCATCCAGGTGCTCCAAACTGGGATTTTATATCAAGTCCTCTTTCCAAGTCTACTTTCTGCTAAACTGCTCCTAGGGTTGTCCAGCTGTACATAAGTGCATGGAGGAACCAAAAGAACTTTAAGAGAACTCTTTTAACTGAATTGAGGTATAGAAGGAGGGTAGGTGGTAAATCTAGTTGTTCCACAGTCATTTGGTTCTCAATAACAGCATTTATCACAGTCTGTCTTGTATGATTGTTACTTGTGTATGTGTTTGTCTCCTCCACTAGAGTATGAGTTACTGGAGAGGAAGGGCTGTGGTTGTCTCATATATCTTGGTAACTACTTCAAATTTATTTAAAAATAGGCTGGACATTTTTTTTAAGTGCTTTTATTTTGCAGTACCTAACATGGTATCTTGCAGATAAGTGCTCAGCAAATGTTTGAATAAAATTGAACCCAAGCCTCTTAGGACCAATCTGCCTTGAAGAAACTGGTGGTATGCCCATAACCTAGCAGTTCTTCTCTTAACAGGCTCAGCAGGGCTGGAGAGCTCAGTGACTGAATAAGTGAGAAGCCAATATTCATCCTTCTCTCATCCTCTGAGAGGTTATCTTGGTGCCAGAGTCAATGAAGCATGGTAGCAGGTATAAGCATAGCAGTGGGAGTTGGGATTTGGCTCAGCCCAGGCACAGCCGAAGAAATGCTGAGGGGAGATTCGTGTTGGTGAGGTGGAAATGGCATTGAACTAGAAGTAAAAAGACTTCTCTTCTTGCTAATTTCTACCTTTGTAGCTTTGGACAAGTAACTTAGGTCTCTGAGCCTCAAGTTGCTCATTCACATTATGGGGATAACTAGTTTCAAGGCCAATGCAACCTCTACTCTGAAGATGGTAAATTCATTTTTACCTAAGCTCTGAGTTCAGTTGAGATAATTACTGAATTTTTTCCCCAGAGTTATTTGACTAATTATTCTTGGGACACCAGGCTGACTGTGTGATCATCTACAGCAGGTGCCATTCTGTTAATTTCAACTCTGACTGCACCCCAGGAGACACAGTGATGGAAACACCTGGTACTGGAAATAGGCAAGAATGCCTTTTCCTGACTGAACAGTTGAGTGCATCCATTCTGGAGCACATTAACTTTTCCTTTTGGGAGAGGCCAAATTAAGGTCTGTTAATGGTATTTCCTCAAAAGATCATAATGTGACACTGGAGTTTCAGGATTGAAAAGTGAGATGGTCTTAATTTATAGCAGCAAGGCGAGTTGGGCTCCAAATTCCAGATGCTTCTTTTAAGTTTGTTAGGTAACTAGGCCCATAATAATGTTGTTATGCAGTATGAAACACCTTAGCCGTCTAGAACTGTGGAGCAAAAGTCAGTTACTAAATTAAAGCAAAAGCTGAGGCGCCTGGGTGGCTCAGTCAGTTGGGTGTCCGACTTGATTTCAGCTCAGGTCATGGTCTCAGGGTCGTGGGATCTAGCCCTGATTGGGCTCTGTGCTGGGGGTGGAGCCCCCTTGGGATTCTCTCTCTCCCTCTGCCCCTCCCCACTCCTTGCTTGCATGCATGCACGTGCACGTTCTCTCTCTCTCTTAAAAAAAAAAAAAAAAAGTTTAAAAGCAAAAGCCTTTAGTTGGTCCGGAAAGAAGGGATTTGCTTTTATTGTAATTAAAAATTTACAGTCTTACAACTTGCTTTGTGAACTTGTGTAAGCACTTTGTGTCTCTGGTCTTCCTTTTCCTCATTTGAAACATGATAGGATTGCACCAGCTAATCTCTGACATCCTTCCTCCAGTTCCACCTTACCTTGATTTTAAGCACTAATATCTGCCTCATTGTATTGTTTCTTTGGGACTCTCTGGTCCCTGTCCCACTACAGCATATTCAACTGTATAAAAGAGGACTTTAGAACTTTGGTTCTTGGGGCACCTGGGTGGCTCAGTCGGTTAGGTGTCTAACTTTAGCTCACGTCATGGTCTCAGGGTCCTGGGATCGAGTCCCTCTCCTGGCTCTGTGCTCAGCAGGGAGTTGGCTTCTCCCTCTCCCTCCACCACCCCCATGTGTACTCTCTCAAATAAATAAAATCTTAAAAACCTTTTGGTTCTTAACCCATTAATGCTGCATCATAGAGTTATTTCAAGTGTTCATTTAAAAATATGAGGCAAATGGAAGTTTTTGTCTCTTTCCATCCTAACATTGAGGTAGTGATATTTGGTGGAGTAAGAGGCACTGGACTAGGCTTCAAGGGATCTAGGTTCTGTGCCTTGTGTCTAAGTTAGTTGTGTTTCCATTAGTCACTAACTTTTGTGCATCAGTGTCTTACTAAAAAGCCACAATTTTATTGAATATACATTAGGTGCCAGATATCACTGCAAGGCGCTTTGTGTACATCATTTGTTATCTGCAGGAGGAAAGTGACTATACTTAGAAACTTAGGCCCTGAAAGGCAAGTTGTGTTCAATATCCCACAGCTAAGGAGTGGCAGAGCTGAGATTAAAAGCCACATCTTTCACTCCAAAGTCTGTGCTCTTTCAATACCTGTACTATTCCACCTCATCTGCAGCACGGGGACCTACCATGTATACGTCTGAAGATCATTCCCAGGAGCAGATAAAATGTCATATGTCACATTGCTTCTTGCGTTAGAATTTTATAGTTCAAGGGAACTTGAGCAGTTCTGGTATAGTTAAGACTCACTGGGTTCAAATCCCAGCTCTGCTGCTTACTAGCTTTGAACATTGGGTAAGTTACTTAGTCTGTCCATCAGCTTGTCATCAAATGAGAATAGTAAGAGTACCAATATCATACGGTATCATGAGGAGTATGTAAAGCACTTTGAACAGTGTTTTACACGTAGTGAGTCGTCAGTATATATTAGTGAATAGGAGTGCAGCAGGGCTTGCCCTATTCACCCCCCTTCTCTTAGTTATGGTGAGGCTGAACCAGTGAGTACCCAAGATGAAACAACTAATTAAAGTCACTGAAAAAATAAAGCTTATTCTGTAAGATTATGTTGAATACTTTATAAATAATAATGAATTTAATGATAAATATGGAATGTAGTGACAGTTTTAATCCCAAACTACAGGTTGGAGGGTGGACTAGAGGATGGATGGGAGGCAGAGATAGTTTGGGATAATGGTTTGTTGTTGTTTTTTTTTAATTTAAATTTATTTATTTTTAATTAACATATAATGTATTATTTGTTTCAGGGGTACAGGTCTGTGATTCATCAGTCTTACATAATTCACAGCACTCACCGTAGTACATACTCTCCCCAATGTCCATCACCCAGCCACCCCATCCCTCCCACCCCTCTCCACTCCAACAACCCTCAGTTTGTTTCCTGAGATTAAGAGTCTCTTATGGTTTGTTTCCCTCTCTGGTTTCATCTTGTTTCATTTTTCCTTCCCTTCCCCTCCCCCCCTCTGTTTTGTTTCTCAGATTCCTCATATCAGTGAGGTCATATGATACTTGTCTTTCTCTAATTGACTTATTTTGCTTAGCGTAATACCCTCTAGTTCCATCCACGTTGTTGCAAATGGCAAGGTTTCATTTTTTTTGAGGGCTGCATAATATCCATTGTATATATATACCACATCTTCTTTATCCATTCATCTGTTGATGGACGTCTAGGCTCTTTCCATAGTTTGGCTATTGTGGACATTGCTGCTATAAACATTGGGGTGCATGTGCCCCTTCGGATCACTACATTTGTATATTTGGGGTAAATACCCAGTAGTGCAATTGCTGTGTCGTAGGGTAGCTCTATTTTCAACTTTTTGGGGAACCTCCATACTGTTTTCCAGAGTGGCTGCAGCAGCCTGCATTCTCACCAACAGTGTGGGAGGGTTCCCCTTTCTCTGCATCCTCGCCAACATCTGTCATTTCCTGACTTGTTAATTTTAGCCCTTCTGACTGGTGTGAGGTGGTATCCCATTGAAGTTTTGATTTGTATTTCACTGATGCTGAGTGATGTTGAGCACTTTTTCATGTGTCTGTTGGCCATTTGGGTGTCTTCTTTGCAGAAATGTCTGTTTATGTCTTCTGCCCATTTCTTGATTGGATTATTTGTTCTTTGGGTGTTGAGTTTGACAAGTTCTTTATAGATTTTGGATACTAGCCCTTTATCTGATATGTCATTTGCAAATATCTTATCCCATTCTGTCAGTTGTCTTTTGGTTTGGTTGACTGTTTGCTGTGCAAAAGCTTTTTATTTATTTATTTTTTTTAAGATTTTATTTATTTGACAGAGACACAGAGAAGGAACACAAGCAGAGGCAGAGGGAGAAGCAGGCTTCCCGCTGAGCAGGGAGCCCGATGCGGGGCTTGATCCCAGGACACTGGGATCATGACCTGAGCCAAAGGCAGACGCTCAACGTCTGAGCCACCCAGGTGCCCCAGAGCTTTTTATCTTGATGAAGTCCCAATAGTTCATTTTTGCCCTTGCTTCCCTTGCCTTTGATGATATTTCTAGGAAGAAGTTGCTGCGGCCGTGGTCGAAGAGGTTGTTGCCTGTGTTCTCAAGGATTTTGATGGATTCCTGTCTCACATTTAGGTCTTTCATCCATTTTGAGTCTGTTTTTGTGTGTGGTGTAAGGAAGTGGTCCAGTTTCATTCTTCTGCATGTGGCTGTCCAATTTTCCCAACACCATTTGTTGAAGAGACTGTCTTTTTTCCCATTGAACATTCTTTCCTGCTTTGTTGAAGATTAGTTGACCATAGAGTTGAGGGTCCATTTGTGGGCTCTCTATTCTGTTCCATTGATCTGTGTGTCTGTTTTTGTGCC
>NW_027397080.1:13147222-13291883 GCF_003265705.2 Callorhinus ursinus | reverse complement strand
TGAGTATTCTGTAGTTTTCTGAGTACATATTCTTTGCCTCTTTAGTTAGATTTATTCCTAGGTATCTTATGGTTTGGGGTGCAATTGTAAATGGGATCGACTTTGTAATTTCTCTTTCTTCTGCCTTGTTATTGGTGAATAGAAATGCCACTAATTTCTGTGTATTGATTTTACATCCTGCCACTTTACTGTATTCCTGTATGAGTTCTAGCAGTTTTCGGGTGGAGTCTTTGGGTTTTCCCCATAAAGTATCATGTCATCTGCAAAGAGTGAGAGTTTGACTCCTTTGCCAATTTGGATGCCTTTTATTTCTTTCTGTTGTCTTATTGCTGAGGCTAGGACTTCTAGTACTATGTTGAATAACAGTGGTGATAGTGGACATCCCTGCCGTGTTCCTGACCTTAGGGGAAAAGCCCTCAGCTTTTCCCCATTGAGAATGATATTCGCTGTGGGTTTTTCATAGATGGCTTTTATGATATTGAGATATGTACCCTCTATCCCTACACTGTGAAGAGTTTTAATCAAGAAAGGATGCTGTACTTTGTCCAATGTTTTTTCTGCATCTATTGAGAGGATCGTATGGTTCTTGTTCTTCCTTTTATTAATGTATTGTATCACGTTGATTGATTTGCAGATGTTGAACCAACCTTGCAGCCCAGGAATAAATCCCACTTGGTCGTGGTGAATAATCCTTTTAATGTACTGTTGGATCCTATTGGCTAGTATTTTGGTGAGCATTTTTGCATCCATGTTCATCAGGGATATTGGTCTGTAGTTCTTTTTGATGGGTTCATTTCTGGTTTTGGGATCAAGGTAATGCTGGCCTCATAAAATGAGTTTGGAAGTTTTCCTTCCATTTCTATTTTTTGGAACAATTTCAGAAGAATAGGTATTCTTCTTTAATGTTTGTTAAAATTCCCCTGGGAAGCCATCTGGCCCTGAGCTCTTGTTTATTGGGAGATTTTTGATTACTGCTTCGATTTCCTTACTGGTTATGGGTCTATTCAGGTTTTCTGTTTCTTCCTCGTTCAGTTTTGGTAGTTTATACGTCTCTAGGAATGCATCTGTTTCTTCCAGATTGTCTAATTTGCTGGCATTTAGTTGCTCATAATATGTTCTTATAATTGTATTTCTTTGGTGTTGGTTGTGATCTCTCCTCTTCATTCATGATTTTATTTATTTGGGTCCTTTCTCTTTTTCTTTTTGATGCGTCTGGCCAGGTGTTTATCGATCTTATTAATTCTTTCAAAGAACCAGCTCCTAGTTTCGTTGATCTGTTCTACTGTTCTTTTGGTTTGTATTTCATTGATTTCTGCTCTGATCTTTATTATTTCTCTTCTCCTACTGGGTTTAGGCTTTATTTTCTGTTCTTTCTCCAGCTCCTTTAGGTGTAGGGTTAGGTTGTGTATGTGAGACCTTTTTTGTTTCTTGAGAAAAGCTTGTATTGCTATATACTTTCCTCTTAGGACCGCCTTTGCTGCATCCCAAAGATTTTGAATAATTGTGTTTCCATTTTCATTTGTTTCCATGAATTTTTTTTAATTCTTTTTAATTTCCTGGTTGACCCATTCATTCTTTAGTAGGATGCTCTTTAGCCTCCATTTGAATTCTTTCCAACTTTCCTCTTGTGATTGAGTTCTAGTTTCAAAGCATTGTGGTCCTAAAATATGCAGGGAATAATCCCAATCTTTTGGTACCGGTTGAGACCTGATTTTGTGACCCAGGATGTGATCTATTCTGGAGAATGTTCCATGTGCACTAGAGAAGAATGTGTATTCTGTTGCTTTGGGATAGAATGTTCTGAATATATCTGTGAAGTCCATC
Organism: Callorhinus ursinus; assembly: GCF_003265705.2. Taxonomy (NCBI): domain Eukaryota; kingdom Metazoa; phylum Chordata; class Mammalia; order Carnivora; family Otariidae; genus Callorhinus; species Callorhinus ursinus. The sequence continues at coordinate 13,290,059 of NW_027397080.1, read as the reverse complement.
TGGTCCAGTGTGTCATTTAAAGCCTTTATTTCCTTGTTGATCTTTTGCTTAGATGATCTGTCCATTTCAGTGAAGGGGGGGCTGTTAAAAGTCCCCTACTCTTATTGTATTATGGTCAATGTGTTTCTTTGATTTTGTTATTAATTGGCTTATATAATTGGCTGCTCTCATGTTAGGGGCATAGATATTTAAAATTGTTAGATCTTCTTGTTGGATAGACCCTTTAAGTATGATGTAGTGTCCTTCCTTATCTCTTATTATAGTCTTTGGTTTAAAATCTAATTTGTCTGATGTAAGGATTGCCACCCAGCTTTCTTTTGATGTCCATTAGCATGGTAAATGGTTTTCCACCCCTTACTTTAGATCTGGAGGTGTCTTTAGGTCTAAAATGAGTTTCTTGCAGATAGCATATTGATCTGATACCCTGTGTCTTTTGATTGGGGCATTTAGCCCATTTACATTCAGGGTAACTATTGAAAGATATGAATTTAGTGCCATTGTATTGCCTGTAAGGTGACTGTTACTCTATATTGTGTCTGTTCCTTTCTTGTCAATGTTACTTTTAGGCTCTTTCTTTGCTTGGAGGACCCCTTTCAGTATTTCTTGTAGGGCTGGTTTGATGTTCGCAAACTCTTAGTTTTTGTTTGTCCTGGAAGCTTTTTATCTCTCCTTCTATTTTCAGCCTAGCTGGATATAGTATTCTTGGCTGCATGTTTTTCTCGTTTAGTGCTCTGAATACATCATGCCAGTCCTTTCTGGCCTGCCAGGTCTCTGTGGGTAGGTCTGCTGCCAGTCTAATGTTTCTACCGTTGTAGGTTACAGACCTCTTCTCCCGAGCTGCTTTTCAGGATTTTCTTTTGGTCTCTGAGACTTGTAAGTTTTCCTATTAGATGTCGGGGTGTTGACCTATTTTTCTTGATTTTGAGGGGGGTTCTCTGTGCCTCCTGGATTTTGATGCTTGTTTCCTTTCCCAAATTAGGGAAATTCTCTGCTATAATTTGCTCCAATATACCTTCTGCCCCCCTCTCTCTCTTTCTTCTTCTGGGATCACAATTATTCTAATGTTGTTTCACTTTATGGTATCACTTATCTCTCGAATTCTCCCTTCATGATCCAGTAGTTGTTTAATCTCTCTTTTTCTCATCTTCTTTATTCTCCATCATTTGGTCTTTTATATCACTAATTCTCTCTTCTGCCTCATTTATCCTAGCAGTTAGAGCCTCCATTTTTGATTGCACCTCATTAATAGCCTTTTTGATTTAGACTTGGTTAGATTTTAGTTCTTTTATTTCTCCAGAAGGGGATTCTCTAGTATCTTCTATGCTTTTTTCAAGCCCAGCTAGTATCTTTATAATTGTCATTCTGAACTCTAGTTCCGACATCTTACTAATGTCTGTATTGCTTAGGTCTCTGGCAGTCGGTACTGCCTGCCTCTTGTTCTTTTATTTGAGGTGAGTTTTTCCATCTTATCATTTTGTCCAGAGGAGAATAGATGAATGAGAGAACAAAATGCTAGCAACGACCCCAGAAAAATATATACTTTCAGAAAGTGGTCGCTTTTCTGTTCATAGAATTGCTGCTATTCTTTTCTTTGATCTCCTGTTGAGTTTGTAGGTATTCTGAATGGTTTGATAACTGTCTAGCTGAATTCCTGGGACCAGACGAAATTTAGGTCTCCTACTCCTCCACCATCTTGCTCCAGTTCCTGGGATAATGTTTTTGTGGCAGGGGTTCTGGGCCTTTCATTACTATTACCTATTACATAGACCCATCAAGCCTGTAACTTCTCCATCTTAGGTCACCTCCACAAAAGACTCGGGGACAACTCTTTTTCTCTCTCATTACAACTTTTTAGGTTCTGTCAGTTTTCTGTGTGTTGTTTTTTTCTGTAGTTGTCTTATAAAACCTAAGACTGGTTTGGAGTTAAATAGAGCAGGCTATATCATCTCTTTTGACTTGAAGTTTAGGAAAAAGGGGTGTCCTGTATAATCCATCCCAAAATATTAAAGTTCTCTGTATTGGGATTGGGGGCCTCAGTCCCAGCTAATAAGAAGTGTAACTTTATTACCAGATTTTCTGCTCTGTGTTCCGTTTCTTCAAATATCTCCTTTGGGGATTTCAGTAGGTGTGGGATTTGGACATCCCTAGATTTTGTCATACCATCTGACAACACTCCAACCTCACCAGTGTTTTTAATGTGTTCACACATACCTGCCAGTCTAAATTTCAAAAAGAACAGAAAGAATATTTGACAGAACCTAACTTTTAGGGAGCTTTGCAGCAGTCATTGCCAAGTAGAAATTCAGGGAGACTAGGTTAAATGCTATGGAAGAGAGATTATCATTTGTGTGACATTGATTCTTTTTCTTTCTTTCTTTCTTTCTTTTTTTTCTCGGTCTTTATAGGTGGCTATGGTGACAGACTATGGAGCCTTCATCAAAATCCCAGGCTGTCGGAAGCAAGGTGGTAACCTATCACTTGAAATTCAGCCTTTCTCTTCTACTGTTTTCTGTCACCCCACCACATCCTGACTATAGACTCACTTTTTCAAACAGTAGTTTTGTTTTTGTCTTTAGTGTAGAGATATGAATATAGATAAATGATGACAGTCCATGTTTTCGTAGGTCTTAACTTGGAAGAATGATGCTCTCTGAGTTGGCGGGGGGCTGGGTGTAGCTATTTGGGTTCACTTCTGGAACCAGCTCTTGTCTAAATTTCATCTATGACCCTAGGCAAGACACTTGACCTCTTTGGTCTTAGGATTTGGGGTAGGACAAGCTATTTCCTCTCTGAGGCTGATGTTGTGAATTTTCTAGTATATGGCACATAGAGTGGGAATATTGTTGTAACCAATACGAATATATTATATATATTATGCTTTAATTTTTCTTTTTAAAATTATAGGCATTTGTTGAACATTTCTTGAGAATCACCTTAATATCTATAATCTTATTTGTTTCTTCAAATAATTGTGTTATGTAGGAAAGACAAGTCCTACAGACCAGTGGCCTGCTCAGAGTGATGTAGCTAGGTAATGGCACAGCTAGGTCTAGAACCTGAGCCTCCTAATTCCTAGCCCAGTGAGCTTTTTACCATATCACAGTGCTAGTAGATCCAAAAACTCAACTTGCTAATTCCTCGTGCTATAATAAATTAAGGAATTATCAAAGATTTTGGTATAAAAAAATTTAATTTCAAGGATATTATTAGAAAAAATATAGAATGATATTTGACTTCATAAAAGTAAACAATTTTATTTCAAAAATCATAAGCAAAGTTAAGTTGTGAAAAAGAATTTGTAGGACACATGATAAAAGACTAATAAAAAAAGGGAATGTAGGAAAAGGGGCCAAGAATATGGAAAGAATTCACAGGAGAAAGAATAGCAGTTGATCGATAAACATCTTAAAAGATGCTTTCTCCGGATTGATTTAAAACTAACTTAAGGTGCGCCTGGGTGGCTCAGTTGGTTAGGTAGCTGACTCTTAGTTTTGGCTTGGGTCATGATCTCAGGATTGTGGGATTGAGCCCCGTGTCCAGCTCCGTGCTCAGGGTGGAGACTGCTTGGGATTCTCTTTCGCTCCCCTGCCCCTCCCCGCTTTGTGTGAGCTCTCTCTCACTCTCCAAAATAAATAAATCTTAAAAAAAATAGAACTAATTTAAATTGTTGCACATCTATGCAGTGAATACTACTTGGCAGTAAAGAAGAATGAGAATGAAGTATGGATGTACGCAACAATCTGGCTCAATCTCGGGTGCCTGGGTGGCTCAGTGGTTGAGCGACTTGCCTTTGGCTTGGGTCATGATCCCAGGGTCCTGGGATTGGGCCCTGCATTGGGCCCTCTGCTTAGTGGAAAGCCTGCTTCTCCCTTTCCCACTCCCCCTGCTTGTGTTCCCTCTCTCACTGTGTCTCTGTCAAATAAATAAAATCTTTAAAATATAAAAAATAAAAAATCTGGCTCAATCTCCAGAGAATTATGTTGAGTGAAAAAAGGTAATCCCAAAAGGTTACATATTTTTTTTTTTAAGTTTTTATATTTTGACAGAGAGAGAGACAGCAAGAGAGGAAACACAAGCAGGGGGCGTGGGGGAGGGAGAAGCAGGCTTCCCGTGGAGCAGGGAACCCGACGTGGGGCTTGATCCCGGGACCCAGGACCTGAGCTGAAGGCAGACGCTTAATGACTGAGCCACCCAGGTGCCCCAAGGTTGCATATCTTATGATTCCTTTTGTGTAACATCCTTTTTTTTTTTTTTTTGGCAGTTTTATTGAGAAGTAATTCTTATACTGTGCATTTCACCCAAATGTACAATTCAGTGTTTTGGGGGTTTTTTTGTATATTCAGTTTTGCAGCCATCACTATAATCTAACGTGAGAACATTTTCATCACCCCCAAAGAGAAACTCTGTACCTATTAGCAGTCACTCCAAATTACCATCCTACCTGCCTGAGTCTTAGGCAGCCACTAGTCTACCTTCTGTCTTTGTTTGCCTTGTCTGGACATTTCCTATTAAGTGGAATAATACAACATGGGGTCTTTTGTGACTTGGTTTTTTTCACTCAGCATGTTTTCTAGGATCTTCCATGCTGTGACATGTGTCAGTACTGCAGTTGTTTATTGCCATTGCAGAATGTGGCATGCAATTAACCAGCTCTCTGATTCTTGACACCAGCTGGTTATCCTATAGTTTAGTTCAGTTCTGACACTAACTGCCGAGGTAGCGCCCGACTCCGCAGACTTCAGGGCTGTGTTCCACAAGACTGCCCTCACTTCAGACACCAGGTACAAGCATCGAGTCCCCAGGTTATCCAGACTTCTGGCATACTACACATTTCAGTGTTCCCACACCATCCCCGACCCCAGTTTTGATAATTTTGCTAGAATAACTCAGAGAACACCAGAAATGCTATACTTACTATTACAGTTAAGAAACTGGGTAAGGGGTACCCAGGTTTTCTCTGCATATTTCTTTTTTTTTTTTTAAGATTTTATTTATTTATTTGACAGAGAGAGAGAGCGAGCACAGGTAGGCAGAGAGGCAAGCAGAGGGAGAGGGAGAAGTAGGCTCTCCACTGGCAGGGAGCCCAACATGGGGCTCGATCCCAGGACTCTGGGATCATGACCTGAGCTGAAGGCAGCCGCTTAACCGACTGAGCCACCCAGGTGCCCCTCTGCATATTTCTTGTGACTACATGTGAATCTAAAATTATCTCAAAATAGTTTTTTAAAGTGATTTAAAATACTCATAAGATTTTTGAGATTAACAATTATTAAAGACATTGCTGTTACCCTCTATGTTAACTATCTGGAATTTAAATAAAAACTTAAAAAACTTGCTATTAATGACCAGTTTTGGAAATAGGTATTTCCAATAATAGTTTTACTTACTGTTGAGAGTATAAATTGTTATAGATTTTGGCAATGCCTATTCACATTTTTAATGTGCTTCCCCTTTAATCCAGCAGTCCTTTAGTGGATTTAGTTTGTAGCATAGACTTAGATAAATTATGTACATTTGTGCAGTGGACTATGCAGTTGATAAGAAGCATGATACTTTGATGCTGGTGCCTTCTTCCTTTCACCACAAAGGATCTGTGAGAAGTTCTGATACAGCTACCCCCACACTGATGCCTGACTGAAAGCCTTTGTAAGATGGCACTGGTTGTAGGAAGCATTCTTATTTCAGAGATGGTAAAGTGAGGGCAGGAAAGTGCCTCTTAGAATTGATGAAATGGGTAAGTCCCAATTTATTGAAATGGAAGGATGTCCAAGGTAAGACAAAAAAGCATGTTGCAGCAGTTTGAAGAGCATGACCCTTCCTGCCTACATTTAAAAAATTTTTTTGAAGATTGATTTTATTTATTTATCTATCTATCTATCTATCTATCTATCTATCTATCTATCTATCTATCAGAGAGAGGGCACAAGCAGGGGGAGAGGCAGGCAGGGGGTGAAGGGAAGTGAAGCAGGGAGCTCCTTCCTCAGCAAGGAGCCTGATGCAGGACTTGATCCCCGGACCTTGGGATCAAAACCTGAGCTGAAGGCAGATGCTTAACCGTCTGAGCCACCCAGGTGTCCCATCCCTACCTACATTTTAAAGCATGTATACATTAGCCTATGTAGTTTTTTGAATTATTGCATATGTTTAGAAGAAAGCCTAGAAGCTTACTCAACAAACTGTTAACAGGGGTCACCTCTGGAGGGTTCAGTTTGCTACGGGAGACATGGACGTGGAATAGAGACTTTTTCTTTGTGCAGTTTTTTAAAACAAAATTTTTCTTTAAAAATAAATCCAACAGCTGATCTTTGGATAATAAAGCCATGCTTCTAGCCTTGAAGACTACTGTGCCACAAATTGCATCTTGGAATTAGAAAGGGTTCACCAGTAGTTTCCAAGCTAGCAGTCAGCAATCTGTTATAAAGTTTCTCATTTTATGTTGTCTAGGTTTTAATGTGAGGGAACTCATCCCGGTCTCTATAGGCACGTACCTCTTTTGGTCTGAAGACAGATTTTCGTGGTGTACTTGCCATAGCTCCCAGTACTTGAAAGTCCCATCCTACTTGAGCATTTATGTGGCACTTTGGGGACTGTGTGGAGATGAAAGGCCTGCCGCCTCTCAGCAGTCAGTCTTCAACTCATTCGTGTCCATGACCTGTCAGGGGATGCCTCTGATTATGGCTTTCTGCTTACATGTGATCTGTTAGTCTGACAGCTGGCGAGACAAGCCTCAGAGGGAGAGCCCAGGAAGCCAAGTAATTAGGTGGGAACTCTCTAATCCCAGTCTTTTCTGTGGGTTTACTGCATAACTCGAACAGTTGTATTTTAGCTTCTCTGCTCTCGAAGGGGGAAGATCATTAAGTCCCATGCCAAAAGGACTGAGCTATAAAATAATTCTGCTCTCCAGACTTTAACATTTTGATTCGGGAAGGGAGACTTGGTTGTTTTTCTCAGCCTTCTATTCTTAGAATTTTTACCACTACTTAGTTGAAGACCCCTTCCTAGTGTTCAGATTTAAACTAGATTTTCCCCCATCTCATAGTGGTGCCTAATAAAACTCTGTGTGATGAGGGAAATGTTCTGTATCTGTTCCAGTGTGTTTTCTGACACTAACCAGTTCTCCAGCTTCCAACAGGAGGCGTCTTAATTCACTTCTGACACTATCTACCTTGAGCAGGTGTCAGATCCCACAAGTTAAAGGGGCTCAGACTCACAAGACTTCCCCTATTTTAGATGCCAGTCATAAGTCCTGAGCCACCTGGACTTCTGAATGGTGGGCTACGAAGCAAGGGTTCCCACAACCCCCTCCTCAAGTTTGATAATTTGCTAGAATGGCAAGGTATGGGTGGGTGGTGTATTCCGAGCTTACATGTCTTCTCTGGCACACCACCCTCCCAACAAGCTCATGTGTTCACTAACCTGGAAGCTGTCTGAATCTCACCATTCAGGAGTTTTTAGAGAGCTTACTCTCTAGCCCCTCCCCCTCTTTCCTGGAGACCAGTGAGGCTGAAAGTTCCAACCCTCTCATCATTTGATCTTCTGGAGACTTGGCCCATTCAGAGACCTCTAGGAGCCCCATGCTAAGTCACCTCATTAGCACAAACTCTGATGTGATCAGAAGGGGCTTATGAATAACAAAAGACTCTCCTATCACTGGAGAGATGCCAAGAGTTATAGGAGTTCTGTGCAGCCTGTCTAGGAACCAGGGACAAAGACCAAATATATTTTTGCATTATAGCACATCTTTGCTGTCTAATAATGTAGCCACTGACTTTCAACTTTATTTTAATTTAAATTTAAACTTAGCAACATGGCTAGTGACTATCATAGTGTCAATGCAATTTTTTTATGAAGTTCTTTTTTTTTGCTCTACTATCCTCTGCCCCACCAGCACGTGAAATTTTGGGATCAGAGATTGTTTAGTGTTATACTTTTAAAATGTCTTGCTTATGGTAGAAGCACAAATATTTTTACTTCGTGGAGCCCAACACAAGGGCTTGAACTCACGCCCCCAATATCAAGCCCTGAGCTGAGATCAAGAGTTAGACATTTAACCGACTGAGCCACCCAGGCACCCTGAAGCTCAAATGTTTTTAGCGTGTATTCAGTTTAGCAAATAATTATTGAATTTTATTATCTGGTCACTATGTTAGGTGGGAACAGAGAGATAAGAAAACAGTCCCTGCTGCTCTCAGATTGTTCATAGTCTAGAGATATGAACAAATTACAATGTGGTGTAATAATATAAGTGAAGTTGTAGTTATCCACTGAACTGTGAAATGTTGGGGCCTAGAACAGTACCTGAGGAATAGTGGGTGTTAAGTACATTTTATTAAACGAATAAGTTCTAGTCCCAGCTCTGCCATTTATTGGCTTTTGACTTCCAGTTGCTTTGAGCCTTTGAGTAAGACTTGAGCCTCAGTTTCCTTATCTGTGAAACGGGAATGATGTGCATGTTTTCGAGATTCTTGATTGGCAGGATCATGTCTTACTTGTCCTTGAATCCATTTTTTCCTATAATATTGTGGATATTTAGTAACTTTTGAGTGAGTCTATAATCCCAACAAGATAAAGGGTGTGAAAGCACTTTAATTTGTGGACTTACATTATTGTCATACACCATTGGTGATAACTTATATGAAAATTCTAGAAAGGGAATTCAGATCCCCCAAAGATAAAGGGGACCTTTTATTTTGACATTTTTGGGCTGTAGCTGTCCTTTAATGGTTTATAATTTTCACCTCTTTATAGTCACTGGGAGTTGTAAAAGAAATTAAGGTTGAACAGCACATTTGGGAGAGTATTTTTAAGGGAACAATAATAGGCTACCCTCTGTTTGTTTGTGTTTTATATATGGTGATTGAGATGCTAGGTCTTTCCAAGTTGTCACAATTTCTTTTCTTCTTTTGCTAGCAGACACTCAGATGGGATTCAGTCTGTTTAAGTGTCCTGTTGGGTTTACTGAATGTGATGATGGACTTGATATGCCCTTTGGGCATTTATGGCTTCATGTCAGAAATCCAGGCACAAACTGCTCTGAAGAGCTCCCTTCCATGTAGACGGACAAGCAAAGCATTTTCATTATTTCTGTTCATTTTGGAGCATATGCTGGAGCAGAATTAGATGTGTTTCTACTACTTATAGATGAGACCATCTTTCTTTTTTTTTAATTGAAAAGATAACAGATCAATAATAAAAATTGGAGAAATATCAGTATGTTGTAGAAGACCCTACAGACTCATATTTGAATTGCAGTTCTTTATTAGCTTTGTGATCTTGCACAATGTATTTATCATTTACTGTATTTCCTCATGTGAACCTACATCACAGGGTTGATATAAAGATTAAATGAATGGGTGGATGTACTGTATTTAGTGAGGTATCCAGCACAGAGTGAGGGGGCCTCAAATGTGTTATTTGGTGCCCTCTACCATATCCACTTAATCCAACTGTGGGTGGTTTATGTGGGTAACAGTGAAATACCTCCCAAGAATATAGACTGTCCTCTGAGAATGCAACTGGTGATGAATCCCCCATACAGAGTATGAGATTAGCCATAGATAGAAATATACCAGGTAATTGCCTGTAACTCTGTGACTAAAGAGATGAGAGCACTCTTGAGATGGTAACAAGCTAATCTGGGTGTGATTCCAGAGAAAAGGGATTGTAATGAAATTATAATTTAGGAGACAAATCTAATTGACTGTATCATTCTATCTAGGGGAAGATTATGTGAACAGGGTGGGTTGTCAGGCTGGAACATAGTAAAAGAAAGCCTGAGAATCTGAAGTTGGCAGTGTTTGTCTTCCCTTTATTGAGAGCAGAAATGAATCTGATGCTAGGAACTAGAGAGAGATGGATTCTTTTATGAGGAAGTGATAGTCCATTAAAGTTGTGGACTGGAAACCTATCTTAAACCATGTGTCACCATTTTGTTCTGATTCTGTGTTGAAACAATTTCTGATCACTTATCCAATTTTTTAAGTATTTGATACCTAAAAACAGTGAGTAGGGAACAGTGAGTAGTCTATTAGGCAAGGGCTGGGAATTTTAAAAAGTATATCCTCGGGATGCCTGGGTGGCTCACTTGGTTAAGCATCTGCCTTTGGCTCACATCATGATCCCAGGGTTCTGGGATCGCGTCCCACATCATGCTCCTTGCTTGGCAAGGAGCCGGCTTCTCCCTCTGCCTGCCACTCCCTCTTCTTGTGTGTGTGCGTGCACTCTCTCTCCCCCTCTCTCTCTCACAAAGAAAGAAAGAAATCTTTTTTAAAAAAAGTATATCCTCTGTCATAAATTAATAAATTGGTGAATTGTGTCTGTCCCTGTACCAATCACTATATTGACCATCAGATTAATATATTTTATTTTATTATTTATTTATTTTAAAAGATTTTATTTATTTGAGAGAGGGAGTGTATATGCATGTGAGAGCACAAATGGAAGGGGGAGGGGCAGAGGTAGAGGGAGAAGCAGACTCCCCACTGAGCAGGGAGCCCCACGCAGGCTCGATCCCAGGACCCTGGGATCAGGACCTGAGCTGAAGGCAGATGCCTGACCGACTGAGCCACCCAGGTGCCCCCGGTTAAAGTGTTTTAGTACATAAGTTTACATTTGCAGACTCCTACATATATTTGTATCTTCAGTTCATATGCCTCCTCTGAGCTATGGACTTACATATCCAACTGCCCACCTGACATTTGCCTTCATAGCTGAGGGCTAGACCATTTCCCTTATTTAATTCACCCTGTAAGCTAAGGTCTTTTGGTAATAAGCCATTAATGTCTTAACTATAAAAATCTTGCACCCTGGCATAACTATTTTTATATTCTCTTTTGGTCTGTGTCTATATGAGACATAGTTTTACCTCAGTTGTAGTGTACATATCATTTTCTATTTTGCTTTTAAGATACTTTTATGATTAAAATATTGCATGCATATTATAGAAAAATAAGAGGAAAGATTCTGAAGGAATTATATGATACTACTACCACACAGATAGGCACTATTAACATTTTGGTATATTTTTTATAAGTCACATGTACATAAAACTTAATGTTGAGTTTCAGTTTATACTCTGTATATATGTATTTTGTAGCTTTTTACACTTAATGAGCCTTAAACATTTCTTCATCTTTTCACATACTTTTGTAAACATTTAAACATTAGTCTATCATCAGTTGTACCACATGATCATTTTGAAGTTCCAGTTTTTCACTACTAATAATGCCACATTGAACCAGGAATGATGCCCAGACCAAAGAATATCCTACTTTGAGATCAGGTGGGAGGACAAATGGTTAATGCCATTATTTCCTTGTTTGTGGTACAGACCTTCTGTTTCAGGATAGAAAAGAAATGCAAGTATTGTTAGATTCAACATTAATTTCCTTCATAACTTTCATTAGCAATAGAGGAAAGAAGTGAATTTTAGAATGAGAGAACAGTTGCAGCCAAAAAATGCCAAAGTGCAAGGTTTCCCTTTCCTGTAGGGCATCTGAATATCCTCTTCAGACTTTCAGGCTGCTCTGCTCGTTACACCATCCTGGGGGCAGGTGGGGGGGACCCCCAGCCTCGCATGTTTTATCCAATTTGGAGATTACGTGATGTGGTCTAAGATTAAAAACATAGGTTTTATGATGTATATAACATTTTGAAGGACCCAGAGTTATTCATAGAGATAGGCTGTCAGCCTCCAAAATGAGCTGCAGTAGGTATGTGAGCCCCAGTGACCCTGGTCAGAGCAAGCTGTGACTTCCAACAGGAGCTCCAAGCAGAGGGCAGATGCTTCTCATCACAGATACATGCCTGCTGAGACAATGTCCTTGTGGATGCACGCATGAGAGAGTGAGCTTGAGAGAGAGAATACAGGCTCATCATTCCCCCACACAATTTAAGGGAGGGCAGGTATTTTAGATGTAACTCTTTGACTTAATCATTTTTCTCTAGTTTACATTCCTGGTTTATGTTCATTCAAAATAATTGTATGTTGTATTTATTTTCCCCAGAATAGAGATAATTTTCTCTATTACTGAAAGACTTGAAAATAAAGAAAAAAATTAACCTATAATCCTGTACCCTAGGATAACCATTGTTACAGCATTTTGGATCATTCTTTCTGATTTTTAAAGTCTTCTTTTTTTAAAATTTAAATTCAATTAGCCAACATACAGTACATCATTAGTTTCAGATTTAGAGTTCAGTAATTCATCTGTGGCATATATCACCCAGTGCTCTTCACATCAAGTGCCCTCCTTAATGCCTGTCACTCAGTTACCTCAACCCCCACCCACCTCCCCTAAAGTCTTTTTTAAGCATTTGTAATCATACTGTATACAATTTTTTTGTAAATATTTTATTTATTAGAGAGACAGAACATGAGGGTGGGGGGAGAGGGGGAGAGGGAGAAACAGACTCCCCGCTGAGCAGGGAGGATGACGCAGGGGTCAGTCCCAGGACCCTGGGCTCATGACCTGACTAGAAGGCAGACACTCAACCAACTGAGCCACCCAGGCGCCCCCCCCTTTTTTAAAAGATTTTATTGAGAGAGAGAGGGAGAGAAAGAGAGAACATGGGGGGGAGGGGCAGAGGGAGAGGGATACCATATAATTTTCTGTTGTACTTTTGTTATTTACATGAGAAAATGCTGGTTGTCTTCAGTGCTTGACACAGAGTAGGCAATCAAATATTTACTAAAGAATGAGTTATTGACGTATTCTTATATAATCTTTTAAGCATCGTTTTTTAAAAAATTCTTTAGCAGGCAAGAGAGAGCACGAGTGGGGCAGGTGGTGGGGGCGGTGGGCTGCAGAGGGAGAGGGAGAAGCAGACTCCCTGCTGAGCAGGGAGCCCAACTTGGGGCTCAGTCTCAGGACCCTGAGATCATGACCTGAGCTGAAGGCAGATGCATAACGGACTGAGCCACCCAGGTGCCCCTAGTTTGTTTCTAATTTTTTCTGTCTTCAAAATACATTGAAGGGGACAGAAAAACAGTTGAGAAATGTTTTGGCTATTCTCATTGTGGGGTGCAGGAAAATCTAGCTTCCCCAGGGCTGTATCAGGTGCTCAGATTACACCTTCAGGGCTTTGTGTCTTACCTCGGGCCAACTCTTGCCACCTGGTGGTAAAGATGGGCATTGGTAAGTTTTTGTAGTTTATTATCCTGAAAGATGTCTTGAAAAAGATTAATTGATTTAGCTAATCACTCAGTGGGGTGAAGTATCTTGATTGATTAGGCATGTGTCATGTACCCACAGTTGGGGGTTATGTCAGCTTCAACCAAATCCCATGGACCAGATTTATTTTAGAAAGTAGGGAAGGTGGGGTGCCTGGGTGGCTCAGTCGTTAAGCGTCTGCTTTCGGCTCAGGTCATGATCCCAGGTCCTGGGATTGAGCCCCACATCGGGCTCCCTGCTCAGCGGGAGGCCTGCTTCTCCTTCTCCCACTCCCCCTGCTGTGTTCCCTCTCTTGCTGTGTCTCTCTCTCTCTCTCTCTCTCTCTCTCTCTGTGTCAAATAAATAAATAAATCTTAAAAAAAAAGGGAAGGTGATATTGATTAATACTTTAATAACTTTATTCATAAAAATCCAAAATTATTTATTAAAAAAAAGTAGGGAAGGTGGTTCTCCCAGGAAAGGACTTTGGACGGACAGGAGAAGGATATCTATTATAAATATTTAAAAAATGATTTAATAACTAATCCATCATTTAACTTTTAATTAATTTTATTAAATATTTTTACAACTCCTGTTAGTGATTGCTAAATGATTTCTAAAATTTTATGCTAGCCTTAGCAATATTTATTTTACTATGCTCTCACCCATGCATATTATTTTCTAAATATGTTGTTAATAGATTAAAAATGGCACCTTGTTTAGATTTTCTTTTTTCACTTAACATCTATCGTAATTATTTTGTGTAATTGTAATTTAATTGGCTGCTTACTCTTCCATTTGACTGATTTACCATAGTTTACCAAGCTAATTTTCCAATTATTGGTCATTTAGATTGCTTTATAGTTTTTTTTAAACCTTTCAAGTATTTTTTTATTTTATTTTTAATTTTTTAATTTTTTTAAATTTATTTATTCATGAGAGACAGAAAGAGAGAGAGGTGGAGGCAGAGGGAGAAGCAGGCTCCCCACTGAGCAGGGAGCCCGATACGGGACTCGATCCCTGGACCCTGGGATCATGACCCAAGCTGAAGGCAGACGTTTAACCATCTGAGCCACCCAGGCGCCCACTACAAGTATTTTTATATACCCATAGGTTTTTGGGTTTTGCCTCTGTTAAGTTTTTTCTTTTGGAAAAATTCTAATGATGATATTCTTGCATCAAAGGTATAAATATCTTGGGGCGCCTGGGTGGCTCGGTCGTTAAGCATCTGCCTTCGGCTCAGGTCATGATCCTGGGGTCCCGGGATCGAGCCCCGCATCGGGCTCCCTGCTCAGCGGGAAACCTGCTTCTCCCTCTCCCACTCCCCCTGCTTGTGTTCCCTCTCTCTCTCTGTCAAATAAATAAATGAAATCTTTTTTTTTTAAAAAAAGGTATAAATATCTTGATGCCCTTGCTTTCAAAGACTTTCACTGATTTGTGTTTTTACTAATGTGTTGTTCTTGTATCATATGTTTGCTAACATTGAGCATTATTTTTAAAGAATATGTGCTGATTAAGTACAAAAAGTGATCTCAAATTGTCTTAATTTACAGTTTTAAATTAACACACATTTTTCAATGAATCCTCAACTCCCATCTTTTCCTTACCTCATTATTTAGAGTATAAATGCCAGATATACCCTGTGTTTTATTTCATTTCTTCTTGTACCCAGGTCTGGTCCATCGAACTCACATGTCATCCTGTCGTGTGGATAAGCCCTCTGAGATAGTAGATGTCGGAGACAAAGTGTGGGTGAAGCTTATTGGTCGAGAGGTAAGGTTCTGTGCAACTTTCATGTTGTTAGAAAGACTGAGGAAAAGCTGGGGGGGAAGTGTTGGTATTTTATGGTGGCGAATGTGTATATATTGTTAACTGTGGCTGATGATCTTATTTTTGAATCCTGCCACTGTATTCTGTCCTGAATTGAAATCTTCTGGCCAGCTGTCTAAACTCAGAAGGGTGTGGTGTAAACTATAATAAGTGTGGTGCGATAAGTACATGTTTATAGAACTTTCCTCCGTGAAGTTTATGTTTCCCAATTTTATGAAGTTTCCAAGTGGTAGGTGGAAAAAAAAAAAAAGAACCAAAAAGAGAAAAGAAAACTTAATTTATGGGACTAGTTTTAATCATAAATTTCAAAGAATAGCTGCCCAGTACACTTCAGTTTGGACCAAAACAATAAAAAGGCAGAGTTTACCGTTATTGCTCCTAATACCTGGCACCATGCAGTGTGAGGCAAGTGAGAGAGGTTTGAAGGACGCTGTTAACAGCATCTCACTTGAGGGCATGAGGGTCGTGGATGTGGGCAGCCTGTTCTTGTACCAGAGAACCGCAGGGGAGACAGGTCTGAAAGAGATACTATTTGAGTGCTTAATATGTACTAGTCTGAGGGATATAAGAGTGAGCCAGACCTAGGTGACCTCAGCTGTTATGGAGCTTTATGTAGAATGTAACTGGATGAGACAAATATAAAAGTAAGCAAACATACGTATAAAATAATTGTAATTGTAATTATTATTGTAAATTATAGTAAGTGCCGTAATGGGCTCAAGCAGTATCAGCGGTAGATTTAGATGAAGTGATCAGGAATAGGCTCTCTGTGGAAATGATGTGTGAGCTGAGACCTAAAGGAAAAGGCACTGGTCATGTGAAAAGTTAGGATAAGCATATTCCAAGCAGGGAGAATAACTGATGCAGAGACCCTGAAGTGGAAAAGGGCGTCAAGTGATGGAGGAAGCAAAAGAGGACCAACATAGTTAACAATTGCCTTCATGTTTAAAAATGCACTAGACCAAGTCCAAAAGGGGATCTAGTCTAGTCTGGAATGTTTGGGAAACACAGTCTGGGCTCATGGATCTCTGAACCCATCATTATGCTGAACTTACGTGGAAAAAACAGCATTTATTTTCTGCCTGGTTACCTCCACAGGCCTTGAATTTCTGACAACCATTTCTGTCTTTCCTCCCCAGAAGGACAAGAATGAGATAAAAACAATTTCCTAGAGTTATTCTGCCACAAGATCTATTTATAATGCTCATTAGTACCCCCAGTGTTCCTAGTACAGGACCTCAGCCATTAGAGAAGCTCAGTGTTTGTTATGATGATAAAAGCTTTGATGCTTAGTTAGATTTTAGACCAGCAGTCTAAATGGTGTACTCTTAGCTGTTGGTGACTTTGCTTTTGTCTTTACAGATGAAAAATGATAGGATAAAAGTGTCCCTCTCCATGAAAGTTGTCAACCAAGGGACTGGGAAAGACCTCGACCCTAACAACGTTATCATTGAGTAGGTAAAAGGTTTGGAAAGGCTACAATGCTACTTCTCAAACCACAGAATGCAGTAGTGAATCAGGCTGACCTAGGAACTCTGCCATTTATAGTCTGATATTGATGAGTTATGTAGCCCTTGTGATCCTTGGATTTCGATAACACCATACTGCATAGAGTTCTAAGATTGGATGCTCACATGCAGAGCATAGAAATGCTCCATCAGTGGTTTTGTTTCCTTCCCCTTATTCTTTGTCTGCCCTTTAACCGGTTAGCCAACAGGCATTCATTAAGCACCTGCTACTTCTCTCTCTCCTAGCACAGGGGCTCAAAAAAGATACAGACCATGTGGAAGAGTAGGGTAATCTAGAAGCAACTCCAGTAGGGTTTAATGCATCTTGGGATAACTGTGTTCTGAATATGACATCTTACTTTCATTGGCTCTTCTGACCTTTCATTTAGGAATGGAAGATTTGCTATACATGTAGGCTAATATCTGGTGATATAAGGAATTTGCTATCTGTCTCAAAGTCTTTCTTGAATGTATGCCAGTGATTTCTGATCAGGGGTTCCTAGCTCCTTAAAGTTCTGTGAAGGGTTTCTGAACTGTTTCCAGTGTTTCAGAAAACCAAACAAAATCATGCATTTACCTTCAGGTTAACCATGACTTTACTGTATTGCTTTTGATGTTAAAATATCACATTGTTTATCTCATGCTAATTAGGTGCTCTCAGTGGCAATTACATTATTGATTAATTTATTTGTTTTTTTTAAAGATTTTATTTATTTATTTGAGAGAGAGAGAGAGAGAGAGAGAGCATGAGAGGGGGGAGAAGGGGTCGGAGGGAGAAGCAGACTCCCTGCTGAGCAGAGAGCCTGATGGCGGGGGTCATGACCTGAGCCTAAGGCAGACGCTTAACCGACTGAGCCACTCAGGTGCCTCAGTTATTGATTAATTTAAAAAACAGGAAAAAAATAAATGTTTGAGTGGGATCTTGGTGGGGAAAAGTTTGGAAACCCTTATGTTTATAGTTCTAAGCAAAATCACTGTGGATACAAAGTAATTTTACCTAAAAGGGAGGGAATTGATATTGGATACATACTTTGTGCCAGGCATTATGCAAGGTAGTTTATGTACATTTGTGTGTCTGATTCTCATAACCTCCAAAGTGGGTATTATCTCCATTTTACTTTATATTCTTAGTTTCTTTCTTTCTTTCTTTTCTTTTTTTTTTTTTAAGATTTTATTTTTTTGACAGAGCACAAGCAGGGGAAGTGACAGGCAGAGGGAGAAGCAGGCTCCTCACTGATCAGGGAGCGCGATGCAGGGCTCGATCCCAGGACCCTAGGATCATGACCTCAGCCAAAGGCAGATGCTTAACTGACTAAACCACCCAGGCACCCCCCACCCCTTTTTTTCCTAAAGATTTTAGTTTTGGGCACCTGGGTGGCTCAGTTGGTCGAGCATCTGACTCTGATTTCAGCTCAGGTCATGATCTCAGGGTCCTGAGATCCAGCCCCGTGTTGGGCTTCCTACTCAGGGTGGTGTCTGCTTGTCTCTCTCTCCCCCTCTCCCTCTGCCTCTCCCCATGTGTGTACTCTTTCTCTCTAAGTAAATAAATCTTGAAAAAAAAAAGATTTTATTTTTAAGCAATCTCCACACCCAATGTGGGGCTTGAGCCCACAGCTCCAAGATTAAGAGTTGCATGCTTCACTGACTGAGCCAGCCAGACATCCCTATATTCCTAGTTTCTATCTTGATGCTTGGTGATAAGTAATTTCCTTGTGGTTAATGACAAATTATAGTGGGTCAAGGATCTGAACTAGGACATTGAGGCTAGGGCCCTTTTTACCACATGATGCTTCTAGCTGTTGCATGTGACTTAGAGTTTTTCCATATTTCTGTAATTTCATCTCTAAATATTGACATGTTTGTAAGTCTGATTATTGACAAAACACCTTTCAGTTATAGTAGAAATGTTTTATAACTCAGAGCTCAGTAATATTATTTAAGTCTGGCATTTACTGATTACATTATAATAAGTTGCTTCTGCTCCAAAGAATCCTGTGCTATGTACATATGACTCATTAAAAAGCAATGGAATTTCCCAAAGTCACCCTTGTAGGGGTAAAATGTAAAATAAGTAAAATAAAAGCTTCTTCTCTGTCTCAAAACAAGGGTAGAGAAGGGAAAGTGCTCCCTGGTTTTGGGCTGTACAGGTCTCTATGTATAGGCTATTTCTAGTAATAACCAAGTGGCCAAACAGTAACTTTTGTTGTAAACTATTTCTAGAGCTGCATCCAGGAAAGAAGCACGATATAGTGGAATGATGAGAGGTTTTAGAGTTAGATGTAAATCAGAAAGAGTCCTAGTTCTGCTGCAAACTAGTATATGACCTTAAGCAGATTCCTCTTCTCTGACCCTCAGCTTCTTACTATCAGATGGAGGGTATGATGCCTACATCTCAGAAATGATGGAATGATTTAAATACAGGCTTGTTTGTAAAGAGCCAGATTAGTGTGTAGTCTGTAGTAGAATCTTAGTATATGGTAGCTACTTGTAGTTACTGTTTTAAAAGATATTTGTTTTTCTTCTGTGATTATCACATCTTTTCTTTTGAAAGAATATATAAGACCTGGGAGAACAAGGGGACACAGATCTTTCTTATCTCCCAGAGTGCCTGATGTGTAGCAGTTGTTAGTTTGTGCTTTCATTTACTCATTTATTCAACAAATATTTTTTGGGTTCATATTCCATATTAGGTTCAGTGACAATACCAAGTTTTCTGCCTAAGGGCCTTACTGCCTAGTGTAATGAGATAATTATGCAGATCACTTTAATATAAGGCAAATGTAATAAATGCTAAAAGAGTAGGTTAAAGAAAGAGTTCTAGGAATTAGCTTGAAGAGGATGAGTTGATTTCAGGCCCCGATGGCTGGAAGAGAGGTGGCATTTGTGCTAGTTCTAGAAGAATGGATAAGATTTTGTCAGGCAACGGGAAGAAATGGTATTCCCAACAGAAGAAATGATTTAAGGAAAGGCACTATGCAGGAAAGCCCAGGAGTCTTGGTTTAGGAAAGAGGAGGGTACAGTCAAGTACTAGAATGTAAGACTTGAAAGGTGGTATGTTGGAGTAAGATTGTGGAGAGCTTTGACTTTGACTATCAGTCAAACAGCGTTAATTTTTTAAAAGCCCTGGGGCACCTGGGTGGCTCAGTCAGTTAAGCATTTGCCTTCAGTTCAGGTCATGATCCCAGGGTTTTGGGATCAAGCCCCACATCGGGCTCCCTGCTTAGCGGGGTGTCTGCTTTTCCTTCCTCCCCGCTTATGCTCCCTCTTGCTCTCTCTCTCAAATAAATAAATAAAATATTAAAAAAAAATTTTTTAAAGCCCTTGAGGGGGGAGAGACTCCTGATCAGATTTGTCTCTCCTTGTACACCATTCTCTCACCTCACCCTGTTATGCTCAGTGTCTTAGTGCTGTCTCCAGCCATCCACAGTTTGTCAGCTGCCTTTCATTTTCCACCAATATCTGTCTTACATTTCATCCCCCCAGTCCCAGAGTGTTAAAGGGAATCTGTAAATGGAAAGGGGGAAAGGCAGTTTCCGGGTAGGTTTAGCCAGCATAGCATAGTCTTTTAGAAGTGTGTTTGTGGTTCACCACTATAATTATTCACCTGTATGTCTCCCTCCACTGCTAGACTGTAAGCTCCTTGAGAAGGACGGTGTTCTGCCTTTTTGACACACTTACTCGTCACTGGTACTGGTGCTTGCCAGTAAGAGTTGAACTGAACAAAAGAAAGGTTAATTCAACTATGTGCCCTGGATGGATTGGAGGAGAAAACTTGTTACTATGTAGACGCAAAGTGGCTAGGCCTAAACCAGCATGGCAGTGAGCACAGAAAAGGGAGATAGGCAATCAAGAGTCGAATGCTTAACTGACTGAGCCACCCAGGCACCCCAGACATAGTCTTTATCTTTGAAGGCCTGTTCATGGTACAGAGGGTGAGCCAAAATACAAATCTAACAAAATGAAGAGAGAGTAAAATGCTGTGGGAACACAAAAGAGTAATTAACTCTGCCTCTGGTGGCAGGGAACATTTTAGAGAAGATGCAGTGTGTGAGCTGAACTGAAGAGGGACCAGGACAGAATATGGAGTATCTTGGTCTTTTCTGTTTCCTCTCTTAAACCAGTGTATCCCATGAAACTGTTGGCTAAAATACATGAGGTGGGTAGTTCTGTTCTGCTTTGATGTCATCCTGCATTTCTCTGGGTATTGTGGCTTTTTTGGCAAAATAGTTCTGTTTTTGCTGGACTCTATAGAGACTTGGTGAATAGTTGGAAAAGCTTAGGTGAAGTCAGAGTTCAAAGTTAAAGAGGTTCAGGTAAAGAAAAAATATTTGGGGTCAAGAGCACAGAATTTTTGTTTTAAAGATTTATTTATTTGAGAGAGAAAGAGAGCGTGAGTGGAGGAGGGGCAGAGGGAGAGAGAGTATCAAGCAGAAGCCCTGCTGAGTGCAGAGCCCGATGCGGGGCTCGATCCCATGGCTCCGACATCATGATCTGAGCCAAAACCAAGAGTTGGACGCTCAACTGACTGAGCCACCCAGAAGCCCCAAGAGCATAGAAATTTCAACAAACATTTATTTATTTATCTTAACTAATTAATTAATTAATTTTTAAAAGATTTTATTTATTTGACAGAAAGAGCACAAGCAGGGGGAACGGCAGGCAGAGGGAGAAGCAGGCTCCCCACTGAACAGGGAGCCCAATGTGGGACTTGATCCCAGGACTCTGATCATGACCTGAGCCAAAGGCAGACGCTTAACTGACTGAACCCCCCAGGCGTCCCTCAGCAAATATTTACTGATGCTGTTGCTTGCCAAGCTTTGGGCTAAGATGTGGGGAAACAAACACAAGTAAGATATTGTAAAAAGGGCTCACAATCTAGAGAAGAAACAATGTATCAGGCAATAAAGTGTGATATGTGTTAGGACTGCAGTGTGTACAGACTACAGTTGGAGTTTGAAAAAAAGAGTAATTGAGGGTGATACTCTTTGAACAAACATTTTTGAGTCCCTACTCTGTGCAGGTACCGTGTGTGACAGTAAAGGTCAGAGAAAGAGCCATGACAACTGGGGTGCTTAGGCTTTGCTGCTGGCAGGAGTGTAACTGGTAAACACTACAGGAAACTGGCTGGCAGTGTCTGCTGTAGCTGATGGTTACAACCCAATACACTGTTCCACTCCTACTTGGAACAACGCATTTCCCAACAGAAATGCATATATATATTTGTCACCAAAAGACGTGCTAGAAAGTTCACAGAAGAAGCACTGTTCATAGTAGAAACTGTTCAGATACCCATCAATAGCAAAATACCTTATGGCAATGAGAATCAGTGATCCACAACTGCACACAACAGTATGGATGAATCTCACAAATAAGTGAAAGAAGCCAGACACGCAAGGGTCCATACTGTATGATTCCATTTACATAATTTACAAAAACCGATACAATTAATCTATGCTGTTAGAAATCAGCATAGCGGTTACCCTTGGGAGAGGCCTGGTGACTAGAGGGGCCTTGGAGGTGCTGGCAATGTTCTATTTCCTTATTGGAGTGATGGTTTCCTGGGTATGTTCAAATTGTGAAAACCATTTAAGCTATATGCTTATGAACACTTTTCTGTACCTATATTATACTTTAGTAATAAGTTTAGAATTTTTAAGAAATGCTACAGGAATGTGAACAAAGAGATGAATTCTGGCTGAGGGGCTCAGGAGAAGACTTGATAGAAGGAGAGGTGGTGACTGAGCTGAGCCTTGAAGTGTTTGGAGGTGGTGAGGTGGGAGGAGAGGGGGAAAGCAGTATTTCAGAGAGAGGGAACTGTGTGAGCAAGGGCAGTGAACCATCTGGAGAAGGTCAACTAGTCCTATTTGGCTAGCTCATCTCATGCAAGTAAAATTGGGGCTGGAGAAGCAGGTTAGAGACAGACCGTGGAAGGCCTCGAGTACCAAAGTAAGGAATTTGAACTTTATGTTCTAGAAAGTCTTTGAAGGTCTTTTAAACCCGTGGGTGACCTCGTCAGGGTTACAGGGGCTTAGCGAGCTTGAGTAATTATATCTTCATCCTCTGTGCATTGGTGAGCTGAAGTCGTCTCATTCATAATTATTAATTCAGAGCCTGTTGTGAATGAAAAAATATCTATTTCATGTTTCTGCTTTCACCGCTTGTCTCCCAATGCATGACGCTTTTCCTTCTTTCTCCCTTCTACCTGCCGAAGACAGAACAAAAACCCAGCATACTGCATTACCTTCTAGTATCTCTGGCCACATCTCTTAAGAGGGCCAACAGTCAGTATTCTTTTCGTTACAGGCAAGAAGAGAGGCGGCGGCGGTCCTTCCAGGATTACACAGGGCAGAAGATCACCCTCGAGGCTGTCCTGAACACCACCTGCAAGAAGTGTGGCTGTAAAGGTAAGGTGAAGCCTCTGCCAGGCTGTGATGGACCCTTACTAGGTGGGGGAAGCCACGTGGTTTGGGTGTGGCTCACCCGGCTTTTTAGTCAGTGATGGCCTCATCTGCTCATGCTGTTACTCCTCCGAGACTCATCAGAGTTCATGCCCTTTCTGTGTCCTCTTCTGAATGCTGGCCCTTCTGAATACTTTACTGTCACCCCACCCCCTTTGTGGTTGATGCCCTGTGTGGGCAGGATCCCCATGTACTGCACCAGGAGGGGTGAGAGTGTTGGGTTATGGTTAGCACTGTAAATTTTTATTTCCAAGGACCATTACTAGTCTGCAAAAATGAAGTGACTTGGGAATATGTTCCTCAAGGATCCAAGTCAAACCCTTTCTTGCTCTTCTTTGTCTAACTTCAGACCTCCGAATATAGTGTCCTTTTAGTAATAAAGAACACAGGCTAGCTGCTTGCTCAGGTTTCTTCTGGTCCTACTCAGGTGTTAAGAGCACTCTCAGCCTGACTTTCCTTGTTGGAGCTATCATGAGAGGGATTGCTAGCGTCTCATTTTCAAAGTGACCTCAGTTTGTCACCCCTTCTCCCTTGCCTTCCATTTACCCTGCTCGCTTGATTTTTCTACAAGAGTTGGTAGCAGATTTGTGCCCTGATTGATGTTGTGGGGGTTAAGCCTCTACTTACCATTAATGTAGAGGGAGGAAGGGAAAAAAAATTGAAAGAATACCTCCTCACAGGAATCGTGGGAACATTCCAGATATTTGGAAAACTGTATGCTGTATTCCCCTTCCAGACACCATCTAGCTTCTGGATTCAGAGTTGTAAAGCAATTTACACATAGCTTTTTGATGATCTCATGGGATCGTCTGTGCCCCTGAAATAGGGTCTGCATAAGCTTGGACAAAACCAGCTCTGCAGTAGCTGTTAAACGGCCCCTCCATAGCACTAAAGGTTCAGGGAGGGTGGGGTCCTTTTACCTTCCGCTTACATCCACCAGGTGTTACATGAGGTAGAGAACAATAATGAGAGATGGAATTTGGCCTAATCAGCAAAGGTCAGGCCCAAGGTGGTTGGTTTTGATGCAGCAAGAAGAGCACAGAGCAGGGAGGCATGAGAGCTGGAGTAAGTTTTCGCTCTGCTGCTCTCTTTGTGACCTTGAGCTACTTCTCTACTCTGGGCCTTTATATCTACACATGCAGAGTTGGATTTGATGATCTCTCAGGCCCTTGCCAGACCTGACAGTCTTGAGTGTTGAGTGCCCATAGGTGACTGCCTGTCTCTCAGTGTGTTAGTTTGGATGTGAATGCCACCTTCCTGCCAGCTTCCTAAGAGCTATCTTCCTGTAGGGCTTGGCCTGCCACTCGGCTCCCTGTGCTAAGCATTCTGCTCTCTGGAGCAGCCTTTCAGTGTCAGGAATAAGTTCCAAACAGATCTTTAAAAATTACTAAGCCCCATTGCTAATGGAAGGCAGCACAAGCCTGCTTCCTCTGCCATTTCCAAAGCAGTGCCAGTGTTTCCCACAGCTCTAGGACCAGCTGCTGGTCTGGCTCTGGTTGAGTGGGCAATGCCATCTTGAGGTGACAGAAAATCTGCTCGGAATCCAGCAACTGCTCTGAATGAACTCAGTAATACTTCTTCAACCAGCTAGCCCCTTTCGGAGCCTCTGGGGAAGATCCCCCTGCCAAGAGGAGAGGCTGCTTCTCCCCTCCCTACCTTTTCTACCTCTCTTCTGCAGGCCACTTTGCAAAGGATTGTTTTATGCAACCAGGAGGGACCAAATATTCTCTGATACCTGATGAGGAAGAGGAGAAGGAAGAGGCAAAGTCAGCAGAGTTTGAGAAGCCTGACCCCACGAGGAATTCTTCTAGAAAAAGAAAGAAGGTGAGTGCTATCTTGCTTTTATTTATCATATTTTTTTTGAGTTTTAAAATAAAAATGTACTTTTTGCAGAAATTTTAGAAATCCTGAAAAACATAAAGAATATTAGGATCTCCTGTAATCTTTCCATCCAGAGAGACTTACAGTATTTTTGGTCATTCCAATCTTTTTGCTAGGTAATGATAATAGATAGCTACATCTACATTTAAACACAAAATTATGGTTGTACTAGGTCTAGTTTATATTTTATTTTTTTCATTATACTTACCAAAATAATTTTCTAGTGCTTTTAAGTGTTCAAAAACTTGATTTAAGAGCAACATAAGTATTCTACCCTATGGCTGTATGTGGTTTATTTAATAATTTTTCTATTGTTGGATATTTTTATTACTTCCAACCTAAATCTTTGGCCACAACTCTTACTGTTTTCTTTGGATAAATCCCTAAATAAGGTTACTGAGTTAGGGCTTTAAGGCTCTTGATACATTTTATCAAATTGTCTTTCCAGAAAGTACTTATCTGTGCCCATTGGTGAATAAGAGTGCCTGTCTTGCAGAGTTTGGTCTCTTATGCACTGCTTACAGCAGAACAGTTCACAAAACAGACATATTGTGGTGCAGAAAAAGACAGGGCATTTGTTGCATGCCATCCAGAGAGGGAATGGAAGAAAACTATGCTGTAGTTTGGTCAGGAAATAGTGGTTCTCATATTGTGTAGTATTTTTCTAATTGTGTCCAGTTACTGGGTTTTTGTTTCATTTTGTTTTTTAAAAGCTTCAGCAGTCTTTTGTTGAGTGGTCTTTTAGTTCCAGGTAACGCAACCCTAGGAATACAAAAACTGTGATCAGGTCCTTGCCCTCAGTGGGCATTCCCTACAAATTAAGCATTCCTTCATTTTATAGGGGAGGAAAAGGCCCATTGTACCATTGTAAGAATTAGCTAAGATTGTGAATAATCATTTACTGATCTGTATATTCTCTCCCTGGGTGATCACATCCCTCCTAAGACTTTAACTGCCTTGATGACTCTCACATCCCTAACTAGTATCCCACGGGTACCTCAAACTTTGGCTCAGAGTCCATCAGACCCAGGTTTGAGGCCCTCTGTGCTGTAAGCCACCTGTGTAACTTTGGGCCCTCCTTAATTTTCAAAGTAGGATTGTTGTGGTCTTTGATAACAGTGTTCCTTGTTAGGGCATGCCCAGCTCCCCAAGAGAGATAGAAAACACTGACAAGTAAGTGCTTAATTAATGTTGGCTGTCATGACTACAATTCAGTCTTCTTCAGCCTTCCTCCGTTCACACACACACACACACACACACACACACACAGCCGATTGTCAGCAAGGCCTCTACACACACACACACACACACACACACACACACACACACACACACACACACACACACCACTATAAAAACAACACCAAAGCCCTTGTTTCTAACCTTCTATCTTGTACTACTTGTTTTAATGACAACAATAACCTGCCAGAAGGAAGCCAGCATGTCATTTATTTTCCTCTCCTTTCCATCCCACATCTAGTCAGTCACTGAAGTCTTGTTAGTGGCACCTTCTAAGTATTCTTTTTTTCTCCTTCTTCCCACTCCTTCTACTGTGTATTGCACTCCCTCCTGTCTCTGACTCACAGACCATTGAACTAGACCTGGGACATTTTATTTGCCTTTTCCCTCTTAGTTCCAAGTTTCCAGGAGTTGGGTCTAGGCATCTGATTTTTTTTAAAAATTTTATTTATTTATTTGAGAGAGAGAGAGAGAACACAAGCAGGGGGAGGGGCAGAGGGAGAAGCAGGCTCCCCGCTGAGCAGGGAGCCCGATGCGGGACTCGATCCCAGGACCCTGGGATCATGACCTGACCCGAAGGCAGATGCTTAACCGACTGAGCCACCCAGGCGCCCCATGATTTTTTTTTTTAAGCATCTCCTTTATCTCACTGCTTGATTCTCTTCATTATTATGATTTTTTTTTTGCCCTCTACTTTAACTCTGAATGTTGGGCTGCTCCAAGGCTGTCTTGTTATTCCCTTCTGTTCTCTAACTACCTCCTCTCTAGGTAATCTCATCCTGTTCTATGGTTTGGAATGCTACTTACATGCTAGTAATCCCCAGATTAAGTATTTGTATCTTTATTTTTATCCAAATCTGTAATTCTATCCTTGACTTTTTCTTTGGCACTTCAAATTTAGAAATCCAACTGCCTACCTGACATCTTCATCTAATTGTCAAGTTTGCATCAAGCTGAACACACCCCAAAACTCTCTAATGTTTCTATCCAAAGCCACTCCTTCCACATTTTGCCCTATCTCAGTG
Source organism: Callorhinus ursinus (assembly GCF_003265705.2). Lineage (NCBI taxonomy): Eukaryota > Metazoa > Chordata > Mammalia > Carnivora > Otariidae > Callorhinus > Callorhinus ursinus. The sequence goes on along the minus strand of NW_027397080.1, from coordinate 13,262,967 downwards.
AATAGATCACCATTCACTGAGTTGCTCAAGCCAAAATCTATAGGCTTTGGGTTTGGTGTTACTGTTCTTTTCTTTAAACTGTGGTAAAATATCCATAATTAAATTTTACCATCTTAACCACTTAAAAATTTTTTTAAAAAATTTTTTATTGTTATGTTAATCACCATACATTACATCATTAGTTTTTGATTTAACCACTTAAAAATATTTTGTTTTATTTATTTAAATAATCTCTACATGCAGTGTGGGGCTCAAACTCATGGCCCCAAGATCAAGAGTCATGTGCTCTTCCAACTGAGCCAGCCAGGTGCCCACAATCTTAAGCATTCTTTTTTTAAAGATTTTTTTTTATTTGAGAGAGAAAGAGAGCACACACACATGTGTATGTGTGAGAGGGGCAGAGGGAGTAAATCTGAAGCAGACTCCCCACTGAGCAAGGAGCTGGATACAGGGGTTCGATCTCACCACCCTGCGATCATGAGCTGAGTCGAAATCAAGAGTCAGTGCTTAACCAACTGAACTACCTAGGCACCCACCATCTTAACCTTTTTTAAAAAAGATTTATTTATTTTAAAGAGAGAGAGAGAGAGAGCATGAGTAGGAGGGGCAGAGGGAGAGAGAATCCCAAGTAGACTCCTCGCTGAGCACAGAGCCCCACATGGGGCTTATTCTCACGACTTTGAGATCACGACCTGAACTGAAACCAAGAGTTGGTGCTCAACTGACTGTATCCCCCAGACTCCCCTTAACCATTTTTAAGTGTGCAGTTCTTTGGCATTAAGTAAATTCAGATTGTGTGCAATCATCACCACCATCCTTCTCCACAACTCTTCATTTTGCAAAACAGACTCTGTCCCCATTAAACACTAACTCCTCATTCTCCCTCCCTGGCACCTGGGAAGCACCATTCTACCATCAACTGAGAAAAGAAGGTGAAACTGAAAAAGAACAAAGGCCTTTATTTGGGGTCTCAGAATTGCAATTGGGGGATCACAGATTTTTCTCACTCATTTAGGGAAAGCCAAGTGTTTTTCTGAGAGAGAAGGAAAGGGGTAATTACATGATTTAGATGAAGAAGAAAAGAACAGACCCTGCTAGTTTGGTGCTGACTGGCTGAGCCACTTCTGATGCCTATCTTCTTGATTATTTTATCATTGCTATCAAGTGAAACTGCCACTGGTATGTAATAATTACCTTCACTGTCCTCATATGATCCAAATACCAGTTGCTCTATTGGAATGTTACGAGTGGCTGCTTGTACAACAATTGCAGCTTCTGTCCCAGTTCAAGAGCCCATCAGTTTGGAAAGGAAAATGGAGCTTCAAAATGGAGTCTCTTATACCCAGAAATTTTAGACAGTTCCACATGACTTTCTATTTCTATGATTCAGATTACCTAGGTATCTCCTATAAGTGGAATAACACAGTGTTTATTTTCTTTTTTAAAAAAAATATTTGTCAGAGAGAGAGAGAGAGAGCACAGCAGGGAGGTAGCAGGCAGAGGGGGAAGCTGGCTCCCTGTTCAGCAAGGAGCCTGATGTGGGACTCGAAACCAGGACCCTGGGACCATGACCTGAGCCAAACGCAGATGCTTAACCGACTGAGCCACACAGGCACCCCAATATTTGTCTTTTTATGACTGGCTTATTTGACTTAGTAAACTATCCTGAGGGGTCATCCACGTTATAGCATATAGTCATTTTCCTTCCTTTTTAAGACTGAATATTTCGTTACGTGTACACACTACATTTTGCTTATCCATTCATTTGTTGTTGGCCCTTGGGTTGCTTCCACCTTTTGGCTATTGTGAATAATGCCGCTATGAACATAGTTGTACAAATATTTCTTCAAGACCTGCTTTCAGTTCCTTTGGGTATATACCCAGAATTGGAGTTGCAGGATTATGTGGTAATTCTGTTATGATTTTTTTTTTTTTTGAGGAACTGTTGTACCGTGTTTCACAGTGACTACATCATTTCACATTCCTACCAGTAGCACACAGGGTTCCATTAGGGTGTAGTGTTTGCTAATTGTCATTTAGGTAAAAGTAGGTAATGATGTTGTTCAGTTCTTCTATGTCTTTTCTAATTTTTAAAAAAATTTCCAAGAGAGGGTTGTTAAGATATCCAGTCAGACCACATATTTTCCTATTTAAAATCCTTCAGTGATTTTCCACTGTACTTAAAATAAAATCCAAACTGCCTCCTCTGAGAACAAACTGTCTAACCCCACCAGCTACTGCTTTTAGCAGGCAGTACTTTATATATAGCCAAAGCATTGTTTTGGGTTTTTTTATATGTTTATTTTTATAGTTACCTTCACTTAAAGCATGGAATGCAGGCTTTCTATTTCTAATTGTTATAAAGTTTCCCTTTTAAGTAAAACTTTTTTGTTGTTTTTTTAAAGTAAAACTTCTTAAAGTAAAAAGAAATCAAATTTTAAGAAAAATTTTGAGGGGCGCCTGGGTGGCTCAGTCAGTTAAGCGTCTGACTCTTGATTTCGACTCAGGTCATGATCTCAGGGTCGTGGTACTGAGCCCTGTGTCTGGCTCCTCACTCAATGGAGAGTCTGCTCGAGATTCTCTCTCTCCCTCTCCCTCTGCCCCTCCCCCCCACCGTGTGTGGTCTTTCTCACTCAAAATAAATACATAAATCTTTTTTTTAAAGATTTTATTTATTTATTTAATTGACAGAGAGAGAGAGTGACAGTGAGAGCAGGAACACAAGCGGGGGAGTGGGAGAGGGAGAAGCAGGCTTCCTGCTGAGCAGGGACCCTGATGCGGAGCTTGATCCCAGTACTCTGGGGTCATGACCAGAACTGAAGGCAGTAGCTTAACCAACTGAGCCCCCCAGGCGCCCCCATAAATCTTTTATTTTTTAAAGAAAAATTTTAAGTAAAAAATTAGTTTGTAAACACATGGAGTAAAAATTGTGGCCATATTATAGGAATGGCACTTGGAAAACACTGATTTAGAGCAGTGGGGATATTATTTTAGTTTGGTACTATTCTGTGAATCAAAGAGATAAAAATTTATAAAAGCCCCTATCTACTTCAGGCACTGCCTTCCAGAGGCCTTTGTAAACCTTCAGCATTGCCAGATTTAGCCCAGCTCCCACACAGAGGCAACCCCAGAGGATTGCTTATTTTTGAACACAGGGCTTGAACATACCTTTATTTTTCATGCTAGTGGTTCTAGAGCCTTCTTCATAGAGGTCTGAGGACTGATTTAAAGAGGGAAAAGGGAAGTTTCCACTATTTATAACCTCATTATTGAAATGTACAACAAAAGAGAGGCAGCCCATAACCTCACTATTTTACCAGGTCTGTACCGTTGGGGCATGTTTTTTCTACCGGCTGTTTTCAGATGCACATTTTACCTAGATACAAAAAAATGTATGTACTGTTTTGTTTTCTGCTTTTTTTACTTTGTCATGAGCATCTTTCCATGTTTGCCATACAGTCGTGTAGTTCTCATTTGCAGTGCTCTGTAGTATGTCAGGTGGATGTGGAAGGGTTTGGGGAGACAGTAGAGAGTGGCACTTCTGAACCTGGGCTGTCAGACACATTGCCTGGGTTCTCAGCTCAGCCACCTCCTTGCTGTGGAACTTAGTCTAATTACTAACTTCTCTGAATCTGTTTCCCTATTGGTAAAATGGGAATAATAAGCATCTACTTCATAAGGTTGTTAGGATGAAGTGATGCATATAAAACTCTGAGCACTGCGGTGGCACACAGCACATCCCAGTGCATGTCAGCTACAAGTAGCTGATGCTTTAAGAACAGAGGTTTTGTGGTCAGAGACTGGGTTTATTTATTTATTTTTTTTTAAGATTTTATTTATTTGAGAGAGAGAGAGAACGAGAGAGAGAGCACATGAGAGGGGGGAGGGTCAAGGGAGAAGCAGACTCCCTGCCGAGCAGGGAGCCTGATGCGGGACTCAATCCAGGAACTCCAGGATCATGACCTGAGCCGAACGCAGTCGCTTAACCAACTGAGCCACCCAGGCGCCCAGAGACTGGGTTTAAGCAGACACTAGGTTCAAGGAGTTTGTTATATATTCTAGATATCAATCCCTGATTAGATATGTGACTTCTTGGGCACCTGGGTGGCTCAGTTGTTAAGCGTCTGCCTTCGGCTCAGGTCATGATCCCAGGATCCTGGGATCGAGCCCCGCGTTGGGCTCCCTGCTCAGTGGGAAGCCTGCTTCTCCCTCTCCCACTCCCCCTGCTTGTGTTCCTGCTGTCACTATCTCTCTCTGTCAAATAAATAAATAAAATCTTTAAAAAATAAATATGTGACTTCTTGCAAATATTTTCTTCCATTCTGTGAATTGCCTTACTCTTTTGATAGTGTCCTGTTCCAGATTTACATTTTTTAAAAACACACCTAAAACTTACCATGCTAGCCACTTTTTTTTTTAAGATTTTATTTATTTACTTGAGAGAGAGAGAATGAGAGAGAGAGCACATGAGAGGGGGCAGGGTCAGAGGGAGAAGCAGACTCCCTGCCGAGCAGGGAGCCCGACGCGGGACTCGATCCAGGGACTCCAGGATCATGACCTGATCCGAAGGCAGTCGCCCAACCAACTGAGCCACCGAGGCGCCCCATGCTAGCCACTTTTAAGTGACTTTTCATGGTAGGGTTAAGTACATTCTTGTGATCGTGTGTTTTGATGCACAAAAATTTTAATCTTGTTGAAGTCCAACTTACCTATTTTTTCCTTTTGTTTCCCGTGCTTTTGGTGTCATACTCAAGAAACCATTGTCAAATCCAGTGTCATGAAGCTTTCCCCCTCTGTTTTCTTCTAAGAGTTTTATAGTTTTAACTCATACACTTAGGTCTTTGATCCATTTTGAGGGGTTTTTTGGTGTATGGTGTGGCTCCAAATTCATTTTTTTTTTGCATGTGGATCTTCAGCTTTCCCAGCACCAGATTTTCAAAAGAACTGTCCTTTCCCTACTGACTGGTCTTGGCATCATTGTTGAAAATCATTTAACCATATTTGTGAGGTTTTAGTTCTGGCTGTCTATTCTATTCCATTGGTCTGTACATCTGTCTTTATGCTTGTGCCACACTATTTTGATTACTCTAACTTTGTAGTAAGTTTTGGAATCAGGAAAGGTCAGTCCCCTAACTTTGTTCTTCCTTTTCAAGATTATTTTGACTATTTGTGGCCCCTTGAGATTCCAAATGAATTTTAGGATGGATTTTTTTTATTTTTACAAAAAATGTTATTGGGATTTTGATAGGGTTGCATCAGATCTGTAGATTGCTTTGTGTGGTATTGGCATTTAAACCATATTAAGTCTCCCAATCCATGAACATGGGTATTTTCCCATTTATTTGTGTTATTCTTAATTTCTTCCAGCAGCGTTTTGCAGTGTTCAGTGCACAAGTCTTTTTGCCTCCTTGGTTAAGTTTATTCTTTTTGGGGGGCGCCTGGGTGGCTCAGTCGTTAAGCGTCTGCCTTCGGCTCAGGTCATGATCCCAGGGTCCTGGGATCGAGCCCCGCATCGGGCTCCCTGCTCCATGGGAAGCCTGCTTCTCCCTCTCACACTCCCCCTGCTTGTGTTCCCTCTCTCGCTGTCTCTCTCTGTCAAATAAATAAATAAAATCTTTTTTTAAAAAAAGTTTATTCTTTTTGATGCTCTTGTGCTATTGTCAGTGGAATCGTTCTCTTTATTTCCTTTTTGGATTGCTCATTGTTAGTGTATAGAAATGCAACTGATTTGGGGGTGTTGATTTTGTATCCTGCAACTTTGCTGAATTCATTTAGCAGTTCTAACAGTTGTTTGATGGAGTCTTTAGGATTTTCTGCATTTAAGATCATGTCTGCAAACAGGTAATTTGACTTTTTTAACAACTTAATTTTTTTAAAGATTTATTTATTTATTTGAGAGAACAAGAATGAGAGAGAGAGAGAGAGAGAGTACATGAGAGGGGGGCGGGTCAGAGGGAGAAGCAGACTCCCCGCTGAGCAGGGAGCCCGATGCAGGACTCGACCCTGGGACTCCAGGATCATGACCTGAGCCGAAGGCAGTCGCTTAACCAACTGAGCCACCCAGGCATCCCGGTAATTTGACTTTTTAATAGAGCTAGATATTTAACAGCTATTCTATTTGTATGTTCCAAGGATTGTTCTTTCTCTTACCCTTTTAGTGAGTAAACGATATTTGTCAGATTCCTAAAGCAGTTCTGTGTATATTTCACTTCTGTGGGTCTTTGGTTAAGTTGGTTTACACTGCTTAATACATATGGTGCAACTAGTTATTGCTTTGTTTCTAAAGCTGCTTTAAAATATGTATTTCAGGGGTGTCTGGGTGGCTCAGTCATTAAGCGTCTGCCTTCAGCTCAGGTCATGATCCCGGGGTCTTGGGATCGAGCCCCACGTCGGGCTCCCTGCTCAGCAGGAGGCCTGCTTCTCCCACTCCCCCTGCTTGTGTTCCCTCACTCGCTCTCTCTCTCTCAAAAAATAAATAAAATCTTAAAAAAAAGAAATATGTATTTCATTTCACCAAAATAATTATTAAGGATCTGCTAGGTATGAGGCTCTTTATTAGCTGCTTAGTCAACCTGTTATCCTACCGTACCCCATTGCTCTTCACTTAGTAGAGGAATGGTCTGATGAACCATGGCAGTAATAATCATCATACCTTATTATTTTCTAAAGTACCTTTGTGTATTTGAACTTCTAACTCATGAATTGTCTTTGATTAAAAAGTGCTCTAGGGATTTGAAATGTTTAAAACTTCCCCCTTGATCCCCTCCGCCCCTCGTTTCTACCAAGATCTCATCTAGCATCATTGTCTTTTCACCTCATTGTTAATCCCTTCATGATCTTTGATGCCTTGTATTTGTTTAGTGCCGATGGTTTATAAAATATCTTCATGTTTTTTATTTTGTTTTATCCTTATACACTTCTATTAAGTAACCAGAGTAGGTGTTAATTGTTCCATTTTACATATTAGGAAAATGGAGAGGAAGAGAAATTATCTCACCTGAAGCTACCACACAACTACCAGAGATAGAGTTAAAATAAGAACCCAGGCCTTCAGATTGCTAACCCTGTGTTCTTTTATATACTGCACTTCAACCATTAATTCATAGTGCTTCAATTATTTACTCAACAAATATGTATTGAGTACTTCATACATGTCTATTGTGCATTGTTAGGTGCTTAACTTAACAGGAGTCGTAAGGTCAGTTTTGCTCTGTTGCCAGCTAGCCTTAGTGAGCATTTGATGTTATCTGTTGATCTATTTCTTTTTTTTTTTTCCTATGGATCCATTTCTGTTCACAACCATAAATCAAGATTCTAGGCCTCCTCTCTGTTTCCTTTTACCCTCTAAATCTTTTTTTTTTTTTCTTTTTATTTCCTTAAGTAATCTCTAAGACCAATGTCAGGCTCAAACTCATGACTCTGAGATCAAAAGTTGCATGCTCTTCTGACTGAGCCAGACAGGTGCCCCCTACCTTCTAAATCTTTGATTCCAATAGGAGATTGAGTTTCCTTAACAGTGGAAACTTCTACTGGAAATGGATGTTTTGGGGTATGTGAGAGTGGCAGATTCAGATACCTGTTCCAGCACTAGTTGGCTCTGGGAACGACATGTGGATTTGAGTAGGTTCATCTGAAGGGAAATGCCTTTAGCAGTCCATGTTGCTGAATAAATTCGTGGGTAGCAGGAATGCCTAGTGTGTGTAAGGCCTATATGATAGATAAGTCACATGAATTAAAGCTTATACACAACACCTACACTCAAGCAACTAATAGCATAAGGAGAAAGATGAGCACCCAAGATATTTCTGGGGGCAAAGGACAGACACCCACTCCAAGGGGGTTATTGGATCACATAGAAATCCAGCAACAGGAAATGAAGTATGGTTGGGCCGCTCAGAACTGGAACCAGAAAGTCAGAAATGGGCTATTGGGTTCTCATCTCTGCTTCTTTACTAGACTGTTTGATTGTCCCACTTTTTTTTGCAGTCTGGTGAGGAGAATGTGTAATGTAAAGGAGAAGGTGCTATGCATGTTGGGAAACCAGGAAATGACCCAAGATAAAGGATGTCACCTGTTCCACATAATGCCTGGCACATAATAGGCATGCGCCAGCTACCTTTGAATCGACAGCAGCCATAAGCTCTGCTATCTGTAGCTCCTTAGGTTCCTTCACTCAGTGAGACCTGCCCTCAGTTGGGAGAGTAACAGAGACTGACTCCTGTTGCTGCAGGAAGGTAATAATGAAGGGAACAGGGGAAGGAGCATGGGATCCTTGTAGCCCTGAGGCCCCTATCTCTTTTTATCAAACATACACGTAGTGAATGCACGTGTTGTCCAGCTACCAAACATGCATTGGTTTGGTCCTGTATACCCACTCAGTGCCATGACAGTTTTTGTCCAAGTGTCTGAAAATTGTAAGTCATTTTTGTTAGGCATAATTAGAACAAGAGGAAACTATGTGTTGAAAATGGAAATTGGATATGAAGTGGTTAGCAAAATAGGAATAGAGGTTTTTGTAGTGAAGCCCTGGGTAATCTTTCCATGAATCTGTGGTCTGTATTTTGCTGGCTTCTTTCTTTCACTTATCATCTGCCATCATGGATCTTTCTGAATCAGTGCTATGTTATGAGAAAGCATGTGCGTTGAGGATCAGGCTGCCTACTAATTATAGTGAAATTTAGCTATACTTGATCCAGAATATAATTTTCTTCTTCTGATGTGGCTCCTGTATTTACTCTCTGCTATACTATGTATAGAAGAACAGATCTAGGAATGTCATCCCTTGGCTGCAGTGCTGGCTTTGTCCTCCTGTCCAGAGAACTTCCTCAGGTGCCTGTCCGAGAGAGAGAGGTTGCCAGTCCCGGGCCCGTTCTGATCGAACACAGAGTTGTCCAGGGTAGTCTGCTCAAAAGCCTTGCATGATTCCCCTTCTATGGAATAAAGTCTGAGTTCCTTGAAGATTCTTCACAATCCCAGCATCTTCTCTGACCAGTTCCTTCCCACACACAACTGTTCTTTAACCTCACTTGTCACATTAGAGTGAAAGTGCCATGAAGATAGGGATTCTACCTGTTTTGTTCACTACTGTACCTGCAGTGACTAGACTTCCCTTCTTCCATCAGCACTACCACCACCATTCCACCGGCTGAGACCATATTCATGCTTCAGAAGCATAACACCTTACGTATCTTTCATGAAGCCAGCCTCAGACTCCTCAGACATGATGGATTTTTCCCTTGTGTGTTACTGGCATGGTTTTTGTACTTCTCTTACATTACTGCCATGGACTCCCTAGTATCTTAATTAGTTTTTATCTTTGATTAGATAATTTGTTTCTTGAAGGCTCATTATCCCTGATTTCTGACCTCACTCAACTATTTTAAGAGAGATTAATAGATATTCCTGGCTCTTAAGAGGTACTCAATAAAGATTTGTTGAATGAATGTACCATATAGTTACAAGGAGTCATTCTTTCCCTGGTTTGATGAGGTTGGCTCAGGTTTGGAGGAAAGGTGCCAGGCTCCACTACTCAGTGGCGTAGTAGATACTCTGAATTCTATTAAAAATTGGTGTGTTCTCCTTATCTCCTAAGCAACACTGTATGCAACTATGGCTCTCTCAAGTGCTTTGTAGGTAGTAAAATTAAATACGTATTTGTGAGTTGATTGATAAACCTTTTTCTTCTGATCTTACCCTTTCCAAGCTATGGTAAACTAACTGGTGCATTATAGGTAAATTCTATCCAGGCATTACACTCTATCTTATTTCCCGAAAGTTTACCCCAGTGAACATCTCAGTTTGAGAATCAATCATTTCTCAAGAGTAATTCTTAAGAATAAATAAGGAATAAATGCTTGCTTGATTGATTTTGGGCCAAAATCAGTGCCTTTTGGTTGGGAGGTGCTAAGTTAGGTACTGCCTGTAATGCAGACAGGGCTAAAAAGAACATCCACTTTGGGACCCAGCTTGAGTCAGATCCAGGTTCTACCACGTGGGCAAGTCACTTCGTCTCAGTCAGCCTCTCTGAACTTATCATTTTCTTTCCTGAAAATACAGGGATAATTATGCCCACCGAATAGATTTGTTGTGAAGGGTAGACGAGGTATGTGTGCGAAGTGCCCAGCTCAGCATCTGGAAAATTAGGTACTTGGTAAATGTTAGCTGCTGTTATTCCCCTTTTTTCAGTTTTTGTTTTTGTTTTTCTCATGCTGGGCTGCTGCTGATGTGGTGCTCTCACCGGACATGGGCTTTTCCTGGAGAGCAGTCCTGAGCTGTGGCTTCTTTCCCATGCCCCTCCTGGCACATCTGCCAGCGGCTCACGCCCAGGGTCATTTTTTTACCCTTTATCTTCTGTTCTACTTCCCCCTTGAATGAAGTCAGGGGTCCAGAAGCTAGTGTCACCTCTGGTACTCCATCTTCTCACCCCCCCCCCCAGCGCCCCACAACTCTCAACCGCTGAAGCAATCGATGCGACCTGCTGGAGGACTAGATTTTCTTTGTTCAGAGATTGAGGTCTAGAAGGCCATCCCCCTGCCCCCTCCTTATTCTAGCTAGAGTCCACGTTATAGCCTATGACTTCTTTTCCTCTTTCCTCCTCTTGAGTCTGCATCTTTGAGAGGGAGGAAAGTGAAATAATGCCAGACTTTGAGTTAGAAAGCACACTGTTCTTGTCACCTGAGCCTTGGTCACCTCACTTTACTTCTCTGAGTTGTAGTTTCCTTATCTGTAGAATGGGAATAATATTTCCTGAATTTTGGCCTTACCAGATTATTATTATAAGATAAAGAAAGCAGAAAGCTTGATAAACTAAAGTGCTGTTTGGACATCAAAAGGTATTCCTACTCTCCTTCCTCATTTATTTAGCCAGGCCAGGCCAGGCTTGGAGGGGAGGGGCGCCAGACTCCACGTGTGCTTCCTCACTTTCCCAGGACCCTGCCCTACCTCAGGGGCAGAACCTGGTGAGGCTCCCCAGCCCTTATATCCTGTGATGGGCTTCCATGATCTTGTCATCCAGAAGGTGCAGCACCATAAGCCAAACCAGCTGTTTGCCAGCTCTCAGCTGCCCCCAGCCATGGTTCCTACTGCTTGGTAGTAGGGGTCTGGGAAGTTTCGTTCCCCTCTCCCTACTCCACTGGAGACTTCCAAGAAAGAATTTTGGTCTGATCTCTCAAAACTTTGACTCACCTGCTGTGGATACATGGCTAGACTGTCAGAACATTCTGGGAGTTCTCTGAAATGACAGAATAATACTTGTAGCTACTGCAGAGTGCCTGGCACTTAGTGCCTGGTAATTAGTATTTATCTTGTTTAATCCTCATAGCATCCTTTGAAGTAAGTATTTATTATTTGCAGTTTACTGAAAAGAAAACTGAGGTTCAAAAAAGTTAAGTCTGTGTTCCAAGTTACACAGCTATTAAGTGGCAGCTGGAATTTGAACTTTGTTGTCTTCTTCCAAAATCATTGGTGCTGACCACTGTACCATGAGGCCTGCCACTGATCTGTAGGAAGAGGGGCTGGCCATGTGCTTCAGAGGAAAGCTCAGGAGATTTCCAGTCATCCAATCTGCATGCAAACCCCAACCCCCCTGATATGGGGCAAGCGGCTTTCAACTTCTTGAGCTGCAGATACTACCTCATTACATCTTCACCAGAGACATGCAGCATAGGTGGTATTCTCATCTCCATTTTACATTTGAAGGGAATATGCCTCATGAGATAAAATGACTCCCCCTAAGTTACAGAACAGTAATCGGAAGTGGCAGAGCCGGAACTCAAGTCTGGGTCTAACGCCTGGTTCGGCATTCTGCCCCTCCTTTCTCACGGCCCGCTCCTAAGACCTGGTGTAGCACTCAGGCAAGCCAACAGCTCTGGTGTGCTGGTTGGGAGCATGTACGGGGAGGCAGCAGCCGTGCCTCTTCAACGCTGTCTCTTTCTTCTCCCTTAATCTCTCCTTCTTAGAAACCTTACTGAGGCAGTATAAACATTTGCAATTCAAGGAAAAGGTTATGCGTTTTTTTTTTAAAGATTTTATTTATTTGAGAGAGAGAATGAGAGAGAGAGAGAGCACGAGAGGGGGGAGGTGCAGAGGGAGAAGCAGACTCCCTGCTGAGCAGGGAGCCCGATGTGGGACTCGATCCTGGGACTCCAGGATCATGACCTGAGCTGAAGGCAGTCGCTTAACCAACTGAGCCACCCAGGCGCCCGGGTTATGCGTTTCTTAAAAACTGCTTGAAGCCCCGCACAGAAGCCTAGGAATCTGCTGCCCATCTTTTGTGTGAGTTTGTGTTACTAACTTTGGCAGCATGGTGTGGTGGTTATAGCTTGGAGAAAGTTCTTTCTGGGCTTTTCTCCTTATCATTTTAATCTTACAAGGTTGTTGTGTTGGAGTTGATACATACCAAGGGCAGCAGCTGGAGCCGTGCTAATTGATGGCAGCAGTTTTCCCTGGCAGTGGTCTCTGCTAGAAACCAGAGCAGGAGTCCAGGGTCCTGGAGCTCTCACCCCCTTATTCTGTGACCTTGGGCATGTGAGGCACTGTCTTCAGGTAGACTGGGTGACCTCTAAGGACTCCTTTCACCTTTGATATCCTGTGCTTTTTAAAAATAAAAGTAAGGATGCTTGGGTTTTGTTTTGTTTTTTAATCTAACTAGACAGAATTATATGAAGTAAAAAGTAAAAGACTGCATTCTTTCCCCCATTCATTCATTCCTGAGGTAACGTGTTGCCAGTTTGTGTCCTTTCCATTGTTTTCTGTATTTTTTTTTTTAAGATTTTATTTATGTATTTGACAGAGAGAGACACAGTGATAGAGGGAACACAAGCAGGGGGAGTGGGAGAGGGAGAAGCAGGCTTCCTGCGGAGCAGGGAGCCCGATGCGGGGCTCCATCCCAGGACCCTGGGATCATGACCTGAGCCGAAGGCAGACGCTTAACTGACTGAGCCACCCAGGCGCCCCTTATTCTTTATAAAGCATTAATTAAAAATTTATTAAATGGTCCCCTATTGATATATGTCATGATACTTTAAAGCAGATGTACACATGCAACATCGCTTTTAAATTTTCTTTTCAGGAAAAGAAGAAAAAAAAACATAGAGACAGGAAGTCGTCTGACTCTGACAGCTCAGACTCGGAGAGTGACACAGGCAAGAGGGCAAGGCACACATCAAAGGACAGCAAGGCAGCAAAGAAGAAGAAGAAGAAGAAGAAGCACAAGAAGAAGCACAAGGAGTGAGAGTGGAAAGAGTATAGAGGGGGTGGTTGAGAGGAGGAGGAACCAGGGGCCTTGTGTCTCGAAGCCCTGGCTTCCTGAAAGACTCAGTAGTGCGAGTATGGCCTCCCACCCCACTGACTTCTCGCCCACGGGAGATGGCTTCCCCTAACGCAGCAGGCAGGTTTGGGAGTTAGATGTCAAAGCATCTGCCTGAATGAGTTGTTAACTTATCGTTCCTGGTCCCTTTGCAAGTGACCCCTGCAGCTCACCCATTCATTCACACGTTCAGCAGGAGGTCCTATTACCCTCTCCAGCTGCCACTGCCAGAGCCAGATTCCTGCACAGGAGTCCAGGCTGCAGCCACAGGTCCTGCTGTGGAGGCAAGTCTGGCTGTAGTTGGAGAACAGGGATAGGCCTTCCCTGTTGGGTCTGCCCTGGGCTGATTGGTGAGCGATCCCTGCGGTGTCCAACACAGAGGCTGAGGGAGACGGGCAGGATGAGGGAGAACATGGTAAGAAGTGGTGCTCACTTTTTCCATTCCCCCTAACATGATTCCACCATGCTACAAGTGACAGCCAGAAAAACCATTGTTTGCAGTGACTGAGCTTGTGTGTGACATTCTGCCAGACCACTGAACCAGATAGCTCAAGCCAAGATCATTGCTTTACTTTGTATTTACTACTGTGTGAGTCAGTTGGTTTCACTTCAGGTCTCTGCTTAAATTCCTGGCACTAAATGGAAGTGTGTTTGGTTTTAAACTTGCTGAATGTTCTTATTGCTATAATCCCTCTTCCTGGGTAATTTACAGACTTGCAATCACTGAGTCTGCATTAGTTGACAGAAAAACATTTAATACATTACTTCAGACCTTGGAGAGAGGCCCAGCTGAGGTACAGAGCCAGAGGCACCAACAGGTCACTGCCTTCGTAGGAGATCACTTATAAGCCCTCTCTTTTGTAATGATTAGATGATCTCTTACCCCAGAGCTGATTATAGAGAACCAGTAGAATTTGTAACCATGAATGGGCCAGGGCATAGGCGGGAGCTTAGCAGTCATCTTGGCCAGTGGGCATTGTCTCCCACCACCAAGGCACAAGCCTACATCCTGTGTCCTGAGCCTACATTCTGGAAAGACAGACCACAGCATCCCACAAAGAGCAGCTTTCCAAACCCAAGGGCCTGCAGTGCAGGATGGGCCTGAGGTGACAGTTTAGTAGTCGAACCTGGGGAAGCCCTGCCACTGATTGATTATTCCAGGTTGGACTAGTTCATATGGCTGTGTGGAGGAGAAATGTAGAGGCAAGCAGTAGGAACAGCTGTTTTTTTTACTGAGTGTGTCAGGTGACCAGCTACTGCTGCTCCTGAGACTGTCCGGTTCAGTCTCTCGTCCAGGGCTGCCTCTGAGCGACCTTCAGGCAGTCGTTTCTGCCCGCTGTCCGACACACAGGGAAACTGAGACTCCCAGAGTCATGTCACCAAAGGCAAAAAGGCAATTTGGTGACCTTGGCTCTGCTTTATTGACCTTAGAGCACCCTTTGGATGCGGTTAAAAAAACAAACATAACACAATGGGAGCCGGAAATGGACCCAGGCTGGTGCCACCTGACCCCAGAAGAATTTCCCCAACCCAACTAAGGTGGATTTATACAAAATGCGAGAGGAAAAAATGAGGCAATCCGGTGCTGAGTCCAGGGCTAGCCGACCGGCAGAGGAGCAGACAGTGAAGGAGTGGGCAGGTCATGCCTCTTTCTCATAAGTACGGGTGCAAACTGCACTTCCATGGGTAAGTGTCTGGAAGGAAAGACAGAGCCAGATTAGGGCAGGGGTGAGGGCACCGAAGGTACCGGAGCAGTCTCCATTCCGATGGGGACAGCCTCTCTCTTTATCCCAGTAGTCTACATTTACTGACCCCCTACTATGTGCCAGGTACTTTACATGTATTTTCTTCTAATACTTACACCAAGCTTTTCATTTAGTTAGGCACTTAATTCCTCTGTTAGAGTTTTGGGAAAATGAGCTGCGAGGGGAAGTGACTTGGTCAGCATCCCAGGCTGTCTGTCTCTCTCCCTCGCACCATTCCTCTAGTGCCCAAGATGGTGCGTGGCACGTCGTAGACAAATAGGTAAACAAGAATGTCCAGAGACTCTTGGGGAAGAGCTGTCCTAGGCTACCAGCTCTCCATCCTTCCCTGACTTAGGCTGGTGCCGGAGCCAGAGGCTTGAGTTATCACCTGTCCAGTCTGGCATTGTGGAGCCAGGCACATGGCCTCACCAGAGTCCCATTGCCCAGTGAGTATCTGGTCCTGCGGTTCACATGCCCACCAAAGCTAGACACCTCATTCTTAACTCTGCACGGACCCCTGCTCATGGTGGTGCAAGAATACAGGGAGCAGGGTACAGTGACCCAAGAAGGTCTGCAGTGAAGACACTGGGGTGAAAACCTGAGGTCCTACAGAGTTAGGAGACAGAGACCACAGGGGTTGTTACCTCTGCCCCGGATCTGGGGCTGTTCAGTCATGGCTACATTCTTCTAGTGTAGAAGTGCCCAAGTCCCGAAACAGACTGATATGCCAGCCTGGTTGTCCCTTCCTACCCAGGCTGTCAGGTAGTGCAGTAGGTCCGGCATGCTATACACTGAGAGGCAGTGGGGCTGGAATGAGGCGGAAGGGACTGGACTGTCATTGCCCCACCATCACCAGCCTGTCCCTGCCCAGAGGCTTTCTGGGTGGCAGTGCAGTCCCAGGGAGGAGAGGGGATTAGGAGCCTGGGATCCAGTTTGGCCCTATTTTCTACCTCTCCCGGGGTGGGGCAAGGTGGCAACACAGAGAAAGACACTAAGGCTGTGGAGCACCTGTGGTAGCCCTCTCCCTCGCCTCTATGATGCTTGGTGCTCTGCATCACAGTCTCCTGCCACCCTAGTAGCCCATAAGGTTGGTGGTGTTAATGCCCATTTCACAGTGGGAGTTGGAAGAAGGTTACTTGTCTGAAGTCATGTAGCCTGTAAGCTGAGATTTGAAACCAGGTCTGTGTGAGGCCAAAGCTACCACACAGAAAATTCCCACCTGATACCACCCCAGCCCTGCCTCTACCCTCCACTGATCCCAGAGGAAGACCCTGGCTTTCACAACAGGCTCGACTGAAGGGGCAGTAATGGGAACCAACTGGGTGAGGCTCCAAAGTTGTCTGTCTTACCAGGATGAGTTTCCCATCAACTAGCTCCCGCACAAGTGTTGTCTCTTGCCCGTCCCACTTCTGCACGTGGACAAGTTTGCCTCCATCCAGCGTCACAGTGGACTGTGGAAAGAGGGTAGAGGCCTGAGCTGTGATCTGAGCCAGGATTGAGGGACAAGTTGGTGTCTGGTCATCGGGGCCACAGAGGACACTGCCTCTGCCCCAAACTAATGATGGTGCCAGGACCAGAGCTCAGGTGGCCTACTTCCAACCTAGCCCTGCAGGCTGTCTCATTTACCTCCAGCCTGTACTCCATGATTGCCTGGCTGGGGCCTTCAGGTGTTGGGCAAGTAGGGAGAGGCAGGCGGTATGGTGAGCCAGACAGCCTGGCTCTGAGAAGTGCCACTAGCCTTCAGAATGGGCACTTATCCTATCATCTACATGATACCCACAGCCCTAGAGCCCCTAAAAGATAGGGGCATGTACCATCCTACATCCCTGGGCAATATTGAGGAGGAGTCCTGAGACTCTCCAGCCTAGTGGTGATCACACATAATGTCTAACAGACCTTGGGGAGGGAAGGTATTGGAAACTGAGACTTCCCACTTTGTAGTCCTACCTCTTCTTGGTCCACATCATGTGGCCCCTTCAGCTGACAAGTAGACAGCAACTGCCAGGTCCAGGGACCGGGTGCCCTTGGAGTGTTTCAAAGCCCTGGTCAGATGCCCACTTAGTCTTCTGGGCTCTGCCAGCCTGCATCAGCTGGTTCTCATTTGGCAGCTCTCCCGGATCTCTTTTATTTAGGAATTTGGGGGCTCTAGGTCAGGCTATGGGACCCTGGCGGAGCAGGGTTGAGTAGGAGAATCTGAGAAGGCTGTGTTTATGTTTGGGGCAGCATGAGGAGTGGGTGTGCATCCTTGCTACCACTTTACTCTTCATGCCCATCCCCCAAGCTTTTTGCCCACTCAGAACAGATTATTTTTAGCTTAGGCATCCCAGAGCTCTACTGTTTAGTTAGGGTTCTTGTCCCTCAAAAAGGTGGTCTAGTTAAGGAGGCAGACACATGGGATACGGCAGCCACCTATCTCTAAGGTGGGATGACATCTGTGGGCACCAACCCAGCTCTGCCAGCAGTCTCCTCCACGAGGAGACCAGACCCTATCCTGTCTGCCCTGGGGCGGTTGTGAGGAAGCAGGAACAGCTCAGGGTCAAACTGACAGGGTCTGCTGGGAGGATACTGCTATAGGGACCCTCTTTAGCAGTCAAAGTCCCTTAGTTCTGTCTGCCATGCCTGGCCCAGGGGGTAGGAGGCCTGAGGCAAGCAGCAAAGACAGAGCCACCACAGGGTGACAAGCCCTGAGACTGGAGGTAGATGTCCCTTTCCTCCTTGGGAGGAGAGGCGCTAAGGCTTGGTGAGAAGACGTACAAACACACCTTGGACGATGCCCTATCCAGAACATAGCTTTTCCTGCCTGTGGGCTGGTAGAACTGGAAATGGTTCCTCAGGCTCACTGGCCAAGCCTGGGAGGTGGAGGCTGGAGAAAAGGAAGCATCTGAGTAGGTCTCCACCTCTTGTCTCTAGCTGCCTCCTTTGCTGCTGGAGGCCAGCATGACCTACTCACTCAGGGAAGAGCTCTGAATTCTCCTGGGCATTGTTCCTAAAGTACTTGAGGTCACAGCCATGGCCACATAACTCTCCCGTCTATGGATTGGAAAGAAACGCAGAGCTCTTAAATGCCATGCACAACGTCACCCAGCTGGAGCTGGAGTTGACACTGATGTCAGAAGGACATCCTGGCTCTGTGCTGCCCACTCCCAGAGGCACCAGATAGTCCCCTAGGAGGGAGGGAGGAAAGCATGAGGACGGGGCTAGTGTGCTCCTAGCACAGCACCTGGGACATCCCTGTACTGCACGGGCTTTATGCACCTTTTTCATTTCAATCCCCCCAAATCACCTGCCCCTCAGGGTACAATAATAGGGTGCCAAGTCTCAAAGGTCTCTTAATCCCCAGACCCCCTTATATGACTCACCTTGACCTTCCTGTCATCTGCTGTCGTCTCATCGAACTCCACCCCTAGCTTGAAGCTGATCTCTGTGTTCTTGAAGGTGCTGTGTGTTTTTATGATGATAGTGTCCCCATTCATTTCGATGACTGTGGTAGGCTTGGTCATGTTGGCCACCTGCCTGGTAGCAAAACCCACACCTGAGGGCAGGGGGAAGGTTGTTAGCATGAGTAGAGTGGAAGGACAGGGTACAAGGACCTCAGTGAACAACCTCAGGCCTGGATGTGGGGCAGAGCGAAGAGTATGAGAACTTTCAGAGATTCTGGCTGTTTTTTAAATTGTTTTCTTGTTAGCTCTGTGCAGCGAGAGACACTTGATTTCACTGGGCAGATGGGAAGTTTAAGGGACAGGCATGCCACAGCAAGTCGTGGCAGATCTGAGGTTAGAACAGGCTACTTTCTGTGTGGTAAGAACTGAAGGTGTGTTATCTCATTCAGCCCTTCATTCTCCCTGCAGGCCATGATGCTATTATCTCTACTTCACAGATGCAAAAACTGAGGGTTCAAACCCAGGCTCACAGGTCTGGAATTGGAACGCAGAACCGTTTGACTGAAGAGCTCATGTAACTGCTCAGCTGTACTGTCTCCCAAGGCTGGAGCTCAGGGCTCCCTCCCAGGGCACCTGAGCAGCTTTCCAGCCACAGGCTGAGGAAAGGAGAGAAATGTAGACTTCGCCTTTCAAAGCCTGAGGGACAGGCGTTTCCCACCTTTGGAAGTTTTTGCCCTGAAACCCACTGGTGCACCTGTCCCCTCTGTATGGCAGCAAGATATTTTCAAACCCCCTTCTCCATGACCTAGGTAGGAGGTAGGCAGAAGGGAGTGTGTGTCCCAGTGTACAGATTTAGGAGAGGCCTGAGTGCTAGTGCATCAGGACTCCAATCCAGGTCTCCTGGCTCCAGGTCTGAGGCCCTATGGGGACTCCCTGACTGACCAAAGCACGGCTTCCCTGGGTGCTGGGCAAAGCCTTCCTTGAGTGTCCTGCAAAAGTGTGAAACAAAGAACTCCAGCAAAGCCTTAACCCCTTCAGGTTACAGCCTCCCCGAGATCTGGCCTTTTGCCTCCAACCTTCCATCACGACGGCCTGCCCTTCTGCCTGCAGCAGCAGTGGTGAGCTGTCTTGCGGGGCAGAGGCGAGGCAGGAACAGCCTAGTGTGGGGAGCTGGTGTGCCAGCCGACAGTGCACTTGCTGGAAGTGAGGTGTGGCCTGTTGGGGTTGTTTCACTTAATGCTCCTAACACCTAACAGCCCTGAACAGTAGGTCTTATTATCCTCACTTTACAAATTAGGCTTGGAAAGAAGTGACTTGCCCAAAGTCAAAGAGTGAGTGATAGACCTGCATACGCATCTAGGCTCCAAAACTTGTTCACTCTTCTCCTGGGCCATTCTCCCAGTGTGTACTTCCTCCTGGCACCGAGGCCACCAGGTGGGCCTGTGCTCGCTGGTACTAACTAGGCTGGGTCTATCTGCCCCGCTGAGGACACTTGGTCTAAAACTAGAGGGGTGAGGGCAGCTTCTGCCCTGCCCGGTCAGTAAGGGACCTGGCCTTAGCCCCTGCTATTGGAGTGAGTCGGGCTGATCCCACTCCCCAGAAGAGAGCAGGGCCTTGTCACCATGCAAGGAGCTCTGTTTGCTTAGGACCTACCCAGAATTGTGGTGTGTTTGAGAAAGGAAACCACTGTGGGGTGAGTGAGGGACTGAGCCAAGAGAAACTGAGACCAAAAATGGGGCTGATGATTTTGGAGGCTCAGAAAGAGCTGGGTTCTACTTAAAAATGAAGTGGAAGCTATTTACAGAGAGCTGAGGATGGTCTTTTCTCCCCAATGGACCTCTCATCCTTTCCATCTGTGTATGGAGAAAAGCAGGATGATACATTCTAAGCCCTGTAGCCCAAATCTGCCCCTTATTTGGGGCAAAATAAGGGAACAAGTGTGGTAAGGATGTTGCAGCTCACTTCAGGGACATAGGTCTTCAGTTGGAATGTCTGCTATGGGAGGCTTGGGGGGAGGGGCTAACTCTGGGCATCCCAACTTCCCAACAGCTGCCCAGGGCCCACTGCTCCAAGAGGGGCTACTTTCCTGGAGTCAGTGGGCATAGTACCCAGCATACTATGGTGGGGCATGAGAGCTTTGACCTCAAGAGCCAACACTTGTGGTCCCTATTTCAGGAAAGGGTTAGAAATAGAGGGGAGAGATGGGTCCCCCACCCCTTATTTGGGTACCTGCCAGAATCAGCCCCCCTTCCCTGATAGGAAAGCATGGAATGTAGCTCAGCTATGAACAATATTCTGGTTTCCCTGTCCCAGCCTGGGCGGCTAGGATAATCTCATAGCTGGGGATTTAAGAGAAAGGGTATCCACCTTCTCCGTCTAAGCCCGTAGTAGGAGGGAAGGGGTGAGGTCAATCATTAGCTAAGCAGTTCCTACCACTCCCACCCCCAAGGTCCATAGTGGAAACTATTCTGGGTTGCACATCTAGAAATCTAGGTTTTCATATCAGCTCTGCTGTGGGATTGATCTGACTAGTTTGTACTCTCTCTGGGTCTCAGTCTCCCCATCTGTCAAACTAGGCACGGCATGGGGGATCTCCAAGGACCTCAGGTATAAGGACTCGAATCTTTATTCTTCCCCATCCCAACAATCACACCCTCCTAGACCTCTCTGCCTTGAACAGATCTTGGCCTTGCTCCAGGACCCTGCTGCACCCAGGAAAGTCTAGTGGTTTTCTCCACCAGACCCCTCCCCAACAAATGGCTGAGCCAGCAGGTGATGGGTCCTCCCACCCCACCCTACTACTAGGCTTACTGACAGTGATTAAAGCCTGGTTACACACCACTGCAGGAGGACGTTAGAGACCGCATGGTGAGAGAAAGGGCATCCTCCGGCAACCATCCTTTCTCTAGTTCAACTTGGAGGGGCAGGGTTTTTTGCTAACTGTGCGGGGACCCTATCTCGCCTTCTCATATCCCATTCCCCCGCTGTTCCCCTCTCTTCCCATCTCCCTCCTCCTAGGAGTTTCTACTTTTTTGTGCCATAGTACATTCCCCAACCGCCCCATTCCCTTTCTGTATTCACACTTTCCAATCCGTAAACCACCCATGTCCTGCTTTTTTTCCTCCTCCAGCTAGCCTCCCACCTTCTGCGATGGATGCTTCCTTTTTGCACAAACCCACCTCTCTCCAGATACTATGTATGCCCCTCTTCCTCGAAAGCGCCTCCATGCCCCAACATCGACCGGCACATCTTGCCTCCTTGCGCCTCTCTACCTGGGAATCCCTCTAGCCATGTTCAGACCAGAAAGCCCCCTTCCAACAGGCCTCGCGTGCCCTAGCCCAGGATGCCACCTTCTCCGCGTCCCCTTGCTCCCCCACCTTGAGCAGGAGGGATGCAGCAGCCGTATGGGGTCTAGCCAGCGCCCGAACGCTGTGCAGGGCTGCGCACGCGGCCAGGCCCTCTCCAGCCCAGTATCCCCGAGACGCGCTCACCAATTGACTTCATGTAGTCATCGAAATTCTTGCTGTCCACTAGCTTCCAGGTGCCCACGAAGGCGTCCACCATGGTGAGGCTGGGCTAGGCGAAGAAAGCGGAGGCGACAGAAGCGGCGTGCAAGGACTCTGGGACCCACGGTTCTCAGCCCGCGCTGCCGCTTTAAATAGCCCTTGTATCACGTGGTGAGGCGGGGCCCACACCCCCAGCTCCCGAAATAGGAAGCCTCGGGCTGGCGCTCACCCTCCCCGAGCTGGCTGCCCATCCCCCCCGACCCGCCGAGGGGGAGGGGGCAGCCAGTGGCGCCGGGCTCGCCTGCGTCAGCGCGGGGGCCCGGCCTCCGAGTCCCTGCCCCGCGCTGGCAGGACCTGCTCCCTTCCCTGGCCTCAAGGCGCTCTTCGCCATCTGAGAAGGAAGCAACTGGGGGCGCGGTGCCCGCGAGGTGGGGCGCGCGCCGCCGACACAGTCCCCCAGTGTATCCCCGAGCTTGGGGTTAGAGCAGAGATGAAAGACGAGGAGAAAACGCCCTTGGGCCGATGCCCACGCGGGGAAAGCTCTGGCTGACTCTTCGCGGCGCAGGCATTGGTCCTCATTTTGCAGGTGAGGAGTCCAAGGCTCAGCGGGGAACTTACAAGGTCGTGGGAAATAAGGCGAGGGTTCGCTGGAGCCCAATATTGCAAGCCTGGTCTAGGTGGCCTTGGAAGCCGCGCTCTCCCGCCACTCCCCATTGCCGGTGACCGGAAGAGTCACCAGGGGCACCGTGGGCAGCTGAGCTACCCCTGTGCCCTCCGCCTGCTTGGGGCGAGAGCTTGACCCATCCCGCCGTGCCCTTCTCGCCCCGCACGTGCTCGCCCCTCCCTGTGGAATGTCTCCTGCGCGCGCCTTTCCTCCTGCAGTGCCCCTCCCCGTCCACCTTAACAACGCTTCGGGCTCCTCTGACCTCTACGCGGGGCTCTGAGCATTTCATCAGGTTGTTTCCCCCCTCACCTCCTTCAGAAATTCTGGCCCTCCAGCCAGCTCTTCCAGGCCCCGGGGCGACTCCCCACCTGCCGCCCTTCTTTGACCTTTGCACACCTGCAAGCAGCTTGCACTTTCACGGAATGTCACTCACCTCCTTGAAAGACCTCCCGCGTGGTTGACCCTTTTTAAAGCGCTTTTAATAGTAAGATCACCTTGTATTGGTATTTATTTTATGCTGAGGGCCTTAAGTACATTTTCGCATTGAACTTGCCGAACAAAGTCCACGAAGTAGGTTTTATAACTACTCCTGTTTTACAGATGAGCAAATGGAAGCTTGGAGGAGCCCATTCATTTCTTAATCCAGCAATTATTGAAGCGCCTACTTTTTGCCAGGCCTTGGGCTGGGCTGAGGAGAGACAACCATGAATGAGACACACACTCACATCGCTCACTTTTGAGTAGACAGACACAAAACTAGTGTGACTCTGAGGGGAGTCCTGTCCTGATCTAGGAGCTCAGGGTAGACTTCCCAGAGGAAGTGAGGGGTAAGCGAATGCCTAACAGATAGGAGGTTCTGCATAAGGGTGTTGTGCCCAACAGAACCTCAGCCAGCAGAGGTTCACGGTTAGCGGGGCCGGGGGGGGGGGATGTATCTAGGAGCCACAGGCTCACTAGCCCTGGGGTCCTGCCAGCTCATTATCCCACTGACACTCCTTCCTGGGCCTCTGTTTCTCCCCTACCTCTGACTTTCTGGGAAGAAGCCAGGGAGGAAGAGCCCTCTCTTGCCCAAGGTCCTGGTTCTTTGGGGCAGGTCCACTTGCCAGAAGACGGGGGCCTATTTCTGCCAAAGCTGCAGGGACAGGCCTTAGGGCTGGGCATGGAGCCCTGGTGATCTCATTGCCGGAGCAGGTGCAAGGGAGGGTTGGGGGAGAGAGTGGGATGGTTCCTCAAGGTCACAACCTTTAGGTTGTGGGACTGAGTAGGTGGAGACCCAGGGGCCAGAGCTGTCTCCCTCCATGGTCCTCACGATGCTGCCGGAGAGAGCTGGGGCTGGGGCGGGTAGCTGCGGGCAGGTAGATCTGTGTGCCAGTTCTGATTCCCTGGGGTACTCGCTTTGTGGCTGTGGGCGATTCCCTTAAGCCACTGTGAGTCTCTGTTTCATCTTGAAAATGGAGGTAATGACAGTATTTACCCCTTCGAGGGTTATGTTTGGGGATCAAATGAGATAATGCATTTTAAAATGCTGAGCATGGTGGACCTCATGCTCGCTGCCACTGCTGTTACTGTTCCTATTATCCGCGGACAGTGCAGGGGTCTCAGACCTGCTCTCAGCCCTGCCCCTCACCTGCTGGGCCCCCTACAGCAGATCGCTTGTCTTCTCTAATCCTCAATTTTCTCACTTCCAAGACAAGATTAGAACCTGCTGCAGCGGTGAGGAAGGGACTGCAAAAATCTTCGGGAGGGTTGAGGGGGACACTGCTAGAAAGTCCTTGTGACCCCTCTCTCGGGCCCTGCCTCCGCTGAGCAGCATGGAGATAAAGCCCAGACCCACTAGCCTTGTTGCCGTACCCTCCTCCCCCCACCACGCCCAGACCTGGGTCACCGAAGTTGACTCCGAAGCCACACCCTATCTACTTTCCACTGAGCTTTCATTCTTCTCCCTTCCAAGTGTGCACAGCTTCTCATCCCTCTCATTACCTGCATCCTCCTTGCCCTGTTCTCCTCACCGCCTTTGGGGAACGAAGGGCAAGGGGAGGGAACTCGAACCCTTCCCTTTTCCTGCCTCTCTCTCTCACCCTGGCAGACCCAGATGTGAATACAACATCTGGCAGGCAGCAGGACCGGTCCCTGCCAAGAGCATCATCTGCCCAGCCCTCACCCTGTGGTGATGTCACTGTTCTGTGTTTCCACAGCAACCGCAGGCTGGGAAGATGGAGAAGAGGAGCGCTGAGTAACCATGAGAGAGCCAATGAGAGGGGCCGGCTGCACCGGGTGATCTGTGGGGCCATGGGGCGGGGCAGGGGGGGGAGCACGAGGAGGCCTACTCAGCATCTCCAGCTCTGCCCTGGACCCTCCCTGCCATCTGGACGCCTCCAATAGGGGATGTGCTGCTGGCATGGGAAGAAATGTGGGAGGTAGAGGCCAAAGAGGCTGAGCTGGAGCCTCCACTGACCCAGGGACATAGACCGCCCCCCCCTTTGCCCCTTTAGGGCCTCAGTCTGTGGATGCTGACTGCCCCCACCGCACTCCACCCCCAGTACCTGCATCTGGACATTTTTTCTTTGGATGGTAATGGTGCGGCTCTCTGCCATGGAATCAAGTTCTTAACCCTTCCCTCCACACCCCCCACACCCTCCCCTGGTGCATGATGGGTTCAGAAGCAGCACCTTTGGAAAGAAGCCTGGTTCTACGTCCCAAACCAAGTGAGTCTCACTCCAGAGCCCCTAAAGCTAGGGAGGAGATAGATTCACTCACTCATTCACTCATTCATCTATTCATTCAATATTTCGTATACTCATTCATTCATTCATTCAATAATCCATATACTCACTAGCCACTTACTAGCTAGAGACTAGGAGCCAGTCCCTTCCCCTTCCTCTCCTTTCCTCCCGAATGGAGGAAGGCCATCTACTCTCAGGGTTGACATGAGGATTAAAAGAGGTAACATATGGAAGCCTAACACACACAAATGCTCAATGAAGGGTGATTCCTTTCTCCCTCTGGGTCTCACCAGGGCAGTTGTCCCAGAGATACACATGAATAAGCCAAGGCACTTTGAGACATTGAACCGATAGCAAAGGATCTAAGTCTACCTCTGTCTCCTCACTTAGGTCACTGAGTGCCAATAGAGACTGCGGAGAAGTTTCCACATTTCTCCCTTTCTCTCTCTTTAAGTAATCCATCCATTTTGCCAATCTTAATTGAGCACCTCCTGTGCCCAGACACTGTGCTGGGCTCAATGGGGACCCAGGGGAGAGCCACAGCCCCTGCCCTCCCTGAGCTCACTGTGTAGGGGGATTGCAGCCACTGTGGCAGGAATGCAGTGTTCTTTCTGCCACTAGGAAATCACTTCCTCGTTCCCCAAGAGTTCTAGCTACTCTGAGGCCGAGGGAACAAATGATGGTAAAAGATAGGGTTTACTCAACACCAGTTTGCTTCTGAGAAGTTGTTGCCGGTGGCACCTGCTCCCGGGAAGGAGAACAATGGCTCTCTCTGCCCAGGGAGGAGAGGGGCCAGCTCAGAGTGGTGGGGCAGGCACCTCTGCTTTCCCAGAAACCAGATGTCCTCCCTGCTGGCAGAGTAAAGGCCAAACTCTTCCGCCTTGCTCCATCTGTTTCATTAGTTGAATATTACTGAAATCCTGTTCCAAGAATAGTGGCTGGCAGATAGTAGGAGTTAATGAATAAATATTGAATGAATGAATGAATGAATGAATGAACGAGTATATGGAATACTGGATGACTGAGTATATGGATTATTAAATGAATGAATGAATGAATGAGTGAATGAGTATATGGAATATTGAACGAATAGATGAATGGGTGAATGAGTGAGTGGGTGAATTTATCTCCTCTCTAGCTTTAGGGGCTCTGGAGTGAGATTCACTTGGCTTCCCATCCTGCGCCTTACTTATAGACCAGCTGTGTGACCTTGGGCAAATCACCATATCTCTGTCTGTATTTCTTTATCTGAAAAAAAGCACATCACAATTCCCACCCAGCCGGCCTCCCAAGGACTCTAGGAAGATAAGGTAGGATAAGCTTGGGAATGCAGTACAAAGGTTAATTGTTTTTTTTCTCAGCCTCCTTCCCAGAAGGCACCTGACCCTCCACAACCCCCAGGCTCTGGCCCCCACCCCGCCTGCCTCTGCAAGCCCTCCACACTGCAGCCACTCTGCCCTTTTGTATCTCAGGCAGGTGCCATGTTTGTGTCTTGTGTTTGCCTAGAGTACTCTTCCTCCCTAGCTGCTACTCCTTTGGTTACTCCTACTCACTCTTCAGCTTAAGAAGCCCCATCCTCCCTATCAGAGCACTGACCCTGCTTTCATGTGGTCCACTCAGCTCTGAGTCTGCCTTTCCTATTACACCAGAAGCCCTGTGAGGGTGGGGACCCAGTTGGTGTGGCCGTCTGCCATGTCCAGAGAGCCTAGTACAGGGCCTGGCACGGATCTGGGGAGTGGATAGTCTCTCCAGAGCAGAGGAAACCACCTGTCCTCTTCAGTGTTCTCTGTTGAAAATTCCGTCCCTGACCCCCCCTTTCCTATGACTCTTAACTTTTCTCCTGCCGAAGTATCCTGTCTTGTATTCTCTTTTTCACTCCATCCCTGAGGTTCACGAGACTGGGTCATTTCCAGTGGGTGGTGGGGCTCCAAGTGCTCCCAGTTGAGAACTACCCTTCTGGGCACATAGGTGTAGCCAGAATCTCAACTGGAGCTCTCTTTATTTATTTTTAAATTATTATTATTTTTTTTAAGTAAGCTCTACCCCCAGTGTGGCGCTTGAACTCACAACCCCAAAATCAAGAGTTGCATGCTCTACCGACTGAGCCAGCCATGTGCCCCTACAGTAGCTCACTTTAGGGACAGCTCTGTTCCCAGGAAGTAATCAAACCAGATCCCAGACTTGGGGCTGCCCCTGGCTACTTTCCCACTGCTCCTCTATCAAATGAAAAAATTTGCCTCTGCAAAACTACAAATAATGTTAGATTAAAGTATAATTAGACAGGGAAACCTAATGCTCATAAAACAGCACCTCACACCACCCTGAGGTGTGGGTGTGTTCATGTACCATGTGACCTGGCACCAAACCAGATGGTTCAATGGTCCCTCCCCAGAGTTCACTTCATTCAGGAACAGCTTGCTCAAGATTCTGGAAAGATGCAGGCAGCTCCAGGAGACCTGATGAGCCTGGGTGGTGTGGACAGCTGACCACTGTGTGTCCTTAGGTGAGGAGAGCTGGTTGGCAAGCCCTGGCAGGGGGCCTGGCAGAAAATGGATCTTGGACTTGGGAGTCTGAGGCCAGGTGTGTTCCGGAAAGCAGGTACACAGTCAAGGCTGTCAGCCTGGCTTTGGCTTTTTTCTTTCTTTTCTTTTTTTTTTTTTTTTTTTGGACCTGGGATCTTGGGGTTGGCTGGGGCCAGTGGTGGGCAGCATCTGTGGGCTCTGTAGTAAACAAAGATGCTAGATAGGAAAAGGAAGGAAGAACTGGGTGGTCTTGAGGATGACCAGGACTGGAGCCTGTGGTGAGAGAGTTGCCCTCCTAGAGGTAGGAGGTGGGAAAACCAGGAGATTAGAAGGATGGGACCAGGGTCAGGGGGGTGTGATGTCAGATGAGCAATGGGGTTGTTCAGTGCCGGGATAAGAAGAGCCCAGGGTGGTGTCAGGAGCCAAGGTCACTCTCTCGAGTTGATGAGTCACTGGATGAGCTGTCAGGAGCCAGGAGGAGGAGGTGGGAAGACCGCAGGGCAGTTGGAAGACATGACACCAGCTGTGTGAACTTGACCGGTCCATCTCTCCGGGCCTATTTCCTTTGCTGCGTGATGGAGGTAGTAACGTCTGCCTTGCAGGGTTGGAGGAAGGAGCCCATGAGATCGTGGGGGTAGGGCCTTCGCGTGCTGTGCAGTGTGGTGCAGAAAATGCTTGCTGTCTTGCGAAGTGCTGGGCACTGGGTTCAGCAGCCTGCAGCCTTGAACACTTCTAATTCCGACAGTAACCCAGTGATGCAGGTACTTTCGTTCCCATCTCCCGTTTACAGATGAGAGCCAGGAATTGGACCCAGGACCCTGGCCCTAGATCTTATTCCACACTGCCCTTCCCCGCGGTAATCCTTGCCCTGCCTTGCTCTGTGACCTTGGGCCAGTCTCTTCCTTGCAGTGACCCCTCCATGGCAGGGGGTTGGGCCAGATGAGCCCTTTAATCCTTCAAGCTCTGGCACTTGGTGCTTCAGGAAGGGAACTTCCAAGTGGGGCAGAGGGTGAGGTGGGGCAAGAACCAGGAGAGGACAAACTTTTCCAGCATCCCCGCTCCAATCCTGTCGCCTCCTCAGTGGGTAGGCTGGCAGGCTCCCCTTTGCCCTACAAGCTGTGGGGCCAAGGGAGCAGGTGATGCTCAGCCCTAGCCTGAAATACTCACTGGTCACTGAGGGTCACTGAGGTCTAAGTGCCAGGACTGTCCACTAACAGGCAGGGCCCATCTGCCTTGGCTAGCAGACCCCAGAGGTCAGTAGGGCTGCCTGAGTCATAGCCTTTGGTCTGCACCCACCCCCCACCTCCTCACTCAGCGTCAGTTTATCTGGGGGCCCGGCCTGGTCTGGTCTGGACCCAGGGTTGTGGCTATTTCTAGATGCCCTCCCTGTCTCCTTGGCCTGGGCCTCCATTCTCTCTCTTCCTCTTTCTCTCATTGAACTTGATGGCCACTGGCTTGGTGCCTGGACCTATGGTGGGTACTGACAACCAGCAGATGGCCCAAACTTGGTTCCCATCCTTATAGAGAGAGGGGAGAGGTGGACGTGTTTACAGATGATGACAATACAGAAAGGCTGTCATTGTCCCACATGCAGACTGCACATGGACCGAGGAAGGCCAGAGGAGGGAGCCACCCACTCAGCCAGGATAGTCAGGAAAGGCTTCACATAAGAGGTACCCTTTGGACTGGGTCTTGAAGGATACATAGAGTCTGCCAGGTGTGGGCTGAGAAATGGGGAAGGCAGAGGAAGAAGAGACAGTTAAGGAAGGATGAGATTTTCCTGGTGATTGATCTGGGATGAGGGCAGAGGATAAAAGTGGCAAGTGATGGGCGCCTGGGTGGCTCAGTTGGTTAAGCGACTACCTTCGGCTCAGGTCATGATCCTGGAGTCCCGGGATCGAGTCCCGCATCGGGCTCCCTGCTCAGCAGGGAGTCTGCTTCTCCCTCTGACCCTCTTCCCTCTCGTGCTCTCTATCTCTCATTCTCTCCCTCTCAAATAAATAAATAAAATCTAAAAAAAAAAAAAAAAAAAGTGGCAAGTGCTCAGATGGGAAGATAGTTTCGGGCCAGACAGGAAGAGGCCTTGCCCACCATCAAGGAGGCTGGCCTTTCTTCCAAAGGCCCTGGGGAGTCATTGAAGGCTTTGGTAGGGGAGCCTGAGGATCTGACTGAGATTATACTGAGAGTTCTCTGGCTGTTGTTTGGGGGCTGGACTGGACACTGGTCAATTAGGAGGCTGTGGCAGCCGCCCCAGGCTCTCACCCACACCAGCAGCCAGCAGGCGAGGGGAGGGGCAGGGACACACCTCTCCTAATTAAAGGCATGACCTGGAAACTGCACACATCTCTTCTCTCGGCCCGAAATTAGACACAGGGCCACATTTAGCTGCAAGTGAGATGGGGAGTCATGGTCATTATTCCGGTCTGCCTGCAAGTCTGGAAAATGGGGAGGACAGCCATCAGCGGCTGGGAGGTCCCTGACGTGGTAGTTAAAAGTCTCTCTCTGAAATCAGGTTTCCTGAGCTGCAGTCCCACCTTACCACTTCCAGCTTCGTGGGCAGATCATGTACCCTCTCGGGGCCTCTGTCACCTGGTTGAGGTAGAGTGAGCTAACGTGCCAAGTCTTAGAGTAAGTAGAGCCTGGTACATAGTGAGGCCCGGAGCTGTCTTTAAGTTCTGAGAAAAGGGGATGTTCTGGGGACAAATTCTGCCCGAGTCCCCTGGTAGAGCCAAGGTGTGCATATGGGGGCTGATGTATGGCTGGGGCAGCTGGGACTATCCAGCCCCCATCCCTGGGGGGGCTGAGGCCGAGGATGCTGGGAGCAGGACAGGGGGGTTCTGGGAAGAGAAAGATGGTTTCAGGAGGGAATTCACGAACATGTGGCCCAAGGAGATATACCCCTTGGACTCAGGAGTTTCCGAGGCAGCCCAACCCAGAGCTCCTCCCAGGACAACAGATCCCCCAGAACCAGGAGGCGGTGGTTAGCTTTGAGTCAAGGGCACTTGAAGCAGGGCTCAGACTCATAGCTGCTCTGTGGCCCTGGGCCTCCAGCCACCATCACCCGACTCTGGGCCAGGGTCTTCCCACCCAGAATCGGGAGATCACTTACCCCTGCTTCCTGCCATGTGGCTGTGGAGATTAGACATTAGTCCTGGCTCTGCAATTGGGCTGCACCCGCAGGGCTAAATGCCCAGGAGGGATGGGTCATAGAAGGTGGCCGTGGGACCCCTCCCAGGAAGGGGGAGCATGGCAGCTCTGTCGTGCTGAGCCACTTGCCTGTCCTACCTTCTCCCTCATTTGGCCTATGTTCCTCTTCCCAGGCTACTACAGGGAGTAGAACAGGGTGGGACCAGAGAGCTAATATGGCAGGGGGAGGCAAAGAGCCCAGAGGGCTGGGGGTAGATAGAGCCACTTTAGGGGAAAGGCAGAGTGATAAGACTGAGGGAAGATGAAGCGCTTAAAGTGAGGGGTGGGGTGTCTAGAGCTGGCTTTGGAGGAACCCATTCTCAGTCTCCCCGCAGTGAGGCCCAGAGGAGGAGCTTGCTGAGGACAGACTCTGTGCCTGAGGCATTTCTCTGTCCGCCACAGGGCAGCACCTAGCCCCCCTCCGAAAACCCCAGACTGAACCCCCAGCCCCAGGCCTACATGAAACAACCCTCCCCGCCCCCCGCCCCCCAGGCCCTTCTTAGGGGAAGATCTGAAAGGCAGCCTTGGCGGGGGGAGGAGAAGCAGCTGGGCCCCAGGCAAGGCTCCCTCATCTCACTGCCTTGCTCTGTGACCTGGGACAAATCACTTGCCCTCTGAGCAATGGTGGGGGCGGGGGGTGGGCAGGCAAGTGAGCTACTTTTACACCAGAAAGTCCTTTCTTCAAGCAAACTTTTAGAGGAAGTCCAGGAGATAAGAGAAATGAGAGGGAGCTGTTGTATGGGTGGGAGCTGAGAGGGGGCCTCGCCCCTGCTTGTGTGGACCTGGGGGCCAGCAGGGCCAGTGTGAAGAGTGTCAGGCGGATCTCTGGGCCTCAGTGGGCCCGGCTGCCCCACCCCTGCCTGATCTTGCTGTAGTCTGGGGATGGGGGTGCAAGAGGGGTGGGGACGGGGGTCCAGCAACTGTGGCAAACAGCAGGCAGAGCCCTAGCCCAGGTTGCCCTTCCATCCTGGGGAGCTGGCATTACCCACGAACACACCTTGAGTCCCTGGGCTGGAGGGGGGCGCAGAGAGAGCCCTCAGGTGCCAGGGCATCTGGATGCTTGGTAGCTTTCAAGTGCTGAGGAGAGGAGAAAGGAGGGGGAACTACGAGACTTGGGGTCAGGAAGCTCCTGGTGCCACCTGGTTAAGTGATCTGGAGCAGCCACCGTACCTATCCGGGTCTCAGTTTCCCCATCTGAACAATGAGGGATGTGTGCGATGATGTGGGTGTCCTCGGACACGTTCTCATTTGTGGCCAGACAGAAGATGGGGGCGGGTGGAGGCTGGGCTGTGGGTGCTGAGCTTCCCAAGAGAGACGGAGAGCTGCTTGTAGTTCAGAGGCATGGAGGAGGTCAGGGGTCGGGGCAGGGTTGGCAGGAAGACAGTCTGAGCTTCTCTGCCACTAAGTTGGTGTGTGTTGTCCCCTCTCGGGGCGATACTATCTCCATCGGTCTAAGGGGACCAGATACTGCCAGATCCAGGAGTCACTGACTCTCTGGAGTCAGAGACTGGGGCAGGGGTCTGGAACTGCCCCCGGGCCAGGGTCCCATTGTGCAGAGCCAGAAGTGGCTGTCACAGGCAGGGTGGATACTAAGGGTCAGGTAGGATGCAAGTGTGGAGGGGAACTTCGGGGTTACAACTTCTTCGGTTTACAGATGGGGAAACTGAGGCCTAAGAAGGGCAACCAGTTGTCCAAAGTCCCAGAATGGGCTGGGGGCAGAGCCAGGACCAGAAGCAGGACTCGTGACTACCCATTTCAGCTTCTCCTCACAGGAAGCCCTGATCAGGAGGTGGAGGGAATAGCTTCGTCTGGGCGGTGGGGAGACTGACACCTCCCTGACCCTGGGGGTGGGAGAGGGCAGAAATGACATGATGACACCTGCTGGAGATTGTGGTGCGCAGCGTGAACCCCGGCAGATGGGCTCACCTTCCTCTCCTCTCCCTGCACTCTCCCCAGGGCTGGTGATTCTGTTACTCTTCCCATCTTCCCACGGGGGCAGGGCTAGAGGTGTGGTGGGGCATTAGGATTTTGTAGAGACAGTGGGGCCGTGAGGTTACGCTGGAGATGCAAGGAGGAACTGAGGCCAGAGGCTTTCCCCTGTGTCTTGGGTGGGGGTGGGGTAGGTTATTCCCACAGAGAACAGCATTCTGGTCCCCAAGTCCAGAAGAAGACACATCCCAGACATGCTCATGCACACACACACACACACACACACACACACACACACACAACCCTGTGTGACCTCACACACACCCAGACACGTACACACATATCCCCTACCCCTGATTGGTTAGATAATTGGCAGGCCCACTGCAAAACGAAAATATGGGCCCCTTGTTAAAAAAATTATTAAGAATTTCAAGACGGTGACAGCCAAGCATTAAACCAAGAGCAGAACCTTTCTGAGCAGAGGGCACTATCAGGCTGCACATCCCTGAAGTTGGTCCCATCCCCCGCACATTCAAACCACTCCCTCGGGGACCCACAGTCCCACGGACATCCAGCCGGAGACACACCCACCCACAGACAGACATTCCCACCCCAGATGCCCCTGCACCAGCCCCTGTGCTGCTGGAGCCTTCCACTGGGCCAGAGCCTCTCCCAGCTGGCCAGGTCCAGCCACCCCCAGGCCCTTATGCTCACCCCTTACCTGGGCTGCCCGCTCTCTCCTGCCCTCTACCCTGCCCACACACCAGCCTGCCTGCTGGCTTGGGAGTGGATGACAGAGAGGGAGTGCTGGCCTGTCTGGCCGCTTTGCCTGCCGGTCTGCAGGGGTGCTGCTGAGAGTGGAATGCTAATAATAACCATGTAATAATAATAATAATAATACTTAAGATATGAACATTTACCATGTGCTAGGCGCTGTTCTAACAGTATAAATACAAACTCATTCAGTGCTCACAAGCAAATGTGGTAGATGCAGTGATTTATCTCCATTTGACGGATGAGGAAACGGAGGCACAGAAAAGTTGTCACTTGTCTGACATCTCACAGCTAGTAAGGAAGCCGGGATTTGAACCCAGGCCAACAGCTCCAGAGAGCCTGCTCTGTCGGCTGTTGCTATGGTTCTGTGCCACGATGGTTCTGTGGCCCACCCCTGGGAGCTCAGGACCTCTTGCGAAATGAAGGAAAAATGTGACTATGATGCAGCATCACCTTGACCGGGGCCATGGGCAACCCTGGGAGCCACTGGATGGTCACCAGACTGCAGAAACGGAGATGAGTATCTTCAGTTACATCTCAGTATTCAGAAGATGTCTGAGAGCTAGACAGATACCTGTGTCACCTCTTTACAGACAACAGTGTCAATTTATTTTAGAAAGAGAAAGGGTGGGGAGAGAGAGAGAGAGAACCTAAAGCAGACCCCATGCTGAGCTTGGAGCTTCAACTGGGGGGCTGGATCCCAGGACCCTGAGATCATGACCTAAGCTGAAACCAAGAGTGGGAGGTTTAACCGACTGAGCCACCTGGGCACCCCAGTGATGTAAATAAGGCATTTTTCAGTGACAACAGTGTAGGGGGTGGGATAGTGGACAGTGCACGTGGTGGCCTGTAATCCAGAAGACTTTCTCACTGACGGGAATAAAGAGAAATCCACCCAGCCGGGGAGTCCTGGACATCCACCTGGCCTCACGTGTGACCTCCTTTGATACCCGAGCTGCAGAGCGCCTGCCCAGTTCACGCCCCACCCTCCTTCTCCCCAGAGTTGCCCCTCCCCAGTCGGTGGCACTGCCAACTGAGGCTAGGCTGCCTCCTGTGACCCCGCCACTCCACGCCCATGGCCATGACAGATTGGTCCAGGAGTGCCTACCTGATCCAAGCAGGCCAATCAGGTCCTTTGGGGATTATGGATCGGCACAACAGGCTAGGGCCAGTCCCTGACCCAAGAACAGGTAAACTTGTTGACTGTAAAGCAAATGCCTTTACCCTCACTGCTGTTTGCACAAGAGAAAAGAAGCAGGAAGCTGTGTACAGGCAAGGAAAGGGTGAAGCAGTGATGAAGGTTTGCAGAGGCGCGCTCTCCACTCTGCCTCCCCTACACGGACACTTCAGGTAATTCCTGCTTTGTTTCAGTGAGCCTGAAAAATTGTTGTTACATGTAGTCAAATGGTCTTATTTAAGGCACTTAAGTTGGAAAAGGTAAGAAAACAAAGTACCACAAAGCCCCTGAATGTGTTGGTTTTATTGTCATGGTTGAAAATGGCGGACCCCAAAGTCCCAGAACTACCTGTGTTGGGGGAGTGTCCATAATGGAAGCATGAGGTCGTCTGTCTCTTCGTCCTGAAATTACTTCCCAGAGTATCTACCACATTTCTTCCCCAAGAGGAAATCTGCTTTAAGAAGGACTTTATTAAATTTGGATTTGGATTTGTTCAGTGGTGTGCTGGCAAATGTTTGACAACTGGTTCTTCAGAAATCCAAAGGCATGCATTATATATGTATGCACATTTATTAAATTTCCCTGATATAAAGGATGTGTAGCACACAATTTACAAATTACAACACGCTGCATGAACTCTTGACTATAAATTCCATATAGTCAATTGATTTCACAGAATGCTTTTGTTAATTGTTGCCAAAGTCTTGTGTCTCTAGTCTGTCTATGGTTGAAACTCAATCAAAATTTGCAGTGGGGTTGCATTTCAGTCTACTAACTCTATTCCCAATAAATTATTGTTATTAAATCTGATACATGAACTACTGTTAGTTACACTATATCTTACTGTCCCATAAATGTACTCATTGAACTGAAACCTCTTTGAGCGTCAGCCCTTCAGTGTCTTCTGTGCTATTAACATTTTGTACATCACTTTCTTTCGTCCAGAAAGTCAAAACAAATCAAGCCCTGATGTGAAGCATTTACCAATTCTCCTTGGCCAATTTCAAGTTACCAATGTGATATCACCAAACAGAGCTGGGAAGAGATGTGCAGAAGCACACCGTTAGGTCAAGCTTCCCTTAGACAGATACCACAGATGTGGACAACCTCAAGAGACTAGATAGTGGTAAAATGTCGTAAAATCATGAGGAAGTGAAGAGTTTTGAGTATTATCTTTATTTTAATAAAATGTATTTGATGTAAATGTAGGCAATTTAAATTTTAACGATGACTGTCCAACAACTGGTTCGCAAAATTCCTGAGCCCCCCAGCAACTGGCCCTTGTGAGCTGGTAAGACAGCTCTGGCACCCTGCGAACATGTCTCCACCCAAAGGCATCCCATGGGACGCTGTCAACAAGAGAGACCCCACGGCTGGAAGGACCATGGTGAAGCCATTTGCCCTGGGAAAGTCTAAGCTGGTTTGTGTCTTGGAGCAGAGGAAGAAACTTGGAGGGAAGAGATTTAAGGGCAAATTTCAGGGCAGGACACACCATCCACATGGCCGGTCCATTATGGCCATTTTCATCCCTCCACACTGAAATGTGAGATTAATGTTTTTTATTTATTATTTATTTATTTTCTTAAAGATTTTATTTGTCGGAGAGAGAGAGAGTGCACAAGCAGGGGGAGCGGCAGGCAAAGGGAGAAGCAGGCTCCCCACTGAGCAGGGAGCCTGATGCAGGACTCGATCCCAGAACCCTAGGATCATGACCTGAGCCGAAGGCAGATGCTTAACCCACTGAGCCACCCAGACATCCCGATTGTTGTTTTTTGTTAGTAAGTGCTCAGTGGATATCTCTGACCTCGGCCTCAGCCCATCTCCGCACCCCACCCTGTGTCTCAAACTCACCCCACTCATCATGATCGATAGTTGCCTGTTCTCACCCCAGACACCTGGAGGAGCAGCCCTGCTTGTTGGTTAGGTTTTTCCATCCCCATCACAGCTCACTGGCCCTCTTCCCCAGGGAAAGGCCTCGCTAAGCCCTAAGATCGGTATCTTTGCACCAGCCCACATGGCAGGAGGGATTGTTTAATTTTAAAAGAATGCAGTGATGGGATGCCTAGGTGGCTCAGTCAGTTAAGCATCTGCCTTCAGCTCAGGTCATGATCTTGGGGTTCTGGGATCGAGTCCCGTGTCAGGCTCCTTGTTCAGCAGGGAGCCTGCTTCTCCCTCTGCCTCTGCCCCTCCCCCTGCTTGTGCACTTTCTCTCTCTCTCTCTCTGTAAAATAAATAAATAAAATCTTAAAAAAATAATAAAAGAATGCAGTGCCTCTTATACTCCTCTCCATTCTTCAAAACCCTACTCATGTCACCCCTCTTCTGCCATCTCACCTTCCAACAGTGCTATGGCCAGGACTTGTCTATATTCCTCTCATTACCTATTCAGACAAGAAGGTGAATGCTTACTAATCAGCGCCCTTGACTAGGCTGTACATTTTTCCTCAAGGGCAAGGACTGTGTCGATGTTGTATGTTACTGTGTGGACAGTGTCTAATGTAGGGCCTGGCACTGAGCATTTTCTCAATAAATATGTCCAATTTAAAAACCTGAATATATATTCTTCAATGCCATGTGGACTCCTGTTCGCCCAGGGAGATGATTTGGACTCAGTCCTTCCCTCAAGGAAGCTCCCCTTGGGGCCCCTTGCACCTCCTCTTCATCTCCCTAAATATGTATTTCCCACTTGGATCTCTGAATGTCAGAGCCAGAGGCGTCCTGAGGCCATTTGGTCCCATCAACTTGTAAGGTCCAGAGAAGGGCAGGGAGTTGCCTAAGCTCGCACAGCTCATTCATAGGCTGGAAACCAAACCTTATGTCTCCCAGATCAGGATTCCCTTCTTAGATACAGGGAAACAGGCCTAGAGAGAGGAAGGTGAGCACAAACTCACACAGCAAGTGAAGGGCAGAACCAGGGTCCGAGAAATTCTGGCCCACCCAGATCTCCTCGGGATCATCCTCCTCCTCCTGAGACCTGGAAATGAAACTTGAGGGTGTCCCCTCCATGCACTCTGGGTGAAGAGAAGCAATTCTGGGGGTCCTGGTTTTGGAGGTGACGGGTGCACGCACCAGTTTGTCCACCAGGGGACACTACAGAGTGGTCTGCCCACTGAGCCTGGAGCCCTGGTTCATCTGTACTGAGGCCAGATGGCCAGACGGAGGTCCTGGGAGGCGAAGGACTTGCCAAGGTCATCCTGAGAGCCAGAGACAGAACTGGCACTTGACCGGGCCTCCTGACACCAGTCAGATGGATGGCCGAATGTGGCCTGGGGGTGGGTCTTCAGCCCTCTGAAGGCCCTCCTCGGCCAGGCTGGGCTGAGCCACACCCCTGGCTGGAACGGCATGGCACCTCTCCCTGGCACGACGACCAGTGCTGAGCCACACCCTGCCTCGTCCCTGCTGTGTGCAGTGACGTCCCCCACCCCTATCAGCCCAGATCTGTGTTTAGGGGACACGGGCACTCTCCGCGTGCCTGCTTTGTCTGCAGGGAGGAGAGGGTGGGCCTGGGGTTAGACCCAGGGGGCGGCAGACAGACAGGCTACTCAACCTCAGACCAGGTCACCCATCTCTTCGTGCGTCCGTTTCCTTAATGGTAAGGCAGAGATCATGGTAGTTCTTTTTGTGGTTTTTAAAAAGGTTTTATTTAAATTCAAGTTGGTTAACATATAGGGATTATAGTAGCTCTTCTCTCGGAGTTGTAGGAAGGATTAAATGAGAGGCACAGCAAGTCCTTGGGAGCTTTTTATCACGACTGAAACCTGTACTAGCTCCTGAGACAGGAGCGAAACCACCTCCACCTTACCGATGGCAACTGAGGCTCAGAGAGATCAAAAGTGAGCAATAATAATGTAATGTTCTGTTGGGCGCCAGGTATCCTTGGCAGCCACCACCCAAGGGTGTAGCAAATAGAACTTTCTTTTTCCTCAATGAGTTTTGTCTAAATTGGAGTGGGAGATGAACTTACATAGAGCTCAGGCTTGGGTGGGCCCTTGTGTTTCCCAGTCCTGTGTCCACACAGGTTACCTGGGTGACACGGTTGTCCCTTTTGCTTTGAAAGACTGACGTCTCTCCGCGCTTCCGGGCTGTACTGGAGGACACAGGAATCGTTCTGCTGAGCTGGGGGCCGCACTGCGGTTTGGGATCATTCTGGCAGGTTCCCCTCTGGACTCTGGCTGCCCTCCGCAGGGCCGCTGACAGCTCTGTCCTCCCCACTTGCCCCATCCTTCCTCCCCTTCTACCCTGGGGAGGCCTCTCACCTGCCTCACAGACCACCTGCTTGCAGCGGGAGGGGTAGCTTAGGAAAAGGGCAAAATACCAGGAGAGAAAGAAACAGCTGGGTTACATCAGTACATATTTCTGGAGTGCCTTTTACAGGTACCAAGCACAGTTCAGGCCCTGGGGTTGCAGCTATGGGCAAACAGACCCACTCCCTTCTCTCAAGGGGAACTGGAGGGGCCAGACGGAGATGGTCACAGTGGCTATTATTTATGGAGCCCAACTATGTGCCATTATGTCCCATTTACTCCTTCCAACAACATAATGATGTAAGTGCTCCAGGTATCCCCACTTCATAGGTGAGGAAATAGAGCACAGAGAGGTTTGGTAACTTGCCCAGGCACAGAGCTAATAGGGGTAGGATGCTGGCCCAGGCAGTCTGAAACTTTAACAAGGTCATGAGGCTGAGAGGGGCTGGCTATGCGTCCCGCTGGGGAGGACGCTACAGTTTCCCTGGTGAGGAGGTGGTGTTTGAGCTGAGACCTGACTAATGATAAGGAGCCGCCATGCTAGAGCTGGGGCACCAGCATCACAGGCAGAGAACAGCAAGCGCAAAGGCCCTGGAATGAGAATGAGCGTGACTTCTCCAGCTCATTGGAAAGAAAGCCCCCGTGGCCCGGAGGGTGGTGGGAGGTGGGGGGGGGGAGTAGAGGGACCCAGACCGGCAGTGTAAACCCCTCGAGGGTTTGCAGCCAGGCAGGGCCAAGCCCTAGGCCCATAAACCCCAAGAGGTCATTATCTCTCTGCCCAGCAGCTGGGTACTCACCGTTGGGCCCTCTTCCAACCTCTCATTGGTTCTGGGACGCTGGTGACCACCAGTTTCCTGGGGGAGGGGCCCAAGGTGGGGCTGGAGGCCCAGAGAAGCCTTTTTGCTCATGGGGTGCTGGGCAGGTGGTGCTGACCCTTGAGTCAGAGGCCCTGAGTTCCGGCCCAGTGGTGGCAAAGGCCTTTTGACTGGGGTCATGAAGATTGCCCAGTCTTGAAGCCCTAGCCCTGAGCCCAGCTGTCCCATTGGCTCCCCTCAGCCTCCTGGACTGATTTCTCCTACCCCGCAGTGACAGGAGAGGCCCCTGTGAGGGGGCCTACTTAGCACTTCCTCTTCTGGATGCCAGGGCTTTCTCTCTCCCCACACACGGAGCAGGTATTACCTCCGCCCCTCCCACTTCCCCTAAATCCTGGGGGTTCAGCGAGGTCAATGAAACCACATTGCTTGGGTCATCTGGTTCTGCCCATGGGGAATTTTCACCCATGGGTGCCTTTGCTCACGCTGTTCCCTTAGAATGCTTGGAATGCCCTTTCTACTTCTGTTTGCAGTGAAAATACCTCCTACTTTATTCTAGAAGGTGTAACACACTAATTCCTTTCTTTTTTTTCCTTTCTGACTTCCTCCCTCCCTCCCTCGTCTGTCCCTCCCTCCCTTTCTCCCTCCCTCCCTCCCTTCCACTGTCCCTTCCTATCCATTCATTTCATCCATACATTTGGGCATCCATTCATCCGCCAGTTCTGCAAAGCACTGGGGGCACAGAGAGGGTAGGACAGACCCTGAGGTCAAGCAGTATAATTATCCTGGGGCGCCTGGCTGGCTCAGTTAGAAGATGTGCGACTCTTGATCTTGGAGTCGGTAGTTTGAGCCCCACGTTGGGTGTAGAGATTACTTAAATAAATAATTTTTTTTTAAAGGAGTCTATTATCCTGTGCAAGAAGCAGAAGGCAAACAAGTGGGACCAGCTATAGAGTTGGTTGGTCTCAGTGACAAATAAAAATGTGCCTGGGTGGCTCAGTCAGTTAAGTGTCTGACTCTTGCTTTTGGCTCAGGTCATGATCTCAGGGCCCCGGGATGGAGCCCTGACTTAGGCTCTGCGCTCAGCGGGGGGTCTGCTTGAGATTCTCTCCCTCCCCATCTGCCTCTCTCCGCCCCCCAACTCTCTCTCTCTCTCAAATAAATAAATAGATAAATTTAAATAAAATCTTAAATAAAAATCTTAAAAATGCGAGATACCTCGTTAAAAAATTATTAAGTTTCAAAACAGGGGTTCCTGGGTGCCACAGTCTGTTAAGTGTCTGACCCTTGGTTTTGGCTCAGGTCATGATCTCAGTCAGGATTCTGGGATTGAGCTCTGACTCAGGCTCTGTGCTCAGTGCGGAGTCAGCTTGATATTCTCTCTCCCTCTCACTCTATCCCTCCTGCTTGTGCTCTCCCTCTCTCTCAAATAAATAAATAAATCTTAAAAAAAAAAAAAGAATTTCAAAACAGTGACTACAGAGCATTAAATCAGCTGAGGGGTGCTTCCTGACAACAGGGTCCTTCCGCAGAGATGGCATGTTCATGGAGCTGGCCCTGCAGACCACTGCTTCCATCAGACATAAGTGGTGGCGAGTGAGCCTGAGAGTCATTCAGGACAAGGTGATACACACAAATGGCCAAAAGCAAGAGGAGAGAGGCTGAGGGACTCTCTTTTGTTCATTCATTCCTTCCTTTCCCACTAGAATGTAAGCTCTATAAGGGCAAGGGGTTTTGTCTGTTTGAGTCATGGTGTGCTCTCAGGGTCCAGGACGATGCCTGGCACCCACTCCATAGATGTCTGTTGAGGGGACCCATGTGCGAGGTACCAGGGTGTCTTAGTTCCTTGTGTCCTGGAGCTTAACCTGCCCCAGGGACAGTGTAACAGGCAGACCCACAATACACTAGTGAACAGATGAGGGAATAAGAGAATTTCAGATATGATATTGTCATGAAGAAAATAAAGTGATGTGGTTGGAGAGCTCATTTAGCTTCAGGGGTCCCAGGAGCCTCGCCAAGACGGTGGCTTCTGAGTGGCTGACGCACACTGATGAGCCACTCTTCGTGCTGTTCAGAAATCGTTTTAATGGCAAGGAGAATGCATACTGTGGAATGTGACATATGAGTGTGAACCCAGATGGTTTTCAAAAAGTATCTAAGCATTAAAATAGATCAGAATAAGTTATGTATATATTTTTGTAACTTTTTTTTTTTTTTTTAAGACTGAGAGCATGTGTTGGTGGGGGAGAGGCGGAGGAAGAGGGAGAATCTCGAGCAGACTCTGTGCTGAGCAAGGAGCCTGATATGGGCCTCAATCCCACGACCCTGAGATCATGACCTGAGTTGAAATCAAGAGTCAGACGCTCAACCGACTGCACCACCCAGGCGCCCCAGATATATGTATATTTTTAAGTCCTCTCTGTGCCCAATTTGGGGTTCGAACTCACGACCTGGAGATCAAGAGTTGCTTGCTCCACTAACTGAGCCAGCCAGGTGCCCATAGAATAAGATCTATTAAAGCATATAGAGGGTGGGAATCCACCAGTGATTTCTTTTTATTCTTTTAAGCCTTCCCGTATTTTCCCAATTTCCTGAGATTCATGTATTCTGCCCTTGCAATGCCCCACCAGATGCACATGAGGCGAACCGGACAGATGAGGTCCCTGCTCTTGGGGAACAGGTATGATTTTATAATCGGGAGAAATGAAGCCCAGAGTAAAGAAGAAAAGTTATTCTTTAAACAGACGAATAAAATCACGCGGGTAGGTGTGCCAAGGAACCAGCTGGAAGCCTGGAATCCAGTTAGGAGGCGGTGTAGCAGCCGGGCTGAGCAGGGTGTGGGGGCGGGGCCTCCTTGGGAAGGAGCAGAGAGCTGGGGAACACAGCTGACACCCCCTGTGTAAGTCCCTTCCCTGGCTTGTCCTCAGCTTCCCCATCAGTTAAACGAGAAGAGACAGAAGATGTGGTTTTTGTTTGTTTTTTATAACCCCCATTCCCTTCTGCCCCCAGGCCCCGGCAACTACTCTTCTAATTTTCTGTCTCTATGAGTTTGACCACTCGAAGTGCCTCATTTAAGTGGAATCACACAGTGTTTGTCCTTTCGTGACCGGCTGATTTCATGTGCTCATGGCTCATCCATGTTATGGCATGGGGCCGGATTTCCTTCCTTTGGAAGACTGAGTAATAGTCCGTTGTATGTATGTACATTAGGTGGGTTTCAAGCTTCCTACGGCTCGACATGGTAGGATTCTCAGGCCCAAGTCTCTGTCCTCCTGCAGGGCAGATTGCTGCCTGGTGGGGGTGGGGGGCCTGCCTCCAGGCCGACTTTCCCTCCCTCCCTAACGCAGTGACCCTGGGGAGGGCCCTGGGGATGAAAGGCTTTGGCTAAATACATGCTGCCTTCTCTCTGGGGCTTCTGCAGCCAGATCGGGGCCTGGGGCAGGGCAGGGGTGGGGGAGCTAATGATGGCCTGCTGGGGGCTTGGTTGTCCAGATGAAACGGACCCTGCTCCACAGCCTGGCCTGATTACAGGGAGCCCTGCGCTTCCCCTCCGCAGGGCCTGGGCCTGGCCTCCAAGCAACCTCTGCCTGCCCAGCTGTTCTGGAGCAGCTGTGGAGACAGGTGGGCCGAGGAATTTAGGGTAGCAGCTGCCAAATGCATTGGCTTTGGGGTCCAGAACAACAGATACAATTCATGGTGAAGACAGTGGGCTCGTGAGCGATTCTCAGCGGGGGTAACTAGTCGTAACAGCCACTGTTGCTCAAGGTTTTAATCTCTTCATCATGTGCAAGCACTGG
Source organism: Callorhinus ursinus (assembly GCF_003265705.2). Classification (NCBI taxonomy): domain Eukaryota; kingdom Metazoa; phylum Chordata; class Mammalia; order Carnivora; family Otariidae; genus Callorhinus; species Callorhinus ursinus. Next base: position 13,219,202 of record NW_027397080.1, on the reverse strand, counting down.
AAGTGAATCATTTAATCTTACACAGCCCTAAGATGGTGGTATAGTTACCCCCATTTTACAGAGGAGCAAACTGAGGCCGGGAGAACCTTGCCTGAGACCACACAGCTGGTAAGTAGCACAGCCAGAACCGGGCCCTGGTTCTGTGCCGAAGCCTGATCTCTTATACCCCTCTTTCTAGTGCCCACATGGCCTCCTGGATCCCGTATGTGACCTGCACAGGCAGGAGGGCACTCTGGGGCCTCACCTGCTGGGTCTGCTGGGCCTGGACGCCCCTCCTACAGTGACCAAAGGAGGGACATACAGAGGTGGCAGACGGTGGGTGCAGAGAATAGAGCCCAGGCTGGGTCCCCGTTCTGACTCTGTTGCTGATTTGCTATGTGGCCTGGGTGGCTCTTTTCTCTTCAGGCCTCAGTTTCTCTATCTGTACAATGTGTGTGTGTGGGGGGGGTTGCTGACAGTTGGGCCTCCAGGCCCTGGGCAGGGGAGGAGGGATGGCCAGACAGGAGAGAACCCATGTGTCGGGAAGAGGGGAGGAACTGCGGAGCCCCAGGACACGACCTGTGCCCCAGCTCCTCTGGGAAATAGCCCGGTTTCTGCCGCCCACACTGCCACTGCCGGCCAGACGCCGCCGCTTGGCCCGTGCGCGTCCAAGCTTCAGATGACAGGGCTCTCGGTGCCCAAGGCTGCCTTGGGGCTGCCGGCTGCCCTTCCTCAGCCCCGAGACATCCCCTCACCCCGGAATGGTGCCGGCCTCATAGGGGCTTGGAGGAGGCTGAGCTCCTCGGTGGGCGTGCTCCCACGGGCCCCGGTCTCAGTCACCCACGTGTGCTCACATCCCTTCATTTGCACGTATGCACAGACACCCCCCCCGCCCAGGCAACAGGGACTCCCGGAGTCCAAGAGAGGCCCGAGCAGTTCTGGTTTTTTGAGGATCCCTGTAAGTTAAACATTAAGAAATGCCTAAGCGGGCTGGTGGTGTTTTACATGTTTTAATTTAACAAATTAACCTCTTTTAAAAAAAATTAATCTCTTTAACACACACACACACACACACACACACACACACATACACACACATACTCACAAACCCAGTGCAGTGCAGTTTAGAGATTCAGGAGATCATTGCAGGAATTATGAAAGCCATGAGTTCACAGTGCTGCATGGCCCAGCAGTGGGATAGGAGTTTAAAATTGTATGATGAGCATCCTGTTCTTTCCACCGAGTGCATGGCTCTTTGGGATGAGACATCCAGCCCCCTTGGCATGTGCATTGTTTTCTAACATTTTATTGTGAAAAGCATCAAGCACCCAGAAAGATTGAAAGAATCTCATGGTGAATACCCATACCCTCACCACCTGGAATCTCCAATGAACATTTTGCAATATTTGCTTTATGACATTTTCAGGGCTCCATCCCTTCCTTCTCTCCATTTGGCCATCAATGCATATGAATCCATCCTTCCATCTATTCATCTCTCTATCCCTCCATCCATCTGTCTATTTTTTGATGCATTTTGGAGGCTCATGAATGTGAGGCCTGGGCCAAATGACATTCTTCTCTCCTTCTTCCTGACAGTAACAGGCCCTGCTGCACACATATCTGCACACCACACACACCTCCATGTAAATCCCCCATGTGCACACACCATGTGTGATTCATCCATGTCCCCTGTTCACACTTGTCTACTCCATACACATGTATCCACGTGTGCAAACGCCGCACATGTGCAATCACCTGTGCACACACATGTAAAGCCACACACGCACGCACACACACACACACAGTGCCCACATGGGCATTTGTGGCAGACCCTTGATGTCTGTGAGGGAAGCATCCAGAGACCTTTTAGAATCCTTGGACCTGTAACCTTCATGAGTCCCTGCCAGGTCCCAGCCGACTCACCACCCCTCATTTCTGGCAAGTGTCAGGGGCTCCCCTGCAGCTCCCACCCTGCCATGCCCCACCTTTCCCGCTTTGCTCCATCTTCTCTCTCACCTCCTAGCCACGTCCCACAGAGAGCACCTTACACAAAGATTCCTTCCAAGTGTTACTGCCTATGGGTGCACAGCCCATCAGACTGTCCGGCCGGGAGGGCAGGGACTGTGTTGGTCTCGTTCATGGCACAACACCAGCACCTGGCACTCGGCAGGCCCCCTTCAGGTGTGGGTTGAAAAAGGAACAAACTTGGCACAGCAGTGCACATGCCGAGCAGCCTCGGGGGCACCATGTCACGCCCACATCCATGCACACACAACACCCGCTGTGGTTGTCTGTGCTCACACATGTATCATGCATGCACCTGCACACGTGTGAATGTGTACCGTGTGCACACACCTGTCTGCCTGTTTCCCTGTTTCCACGCTTTCCAGATGGAGTCAATTCTGGTCGCTGGGGCCTTTCCCCAAGCCTTGGTCACCTAAGATCACTATGAGCTCATGTGCTGGGTGTGAGGGCTGGATGTGGCCCCCCGACCATGTGCTCAGGGCTCCTGGCTTGATCCCGTTCATCTGTGTGGCAGGGGTTAGGAGTACCAGCTTTTGAGTCCGACAAAATCTATGTTCCAACCTTGCTCTGCAGGTAATTGCTGTGTGCATTCTACATCTGGTTTATGTGTGCATTACTTAACTTCTTGGAGCATCAGTTTCCCTATCTGTTAAATGGGGAGAATAGTTTCCACCTTAAAAGCATCTTACAGGAGATGCTCTTAGCAGGGTGCCTGGTGTGTTGTAGGCACTTAAAGATGGTTGCCAGGGGTACTATTATTATTGTCACTTCAGTCTTTGCCCTGAACTCCCGTGCACCCTTTGGGAGGGAGGGCAGCCTTGGTGGGTGGCTGTGTATGGGGAGAGCGGGTGGGTGGCACCTAGTGAACTCCTCTCCCCACGTCCTCCCCCAAACCCAAGCCCTCATTATCCCACATGCATATTCATAAGAGATAGCCTCAGCCCCACTCTGTAAATGGGTCAGAAGCAGGAAGTGGAGGCCACTGTGGAGAGCGAGGCCCCGTGGATAGGAGGCTCCAAGCCAGAGTGCATCTGAGTCCTCATGGACGGGAGGATGGTGAGTGGAGATGGGGCAAGACTGGACTGGGGAACACTGGGGGGCACTAGGGGCTTGAGCAGGGAATTATTGCTGTTTTGAGATTTGAAAACTGAGGCCCAATGAGATCAGATTGGAGAACCCTTGGGGTGAGTGGCCAAGAAGCCAGAGGCTGTTTCCTTTGGGATATGGAGAGCTGAGCGCCCGTGGGGGCTGGGTGGTGGGCACAGAGGGATGGACTGTACGACTCTTGCATATTTCTCTCAATGGGTATAGTTTACAAGGTATGATGTAGTTGAAAGAACTGCGATGATCCTGAATCCCAACCTCCGGTGAGGCTCAGAGAGGCTGGGTGACTTGCCAAGGTCACGCAGCTGCTGCCTATGATCTTGCCTCTGGAGGTGTGAGAGACAGAGTGACTCTGGTCCACGAAGGGGGTTCAAGACTGGGAGACAGGTGGGCAGGCTGGGCAAGATACAAGAAATGAAGCCTCTTTATCTACCTCCTCATTTCTTCTCTCAATAACCCCCTGAGATAGCTCAAGCAAAAACAACGGTCTTCATTTTGCAGATAAGAAGCATGAGGCTGAGAGAAGAGGAGTCACCGGGACAAGGCAGCCCAGTGAGTTATCCGTAGCACGGTTGGCCCCTCCGTGGAGGGTGCCGTGGGGGCCGCGAGGGCCGCTCGCTTAAGTCCCAGGGATCTGGGGTGGGGTGGGGCCAGGACAACAGCAGGGCGTCACGCTGCACTGGAAAATTGCAATCTAAAACCAGATCGGGCTGGGTACTTGGAATTCTGTTAATCCCTTCCTCCTTTCAGACAACTGCCTATTTCTTCAAATGCTTTCTCGATGTTCACAACTGCTCCGGGAGGTTAAGCAGGATAAGCATCCCCATTTCAGGGCAGGGGAGGGAGGTGAAGTGACCCCCGGGATGGCCAAGGGTGACAGAAGCTCTGACAGAAGAAGATTCTCAGCTGTGGCTTGTCTTGGTCTTAGGTGCTTTCTCCTGGATCAGGCCATGGGTGAGGGAGAGGTTCAGGAAGGGAGAGTCGGGCCTTTGGGGCATAACTGTCAAAAGATGCTGACCCAGGGTAGGCGACTGTGGGGAGGGTCTCCTCAGACTGCTTGGTGGCATTCCAGACACCGAGGATTGCTGGGGAGAAGAAGACTGTGAACGGGCTGTTTTGGGATCAGACCATCGGTCACAACCAAGTGAGGAGACTGGGCTTGTGGTGGAAGTTAGACACCTGTTCATTCAGCAAGCACTGACCGCCTACTGTTTGCCGGGCCTGCTGCTGGGCCCGGTCAGGGGAGGGGCGGCCAGACATGACACCGGCATTCCCTGCGTGGCTCACAGTCTCCTGAGGGTCTTGGACTAGGGAAGGACTGCACCTATTCTTGCACAGAGAGAGGATATCGTCCCCTCTGCTTTCCAGGAGAGGCAGTGAGATGTCAGGGACAGGCCTTGGATTCCAAGGTCAAGGCCAGGCCAGGTGGTCTTCTAGCTCTGCCCTTCTGACTTGTGTGGTCTTGAGCAACAATAACAACAACCACAATAATCACAACCAATGTTGATTTCGGGGCTCGGTTTACAGGTGGCACATCACTTCACTTAGAGCCTCAGTTTCCTGATCTGTAAACTGGGTGGAGTGGGGAATGAATCTACTTCTTAGGGTGATAGGGTCTGGAGGTAGTGGTGGTTCTCTTCACTGAGAAGATATGGGATATGAGCAAGTCTTCCAAGGGCAGAAAGGGGGGTAAGGAGAAAAAAAGGTCTTTCCAGGGGGAGGGCATCATGGGGACAAAAGCGGGGAGGAGGGAAGCTCTAGGGTGTGTTTGTGGAGCAGTCCTGGGCACGATTAATAGCCTGGCACTCCATGAATCACCCACGGAGGCAGTCAGGCCGGATCTCTGGCCCCAGGGCCAGCTGTGAGGCACTTAGACTTCCTGCCCTAACATTATCTGTCTAGGGCTGAGCGAGGAGAGGGCTGGAGGGTAAACTGAGAGTAATTACAGAGCCCCGCTTCTGGGTCTCCTCCACCTACCCTTGCGGGGCAGTTGGCTGGGAATGTGACCCACCCACCTCTTCTGACCTCCTTAACTGGGGGCCAGAGTTTGGGCATCTCTGGGGAGCAATAAGCCAGCCAGCAGGAATGACTCAGGAGAGCATGTGGTCCAAGACAGGAGTCAGTAGGGCTTGAAGAAGGGGTGGATGGAGGGCAGGATGGCTGAAAGCGTGTGAGGCTGGGGTCTTAGGAGAAACAGGGATGACGAGGAGCTCACATTTTTCAGGCATCTACTATGTGTTGTAACAGCCCCATGAGGTGGGTATCTTCACTTTACAGATGGGGAAACTGAGGCTCAGAGAGGTGAAGTGACTTGGCCCAAGTTTCTTTAACCAATCATGCACCATTCAACACCTATGTATTGGGTGGAGGCTCTACACCGAGGAGTTTGGGGTGACCCTCACTTGGCTTCTGCCCCTTGTGGGGGGACAGTGTTGCAAGGTCACACTGTGGCCTCATTGGGACTCGAACCCAGGTCTCGGTATTTCCAAACCCTCGCTTTGGAACAGGACTTGAACCCGGGGCAGAGTCGGGTCCCGCTGCACGTCTCACATGGCCGCGGGAGTCCCGGGCCCCATCACTTTCCCTACCCGTCTTGCGGGTCTTGCCGGGCGCACCTGGCCCAGGTGAGTCTCCGGAGGCTCCGAGCGCCGGCGGAAAGCGGCGAGAGGCTTCGGCAGGTGGGGCGGGGCGGGGCGGGGGCGGGGCCCGACCGGGGCGGGGAGGGGGCGGGGCTAGGACCCGGCGCCCGGAGCCCCAGCGATCCCGCCGCCCGCGCCCCGCCGCCCGCGCCCCGCGCCCCGCGCCGCCGCCATGGGGGCCTGCCTGGGGGCCTGCTCCGTGCTCAGCTGCGTGAGTCCTGACCCCCGCGCCCGCCCGCGTGCCGCCGGCTCCTTCTTCGACCTCGCACTTTTGTCCGTCTTCTTCCTCCAAATAGTTTCTTCTTTTTTCTTTCTCCAAACTTGTCTTTCTGGGCCCGCACCCCGCCACCTCGCCCCCTGGGTCCCCTCGTCCCTCGGTCCCCCCACCCCCATCCTGGACCCGCGGGCGCTGGGGACAGCTGGTGTCCGGGGCTCGGGTTACCGCGGGGGAGGGGTTGGGGCGCGCCGGGTGGCGGGGGGAGGGGCGGGCCTTGGGCGGGCGCCCCTCTCAGGGACTGGGGAGACTGAGGCCCAGAGCCCGGGATGGGGGTGCGCGCTGCGGCCCCACCTCTCCCAACTTGGAGACGTCCTCGCCGTGCGCCTGTCGTCTCTCTCGGATATTCTGACTCTTTGTGTGGCCCGCCTGGTCCCTGCCCCACTCTGCGGTGTGTCTTTTTCTGTCCCTCCGGCAATCCGTCCGTCAGTCTGTCTCCCTGCCCGCCTGCCTCAGTTTGCCCATTTGTATTTGTCTGACATCTGTTTCTGTCCGTTCGTTTATCCCACTGTCTTTGTCCGTCCGTGGCTTCTCCATCAGTCATTGTCTGTCTCACGGGTGTCTGTCCGTCTGTCCTACCGTCCAGTCTGTCTCTCTGCATCTTTGTCTCTGCCTCTTTCAGACTAGCTCACACTAAGTCCTGGGCACTTCCCCAACGAACCCCAGACCCTTCCCCTCTAGGCCCCGGAGCCTGAAATGGGGGTGGGGAGGAAGCCCCCATCCGCCTTCCTAAGCCACCCTTGAGTGAGGTCCGTTTGGGTTGCCAACCGCCACCGGGCCCAGCTCTGGGTTGGAAGACCCAGGAATTGAGGAAAGTCGGAGTGTGCGGGCGTGGGGCAGTACCTGGTCGCCTGGGCTCGGGGGGCCTGGGCTCGGGGACCTCGGGGGCAGCCATACTCTGCTTTGGGGTTGCAGCCAGCAAAGGGGAGGAGCTTCAGCCCGACCCGGCTGGGAGGCCCCTTCTCCTTTCCCTTTAACCAGCCCCCTCTCCTTTCCCTCTTCCCCTCATTAAATCCGAGGTTCATTCAGGCAGCTCCCTCCCCCTCTGCCCTACACAAAGAGAAGCAGAGAGGAAGAGGGGGGTCTGGTGGCTGCTGAATCTCAGGACTTGCTTTCCTTTGTCCCTGATTTGTGTGTGTGTGTTAGGATGGGGTGTAGGGGTGGCGAGCTTAAGGATCTAGAGATTTACTTTACAACCATTTTCTGAGAATGGTATCTGCACAGAGAGGCTGTAGAGTGGGTCCCTGGACAGTCTCTTGTCCTCTCTGGGCCTCCATTTACCACCTGTGAAGTGTGTGTGTGTTGCGTGTGTGGACACGCGCCCACAGGAATCAAGAACTGGTCTCTGAGATCCCTTTCTGCCCACTGCCCAGTGAATTCTAGGTTTGGGCTGGGTCTCTGGCCAAGAAGGGTTTGCTTCCTGGTAGGGGAGGGAGTGCTTCCTTGAAGTTGACCAGATTTCCATTTGGCCGGGCTGGCCTGGGAGTGGCCCGTGTTGAGAGGTGACCTGCCAATCCCCTGTGCCTCTGCCTCCCCAACTGCCTCCTTCATGGTTGGTGATTTGAGGAAGATCAAAAAGTGCCCCACCTACTTCCTGGCGACAGTGAGTGGCGCTATTGTTGTTATCTTCTTGCAAGGGTGGGTGGAGAATTCTCTCTGGAGCCCAAGCCGGCCGCTGAGTCATGGAATCTTACAATGCTGAGACCAGAAGGCACCTGAAAGGCTTGCTCAAACCCTCAACAGACTGCGGCTCCGAGAGGTTAGCCTCAGAGAGGTTAGCCGACTTCCCAGAGGCTGTGCAGAGAGCGGATGGGGGACTGGACGGTCAAGATTAAAATCTGATTCCTGGTCCAGGCTTCTGCCCACATCTTCCCTCCCTTCACAGCCCGGGTGCCTGGGGACAGGGCTGGTCCACTTACTGAATATCTAATGTCGGCAGGGGACCTGTCCTTCCTTTTAGTGGCCTCCCCCTGGGTTTCTGACCTCTGACATTTACTGAGTTCCTACCACATGCCAGGTGCTGTGCTGAGCCCCTCACCGTGCTGTCTTGGTTCTCCCTCGAGCCCTGTGACACGGTCATCCTGTTTCAGATAATGATACCAAGAGCTGCCTCCATCACTGTGTCCTCACTCAGGGCCCAGCCGCTGTCCAGTGGTGGCACAAGCCAGCACTGCAGTGAGCACCGGCTGTGTGTCTTCTCATCCAATCCAACTAGGACCGCAGTGAGGCAGTTAACATGATTTCCATTTCGCAGGTGACAAAACTGGATCAGAGAGGGAAGGTGGTCTCCCCACAGCCACACAGTATTAAGTGGTGCAGTTGGGTCTTACTGGACACCGATAACAACCTATTTCGGGGGCGCCTGGGTGGCTCAGTGGAGTAAGTGTCCGACTCTTGATCTCAACTCAGGTCTTCATCTCAGGGTTGTGAGTTCAAGCCCCGAATTGGGCTCCATGCCCAGCGTGGAACCTACTTAAAAAAAAAAACAACAACAACTAAGAAACAGCAAACCAAAAACAACCTGTTTCAATGGAGATTTGCTCCACAGGAGGAAAGTTCTAATAGGGGTTCCTGGGCATCTTTGGGGGAACATTCTGGAGTCTGTGGATCCACAGAGAAGACCTCCAGCCATGACACGTTTGCATCTGCCCATCATGCCTTTTGGTCAGCATTTGTATTGGACCGAGGGTGAGTCCTGGCTCGGAGGAGATAAGATGGGCCCATGATGGAATGGGAGTCACCAGGCCAGCCAGTACTTGGTGGGCTGGATGGTGAGCAAATAGCTAGGGAGGCCTTGTCTAATATCTGCATGCCATTGAATCTAATTCTCTATCCTGTACATGCGAGGGAGCGTGAAAGGGTCGGAGGAAGGGACTCAGATCCTGGCGTGGCCTCTCCCCCCACCTCGTGACTTCGGGCGGTCCCTTTGTCCCTCTCTCTGGGATGGAGGGAATAAGGAAGTGGAGAGAGCAGTGGTGTCTGTCTCTCAGCACGTTGTGAGGATTGAGTGGGACTGAGAGGAGCATGCCAACATACTTAGCACGAAGCGGGCCGGCAGTGGCCATTCTAAGCACCCCGGAGTGGGAAAGCGCTCAAGACCACATTTGGGAAGGTGGTGGAGCCGGGACTGTCTGATTGGAGAGCCTGGGCTCTGAGCCACGTCACTGTCCTGCCCAGGAGCCCATTTTATGGCTGAGGAAACTGAGTCCCACGGCGGGGAAAAGAGACCTGTTTAAGGTCATCCTGGAAGTTGGTGGCAGCGCCAAGGCTAGGCCCTCTATTCTTAGCGCTGCACAGGGATGTACGTGTGCCCTGAGTAGTCTGGGGGCTGACCTCTGCTGTGCTTCCTCTAGTCCCAGGGTGGCTCGGGCAGTACTGGGGGCTGTTCATGAAGCCTGCAAGGTGCACTCCATCCTCGCTGGGACCAGTTTTTTGTCTAATTGTGGCAAAATGTACGTCACATAAAAATTTACCATTATAGGGGCACCTGGCTGGCGCAGTCAGTCGAGTCTGCGACTCTTGATCTCAGGGTTGTGAGTTTGAGCCCCACGTTGGGTGTAGAGATCACTTAAAAATAAAATCTTTAAAAAAATTTCCATTGTAACATTTTCTTTTAGTTTTCAAGGAGTTTGTAATTTATCTCATGATATATGATATATATCATATATAAAAATATATATATACATTTAAAATTGTTATCTATTTTTATGATATCAAAATGATATCATCCCAAATGAACAGTAGTGTCTGAAGGGGGAAATATTGTGGGTTGAAGCACACAAGAAAAACTCCAGGCCTTGTCTTCTTTCCCTTGCCGTCTGTTCCCCTAGCTCGCTTTCCCTGTTCCCAGAGGTACGGCGCACCGCCACCTACATCTGTTTTCCATCTGTGGCCAAAGTGGTCTTTCGGTAATGCAGATCTGATGCTCTGCTTCTCCTGCAGGATGCTTCTCACTGCCTTCAGGATGAAGTGCGGACTCCTTGGCGCGGCCTGCAGGGACCGTGGCCATCACTTGCATCATCCCTCTGTCTCCTCTTGACAGCTGCCTCGAAGAGACAGTGTTTCTTGCAGCTTCGCCCATGCTGTTCCCTTTGTAGGAACACCTTTCCCTTTGTCACCTGGCTGACTTCTTACTCGTCCTTGAAAACGGCCCCCTCCTTTTTCCTGATTGTGGTAACATCCACATAACATAAAACTGACCATTTTAACCCTTTAAAAGAAATTTTTTAAGACTTTATTTATTTATTTGTCAGAGAGAGAGAAGAGAGAGAGAGCAAGAACAAGCAGGGGGAGCGGCAGGCAGAGGGAGAGGGAGAAGCAGGCTTCCCGCCAGGCAGGGAGCCCGATGTGGGACTTGATCCCTGGACCCTGGGATCATGACCTGAGCCGAAGGCAGACGCTTAACCGACTAAACCACCCAGGCGCCCATTTTAAGCATTTTTAAGCGTGCGGTTCAGTGGTGTTAACTACATCCAAGTTGTGGTGTAACCATCCCTACCATCCATCTCCAGAGCTTTTTCATCCTCCCCGAATTGAAACTCCCTACCCATTCAATAATAACTCTCCACGCCCCTCTCCCCCAGCCCCTGGGAACCCCCAGTCTACTTTCTGTCTCTGTGAGTTTGACTGCTCTAGGTTCTCGTATCAGTGGAATCGAATGGCATTTGTCCTTTGGTGTCTGGTTTATTTTATTTGCTACAATGTCCCCAAGGTTCATCTGTGTTGTAGCAGGTGTCAGAATGTCCTTCCTTTTTAAAGCTCAATAATATTCCCTTGTATGTATATCCCACATTGCGTTTAGTCATTCATCAGTCTATGGACACGCGGGCTGCTTCTACTTTTTGACTATTGTGAATAATGCTGTTATAAACATGGGTGTGCAGATTATCTGTTTGAGTCCTTGCTTTTGACTAATACCCGGAAGCGGAGGGTCAGTTTATTTTATTTTATTTTTTAAGATTTATTTTATTTAGGGGCGTCTGGGTGGCTCAGTTGGTTAAGCAACTGCCTTCGGCTCAGGTCATGATCCTGGAGTCCCGGGATCGAGTCCCGCATTGGGCTCCCTGCTCAGCGGGGAGTCTGCTTCTCCCTTGGACCCTCCCCCCCTCATGTGCTCTCTCTCTCTCTCATTCTTGCTCTCTCAAGTAAATAAATAAATAAAAATCTTTAAAAAAAAGATTTATTTTATTTATCTGAGGGAGAAAGCACACGCGCACACCAGAGGGAGAGGGAGAAGCAGACTCCCCGCTGAGCAGGGAGCCCGACACAGACCCGGGATCATGACCTGAGCTGAAGGCAGACGCTTCACCAACTGAGCCACTCAGGCGCCCCGGGTTAGTTTATTTTAAACAAATCAACTTTAAACTGTGGCCCCAACCCTGGCTGCCTCCTCGCCTGCCCGGTGCCCCAGGAATGGTCCTGAGAACCCACGTCCCTGGCTTTAGGGGCAACCAGGAGAGAGTGTGAATGATTGGTGACAGCCTGTTCCCATCATGCCAAAGCACACATGGTTCCAGAGCAGTCCAGCTTGCCTCAGGTGGTTGTGAGCTCCTGGTCTTTGGCAGTGTGTAAGCAGTGGAGGCTGCCTTCTGGGTGATTCTTCATTAGAGAGAGGCTGGAACAGTTAAATGCCAAGGAGGCTTGCAGCCTGAAAACCGTAAGACCCGGGGCTTTTTAAGATCTGACTCCCCATTCCAAGAACCTGGCTGCATTTTGCTGCTAACACGTACCCAGTGTCTTGGGGCCTCTCTGTTGCTGCCGCTGCCCTGGGTGCATTTGGGGGCAGGGGTGTAATCTTAGCCCAGGAGCGATGTTATGTCTGCCTTGGCTTTTCACCTTACGCCATTAATGTTAGTCCATGTTGCCCTGCAGCCCGGGGACTTTTTTCTTTCCTGCGCCTGTAACGTTCCACGGAGTAGATGGACCACCACGGGCCCCCGGCGCAGGACTTGTAGGTTATTTGCAGTCTCTTGAGATTCTAATAAGCTCATAAAACCTAAAGCTTTGTGCCTATTTTGGTTTTTTGTTTTAAGTTTAAAATTTTTCTCTTTTAGTAATAAAATCAGCTTTATTGAGGTAGAATTTATATTTAATTATACTTAGTTATGTGTACCCCTTTAAGTATCACCTACACATCTGCCGCATTCAGCGGAGACCCTCATAGGGGAGGACCACGATGTATGGGTGGGCATTTCGTTATTTTAAGCTTCCCCCTAGTACTTTCCGGGTGTGAGCAGCGCCACACTGAACTTGTGTGTGCGTGTGGAGGTGCGTGCGCACGTGTCCGCCCTTACTCCTGTGAGCTGGTACTGCTGCAGGAAGAGGTTCTTGTAGGAGCGATGCCCTGGGGGTTGAGAGACTGGGTCAGAACGCACGAGGGATTCCAAGGATGCGCTAGCAGCAGTTGGGGGTGGGGGCTGCTGTGTGTTTTTCTCTCCCTGACCTGGTCTGTCTGGCTATCGGTCCTTGGTTTCGCATGTCAGGAACACCGGGCTTTTGATCTCCAAGAATTAGGGTGAACTGAAAGGCCAGGCTCCCCAAGTGCATTGGGGTGGCTTTTCTTATGTCTCAAATGTCTCCGATTGAAGTGGTAACAAGCCAGAGCCAGGCCCTGACTCGGGTCCTTTAGCACATGGTTCCTAAGATCAGTGCTCAAGGGCCTCTGTGGGTTTTCTATGGCAGCCGAGGGATTATTTCCATCCCTGGGGTGTTTTGAAATTAAGAGAGACTGCCGTCAGTGAGCTAGTGGGCCCCTGGTACAGGCAGACGGGAGCTCGAACACCAGCTCCTCTGCTTACCTGCTCTGTGACCTTGGTCATGTCACCCCTCCGAGTCATTTTCCCCGTCTGTAAGTGGGAGGTACAATACACTTCCTGCATAGAGTCATGGAGATAAGGGGCTTACCACGGTGCCTGGGACCGAGCACCTTCTAAACGGACGCTCACTCTTACTCCTTGAACCTCAGCACTGCCGTCCACTTGCTGGGTGACTCTGGCACGTTCTTAACTTCTCTGATCGCAGGTTCCTTGTCTGTAAAATGGGGCTAATAGCTAGTCTGTCTCATAGCCAGACTGTTCTTTATGGTTTATGAAATATGTTTCTGGCATTTGCGCATCCCTTTATCCCCAAAAGGCAGCCAGGGGTAGGAGGCAGGGCTTGGAGTGAGGGCTGCAAGATGTAACCAGGAGTTGCTGGACCAGTTATGATTTGGACCATGAAAAGGAAATTCATTCTGCAGGCGTTTCATTTAGCAAACATGTTGTACTTGCCTTGTGGGTGAGACAGATGGGTATCCAGGGGCGTTTCCACTCTTGGGAGGAAGGGAAGGGGAGACGGGAGGGCAGCTACACCTCAAGCATAGTGTAGTTTGGGACCAGAGTGCACACCTTGGGACCAGCCCAGAAAGTCGGATGCGAGGTCTCTGAGGAGGAAGGAGCCCCTTTAGCGTGCCCTCCACAGAGCCACCTTTTCAGTGTAAGCCTATTTCAGTGTCCCTCCCAGCTTCAGACCCTCGCTGGCTGCCCTCTGCTCAGATGATCAACCCCAGGGCTCTGCACATGGCCACCAGCCCCCCCCCCAAGCCTGGCTGACCTTGTCACCCCCACTTGCCACCTGCTCTCGAAGCTTCGGTCCCAAGGGCCTCTTTCTCTTCCTCCATCGCCCAGTTCCTGCCTGCCTCACAGCTGCCTCCACCTCTGTTCCCTCTGTCTGGAACACTCTTTCTTCCCCCTGGTTGGGAGAGGGCCTCCTCATTCTCTAGCTCTGCTTAAATGTCACTTCATTTGAGAAGGGACCCTCCATCCCCGGTCTGAAGTAGGCCCCCGTCAGTGACTCTCAGAGCGGCAATGACCACCACAGGTGGAATGATTGTTGAGTGTCTTTCTTGCAGGAGGGCAGAACCGGTATCTTTCTTGCTCTTGACTCTTAAATACCTGGGTGAAGAGCTGGGGCGGTCATAGGGGAGATAAACTGGTGACCAGATGTATCTGGATGTAGGCCTGGTTCCCCGAGGGGTCAGTCGTCTTTTGGGATACCAGCTGTGAATAGAGTGGTATCACCAGCCCCCACATGATTTCAGCCGGCCCCAGGGAGGGCTGGCGCCAGCTTGGGCAGAAGTACCAGGAGAGGGAGAGGGGGAGACGGCCACTGGTGTCCAGGACAGGGCCAGCCCCAGAGCAGGAAATCACAGTCACTCACAATTCTGCATTCCATTCATTCAGCAGATGTTTATCCCGTGCTGGCTGTTTCTTGCGGTCTTAACATGGGTCTGGGACTATGCCAGACACTTTGCATTTGTTCAATCAATAGTCACTGGGCTCCAGCTGTGAGCCAAGCACCGTTCCAATTTGTGGGTCTGCCACAGTGAACAAAAGCCCCGGCCCTGACGGAGCTTACATGCCAGAAGTGGCAAGCAGACAAACATGAGTAAAAGAGAAAGCCAGGCAGGGATCGCAAGTCCTATGGAGAAAAGCTAAGCTGGGAGGGGGCAAAGGAAGACGGAGCGTGTTATAATTTAAAATTCCTGTGAGAGGTAGGTACCATTATGAGTCCCATCTTATGGAAGAGGAAGCTGAGGTTCAGAGAGGTTGAGTGAGTTGTATAGGGCCACACAGCTTATCGGTGTTAGAGCTGGTGTTCTGGATCGATCGATCTATCTATCTATCTATCATCTATCACCACTCTGCCTCCCCCTACGTAAGAAACCACGTGACCCAACCTTTTCGAAGCTTGGTTTCCTCAGTGCCCTTTGGGGCTTGAACGTTCAATGGGATAATGTCTGAGGCCCAGGGAGGGCAGGCTTGGCAAAGATTTGGAGACATGGATGGGCAGGTGGCGGGTGCTCCTGCTCTGGTGGGGGAGGGGGGAGGAGGCAGGGAGTAAGGGTACCGTCCTGCCCTTCCAGGTGTCCTGCCTCTGCGGCTCTGCCCCCTGCATCCTGTGCGGCTGCTGCCCCTCCAGCCGCAACTCCACCGTGACCCGTCTCAGCTTCACGGCCTTCCTCTTCCTGGGGGTGTTGGTGTCCATCATCATGCTGAGCCCCAGCGTGGAGAGTCAGCTCCACAAGGTGAGGGGCCCCGGGGCAGGCAGGCGAGTGGGGCAGCCCATGGGACCAGGCCTGAAGCGCAGGCCCAGTTGCTCCAGGCCGGTCCCCCCCCACACACGGCTTGAGGTCCCAGCTAATCGAGAAGGCGGGGCGGGAGTGTCCTGGGGCGCCCACCATCCAGGGCTGGTGATGGGGGCATTTCTTCATGTGAGGAGGAGAGTTTGAACCTCACATGAGAATTCCTGTTCCTCATAAGCCGTGGGCCCCTTGGAGAATCTTACAAATCATCATTGTCCCCCCTGGACACTGGCCCCTGGGGCATGCTTTTCCCTCCTTAGTGCTTGAGCACTAAGGTCTGGGGTCCTTACTCTTCCCTTCATCCCAGCATCTCAGAGCCTGGCCCAGACCCAGTGCCACATTTAGGCCAGTGGCTCTGACATTCGAGTGTGTGTGATGGTATGAATGCCCTGGGGGGTGTGCTAGAAATGCAGATTCTCAGACCCCACCTCTGACTCTGGTTCTGTCTGAGAGGAGCCTGGAATCTCACGTTCCCCCAGAGTCCCCGGGGTTCTGGTGTAAGTGGTAGGTGGGGAGCACTCAGTCCTGCCTCCCTCAGTGCCATGAGGTCCTGAGGCTGCGGGTGCGACAGCAGGGAGACAGGCAGAGAGGAATGATCTGTCACTGGACCATGTGTTTCCATCTGTCTCAGGGCCACTCACAGGACTTCAGCCCCAGGGCCGGGCAGGGGTGCCGATGGGGGGGAAGGAGGGAGCCTTGGCAGAGTCGGCCCAGGGTTCTGGGGGCGGGGGGCCTTCATGCTGCTTTGTCTCCCCACAGCTGCCGTGGGTGTGTGAAGAGGGGGCCGGGACCCCCGTCATCCTTCAGGGCCACATCGACTGTGGCTCCCTGCTCGGCCACCGTGCTGTCTACCGCATGTGCTTTGCGACAGCAGCCTTTTTCTTCCTCTTCACCCTGTTCATGATCTGCGTGCGCAGCAGCCGGGACCCCAGGGCTGCCGTCCAGAACGGGTGAGGGCCCCTCCCGCCCCCGCAGCCGGGACGCGCACCATGCTTTCTGCCCCCCGGCCAGTCTCCAGGCATCTCCGGGCCCTGCCCCCAGACTGTGAGCCACCGAAGCACAGAGATCAGCTCATTTAGTTCTTCCCACTTCTCAGATGAAGAAATAAAAGTCAGAAAGGGTGAGAACATGCCTAAGGCCACACAACACTTTAGTGACACAGTTGGGACAAGAAACTGGGTGACCACCGTCACTCTGACTTAGTCCTTCCCTCTGTCCCTCAGGGATTTTTCTAGGGCTGGGACAGACTTTCTGTGCCCATCAGACCATCAGAAAGCCCCTCTTCACTTGCCCAGTACCCAGGACCTGGTCTTTGGGGGTAGGGGTTCTGGGGGCCGGGCCTGGTCCCCTCCCCCCACTTAGCTCCCTGGTCGGTCTGTCCTCCCCACCCCCAATAGATTTTGGTTCTTTAAGTTCCTGATCCTCATGGGCATCACCGTGGGCGCATTCTATATCCCTGACGGCTCCTTCTCCAATGGTAGGTGGCCTTGGTGGGAGGGATGGGGGGCTACCAGGAGGGAGTTGGGGTCTCCAGAGGGAGGAGCACTGGTTGCTCTTTGCCTTGGCACACAGACCTCAGGCTGCTGACTGGGTACCCCCCGGGCCAGGAGACAGCACTCTGGTGCTTGGCCACATGGCCTTTGGGCAATATGGCAGTGGGGTGGGGGGCAGGTGGGTAGAAGCTGCCTCACCCCTGCCCCATACCCCGCCACGCTGCCTCTCTCTACATGGCTAGGGGTTCCCTGAGGGCAGGGACTCTGCTTCTTCTCTGGGCACGGCACAAATTGTTGAATGAGTAAATGTGCATGTGAGGGAGACCGCGGGAGGGCGCCTGCCGCATTAATCCCAGGGAGCCTGGTGCTCAGGCTGCTCCCCCACCGCCTTGCCCCCTCCCCCCTTCTGGACTCTCCCCTCCCCCCACACAGTCTGGTTCTACTTCGGTGTCGTGGGCTCCTTCCTCTTCATCCTCATCCAGCTGGTCCTGCTCATCGACTTTGCTCACTCCTGGAACCAGCGGTGGCTGGGCAAGGCTGAGGAGTGTGACTCCCGGGCCTGGTATGCAGGTGAGCGACGTCGCCAGAGCCCCCGCGCTTGCAACTGGGGCTTCCTGAGCACAGGGGGTCCCCGAAGCTAGAGGAAAGCCTCAGAGCATCTGGAGCTGCCCCCTGCAGCAATTGAACCCTCCTGGGCAGATGGAGGGAAGGGTGTGGGTGTGGGCAGGGGCGGCTGGGTCTGGGGTGACTTTGGGAGGCGATTAGAGGGGAGCCGGACCGGAGAGACCTTGGCGGGGTCTAGTTCAGTGATTCCTGCAGGACGGGCCGTGCATAGCCAGCCCAGATCAAACCAAATGACACTGGGTCCCTGAAGCCCCCGGGGCAGAGTGGGTCCCTGCTCAGCTCCCTTTCAGTTCTCCTGAGCTGACTGAGGAGGAAGGCTCACTTAGGTGCCAGTTTGGTTTTCACGCCTCTGAAAAGTGACTGGTCTCTCTGACGAGGGAGCAGGGCTTCAGCGGGTCCCTGTGCATCCAGTGGACTTTGTGAAAGACTCTTTTGTATTCACTGCCTTTCTTTCCATGGTTAACTTATTAATGGCAAGGGAGTCCTTTTAGGTCAGGATGGGGCAGAAGCTCTCCCAAGCGTTGGCAAGTGACAGACGTTCAGGAGACACTGATGTCATTCCTCCGACAAGGAAGCCGAGGCCCACACAGGGGGCTGCCCGACAAGCCCCCTCGAGGGGAGGGGGGTCCCTCTGCCTCCTCACCCAGCCACTTGCCACCCCGCTTCGCAGGCCTCTTCTTCTTCACCCTTCTCTTCTACACACTGTCCACTGCGGCCGTGACGCTGCTGTTCATCTACTACACCCAGCCCGGCACCTGCTATGAAGGCAAGGTCTTCATCGGCCTCAACCTCACTCTCTGCTTCTGCGTCTCCACTGTCGCTGTCTTGCCCAAGGTCCAGGTGAGACTGACGCCGGGCCCCTTGGTGTGGGGGGAGACTTCTGGTAGGAGCCTTGGGGTCCTGGGGCAGGGCTGCCAGTCCCAGAGGCTTGGGCTCCCGAGTCAGCCTCCCTGGGTTGGAGTCACAGCTTTCATGGCTACTTGCTGGGTGTCTTTGGGAAAGTGCCTTACCCTCCCCGTGCTTCTCTCTTCTCGCATGTAGAAATGAGGGTAATGCCGACCCTTTGGAGATATTTGCAGAATTGAGACAGAGTTTGTGAACACAGAGAACAGGGCCTGGCCTATAGATAACCATCAGACATGAACTGTTGTTATCATCGTTGTCTTTATGGAAATCGGGAGACCACTAGTGAGGACCATTGAGTGACGACTCCCAGACCCCTCAACAAGCGGTGTTAGGAGGTGCAGTTGCACAGTTTCCAGTCCCAGACCGCCTGGGGGCAACGGGTGGGGCTCCCCAGGGCATCGTGTGCTCTTCAGAGCCCGATGAGCCCAGCGGTGCCTCATGGTTGGGGAATCTCAGCTCCCCAGGGGTTTCACAGGTAGCTTGGGGAGCCTTTGAGGGTCTTTAGCAGAAAGGTGGGGAACCTCCCTTCTCATCTGAGCCTCTATTTCCTGGTGAGAAAATTGAAGCCCTGAGAGGGTGATGCCTCTGTCCCAGCTCACACAGTAATCAGTATTCATTCAGCAAATACTTCCGGAGCGCCTACTGTATACCAGGCCCTCTTGGAGATGTTGGGGGTGCAGCTGTGAGGAAGAGGGGAAGAGTAACAGCTGCTGCTAGTTGATGACACCTGTCCCGTCATGTAGTCCAGGCACCGCCATCGTCCGCCCTTTCCAGACCAGTAAAGGGAGGCTTAGAGGAGGAGAGAGAAGCGCTTGAGGTCACACAGCTGGGGGGGGGGGGGGGCGGGGGGGGGGGCGGGGGGGGGCTGGGGGCGGGGCTGGGGCGCGCTGGGGGCGGGGCTGTGGGCGCACTGGGGGCGGGGCTGGCAGCTGGCCCCAGACCCTGCGCTCCTAATCAGTTTGGATTCTTATTTCTAAGTGTGTGTGTGGTGAGGGTGGGGAAGAACAGCTGGTAGGAGACGAGGCCAAGGAAGATAATTTGGGATCATACCTGCTATGTGGGAAATAAAAGAGAGTGGGCAAAAGGTGGGTGGGCCGGCTGGGAGGGGAGCGGGGGTTGCTGCGGGGGTCAGGGTGTTGGGCCCTCATTGAGAACTCTGAGCTGAGGCCTGAATGCTAACGAGAGGCTGGCTATGTGGAGATGTTGGGGAGGATCGTGTCAGGGAGAGGGCACAGCGAATGCAAAGGCCCTGAGGTGGGAGAGGGTTTGGTGGGTTCTGTGGACAGAGAGGAGGCCAGCTTAGCTGAGTGCAGTTGGAGGGGAGGAACTTGCTGGGGGGGTGGACAGTTGGAGACAAAGGCAGGGGCAAACCAGGGAGGGCTTAAATTCAGAATGTGAAGGGATCCTGCCCTGGGTGCGTTCTCAGTAGGGGTGCGACTGGGGTAAGTCTGTGAAGAAAAAGAATGAGGACTCCACCTTTGGGCGAGGTGGGTGGTGGGTGGCCCGGGTGCTGTGTTCTCCCAAAGGGTGTGGTATGGGATGGCTCTAGGGTGGTGGGGATTCCTAAGGCTCCCCCCCGCCGCAGTGGGGTGTGAGTGGGCTAGGTGCGGGTGGGGTGCCGCCCCAGGTCTGACGGGGGTCTTCCTGATGGACTGCTCTTCCAGGACGCCCAGCCCAACTCGGGTCTGCTGCAGGCCTCGGTCATCACGCTCTACACCATGTTTGTCACCTGGCTGGCCCTGTCCAGTGTCCCCGGTGAGTACAGGCCTGGGCTTGGGGAAGCCTGGGCTCATTCCTGGGTCAGCACGGCCTTCTGGAAGGCTGGAGACCGTCCCAGGTGACAGGGACATCTCAGCTCAGCCTGTACCCCCTCTTAGTCCTTCGGGGAGCTAGGAGGGCCCTGTCTGTTCCTGGAGCTCTTTCTCTGTCATTTGTCTGCTAAGTTCTGTCTGTTGCTGGGATTTGGATGCTCAGCTGTATGTGTGTCTGTCCATTTGGGTTGGCTCTCTGCCCTTCCTCAGGCCTGGCCTGCAGGGGCTGAGGGTGACTATGCTCCCATCTCTAGAC
The DNA here is from genome assembly GCF_003265705.2 of Callorhinus ursinus. NCBI lineage: Eukaryota > Metazoa > Chordata > Mammalia > Carnivora > Otariidae > Callorhinus > Callorhinus ursinus. The sequence goes on along the minus strand of NW_027397080.1, from coordinate 13,198,970 downwards.
CAGAAATGCAACCCCCACCTGCTGACCCGCTTCAGCAATGGGACGATCCTGGCAGGCCCCGACGGCTACGAGACCCACTGGTGGGATGCACCGAGCATCGTGGGACTCATCATCTTTATCCTGTGCACCCTCTTCATCGGGTATGGGGGGGGGTCTGGCTTCTGGGGGCCTGAAGGTGCGAGTGAGGGGAGGATGTGGGAGCCCAGACACCAAGCGGGAAGGCGCCCTTAGCAAGCGCAGGTCCAGCCCCGTGCTGGTGCAAAACGGAGTCCCTCCAAGGGCACAGCGTGACTGGGCAACCGGGGCATGGTTGGACGCTGCCTCCTGGCCCAGGGCCCCTTCTTGCACGTCGGGCTGGCACGGCCCAGGGTGCAGGCACCTGTGGGGGCAGGGAAGAAGCCTGGACTGGGGCGTGCAGGTGTGGGCTCTGTCACTCAACCTGCTGTGTCATCTCCGGGTAAGTGGCTTCACCTTTCTGAGCTTTTGTGATGGTGGAGGATGGTGTCCTCCAATGCCTGGGTGGTGGGGACCCCACACTGTCACGTGGGAGAGGGCAGCTCAGACTGAAGATCATGTAACAGCTTTTTTTTTAAAGGGGCCTCTTAGCAAGTGCTTATCAGTGTGGACTCTGGAGCCAAACTGCCCGTGTTCAAACGTGGCAGTGCCATTTAGCAGCAGTGCGATCTTGGGCAGGTCACTACACCTTTCGGTGCCTTGGTTTGCTTAGCTGTCAAATAAGGATAAAAATAGTACCTACTTCACAGGATCGTGGAGGAGTGGTAGATGAGTTAGTATGAATAAGCCTCTTAGAAAGGAACTTGGCAAGAAGGCAGCGCCAAATAGGTGTTTGCTTTAATTGCAAGTAACTGTAAATGTTTGCACAGCTGGGTGGCAGGGAGTGAATGTTGTGTAAAGTCACCAGATGGTGATGCTGAGGGTGACTGCCGTGTACAGCAAGTCTGGCGGACTCATGACTGACTCCGCAGGGCCCAGCATCGCTCCCAGTGCTGCTCTTCTCAGCTCCGCAGGACGGCCCGGAGGAGGCTCTGCCCGGCTCCTCTGCCCTCCCTGACTCGTCCATCCCGGGCAGGGCCTGGTTTCCTCAGAGCCGCACACCTGTCTCTGAACATTTTGAGGCTGTTTCACATTTTGTTTTGACCTTTTTCAAAGCCTGGGCAGGTCACTCTTTGTTGCCTCACTTGATCCCTTTTTCAACCTGGAAAGGCCCAGATCACCTCCATGGTTCAGATAAGGAGACGGGAGGTTTGGGAGGAGTAGTCACCTGCCCGAGGCCACGCGCACAGCACCCAGGCTCAGAACAGCACCTTGTCCTGCTCCCCAGACGCTCGCCCCCCGCCCCGGCCTGCAGTCACGGGGCAGTGCCTCTGAGAGCCCAGGGGCCTGTCTGTTCTTAGCCCAGTGCTTTTCTTTCTTTCTTTCTTTTTTTTAAGTTTTATTTATTTGAGAGAGAGAGAGAGAGAGCGAGCAGAGGAGGGTCAGAGGGAGAGGGAGAGAGAATCTCAGGCAGACTCCCTGTTGAGCACAGAGCCAGACATAGGGCTTGATCCTACGACCCTGAGATCATGACCCGAGCCGAAACCAAGAGTTGGACACCTAACCGACTGAGCCACCCAGGCTCCCTCTTAAGCACAGTTCTTAAAACCCAGGAAGCGAAGAAGCACAAGCAGCCACAAGGGCAGGGACCCCTGAGGATGGCCTTCGTGCCCAGCTGTGGCACCAGGACCCGGGCTCCCAAACATTAGATATCAGCATGATGTTTGATGATGATTGGGGTCAGCAGAAGCTCAGCGGGTGACTTCTCAGCTTGATGGGGTGGGGCTGGGGTCCAGATCTCCTGTGTCACTTTTTTCCCAAATGCGACTTGGATTTTCAAAATTGCCTATGTGTCTCACACTATAAAATACTGTTAAAAACATCAAGACCTCATTACAGAAATGACCAAAAAATCATTGCTGTTAGTATTTTTTTTTATAATAAACATGAAGAAAGGGGATGTCATTGGTAAAACTACTCACCTAACAGGAGGAAAACAAACTTAATGGCAAATGAGTATTCTTAATTATTAATATTATCAATGAATGCCATCCCTGGTATGGTCCTTTGCAGTACTAGCTACTCAGTACATATTTATGGGATTGGCAGATGGACAACCTGAATAACAGCGCCTGTTTCTCTAGTTTATACTCTGTGCCAGGCACAGTGCTGGGGGCTTTACAGTATTAGTCCTCCTGGCAACTCCACAAGGGAGGTACTGTAACCCCCAATTTTACAGAGGCCCAGAGAGGTTCAGTGTCTTGCCTAAGGCCACACAGGAGGTGGGGGTGGAGTTCGGAGTCAAAGCAGTGAGAGGGTGGGCCCAGAGCCTAACCACCAGGTCACCAGGCCCTGAGGTTCTGGAACCATGGTGCCCATCGTTATGACCAAAGGCATGGCTCGTGAGGCCCTCTGGAGCTTCCTGCCTGCCTCCGCCCTCCCTCCCCTACAGTCTGCGCTCCTCGGACCACCGGCAGGTGAACAGCCTGATGCAGACGGAGGAGTGTCCGTCCACGCTGGAGGTCACGCAGCAGCGGCAGGTGGTGGAATGCAAGGGCCGGGCCTTTGACAACGAGCAGGACGGTGTCACCTACAGCTACTCTTTCTTCCACTTCTGCCTGGTGCTCGCATCCCTGCACATAATGATGACGCTTACCAACTGGTACAGGTGCGTGCAGCCTGGCCAGGCATGGACTGAATCCGCTGTGCTGGGGTGTGGAGGCCGCCCATCTCCTTGCCCCTCCACCCCAGGTTTCTCCTGATGCCTGTTTCAGGCATGACCATAGAGGAGCCTGTCCAGGACCCTCCATAGAGCCTGCGCATCCATGCCCCAGCTTCCGGGCCAGTGCCTTAGTCTGCCCTGTAGCTTGTACCGTCACTAAGTGCCTGAGAAGTGGGGGTCATAGGAGGTGATGCTGGGCCTTTGCAGGGCAGATGGGCCTTACAGATCAGGAGTGGTGATTTGCGTTACAAGGTCAGAGCTGGGATTCATGGCTGGAGGGTTAGGATTTGGGGTATGGGGTTAGAATCAGTCAGAGTCAAGAATAGGAGTCATGAGGTCAACGGTTGGGACTGGGGCCATATAAAGTCACAGATTTGGTTCTTTTGGTTAAAATTGGGGTTAGCAGGCCATAAAGCCAGGATTGAAGTTGCCAGGTCAAGGAACTAAGAACAGAGTAACAAGGTCAGGGGTCAGGACTGGTGTTAGAGGGTCAAGGGTCAGAATTAAGGTCAAAGATATCAGCTCAGTCCTAAGGTCAGGGGTCAGGGATGGAGTTACAAGATTGAGGGTCAGAGTCAAGGTTGAAGATCAAGACTAAGGTCGGGAGCTCCAGGGTCCCAAAGGCAGGGACCAGGAGTCAGGTTATAGTATTAGTCTAGGACTGGGGTCAGTGTTGAAATTGAGGTCAGGGTCAGGTCTGTGGTATTAGTCAAAAGCTACATCTAGGGTCAAAGACAGAGCCAAGGCCAAGTGTCAAAAATATCAGAGATGGGCGGCTAGAGTTACAGACTGAGAGCCAGAGTCGAAGTCAGGGGGTCACAACTGGGTGGTAAGGGCAGGATCAGAACTGAGGTCACTGGGATGACGGTGTGTTCCAGACCCGGCGAGACCCAGAAGATGATCAGCACGTGGACCGCCGTGTGGGTGAAGATCTGTGCCAGCTGGGCGGGGCTGCTCCTTTACCTGTGGACCCTGGTGGCCCCGCTCCTCCTGCCAAACCGCGACTTCAGCTGAGGCAGCCCCTTGCAACCTGCCCACCTGGTGCTCGGGGCTCAGTGAGTCAGCCCGCTGAGCCCCTACCCCTACCCACCTCCAGGACTTGCCCCTGAGCTGGGCCCCCTGTTCTTAGTGCCTTCAGGGAGGGGGAGCCTTAGGCCCAAGCCTGAGCCCTTCCTTCCTGCTGCCTCCAGACCACAGAGCTGCCTCTTCCTTACCCTTGGCCCCCATCCCCTGCACTCACCCTCTTGGGAAAGAAGGGCCCCTTATTCTTAGGCTCCCCGGGAGAAGGACCTGAAGGAGAGAAGCACTCAGAGCCACTCAGAGAGTGGGAGCACTCCCCAGGATGGAGTGCCCAGCACTGAGGCCCGGGTAGTGCCGACCACGTTCCCCAGGGCACGCCACCTCCTTCCTGGACTCCGTGCCTTACTGAGTCTCCACGACTTTGCTCAATAAACCAGCCAGTGTATGTACCTGCCCATGTTCTGTGCCCCCCACCCTGGGCGCGGCCCCCATGCGGTCTGGGGCCAGTGTGGGGACGGAAACAAGGTCAGGGCAGAGGAGGCCAGACGAGGGACCTGGGCTCTGTTCTGGTAGGGCATGGAGAGCCTTGGAGCAGAGGCAGGGGAGGCTCTAGGGGAAGGAAGGGCTTTGGATAAAGGGAGTCTGGGGGCCAGGAAAGGCACTGAAGCAGTGTCCACACGAGGGAAGGTGAGGCCAGAGTCAGGGTGGAGAGGAGAGTTTGTGCGGGGTGGCTGGGGGGCCATCTCCTCCTTCCTGCCATAGCCATAGTCCTTGTCACATGCGGAGAAGAATCTGACCCATCCCCAGACTCAGGGCATGGTGGGGAAGAGCATGTGCTTGAGTCAGCCGAGCGGGCCTGGATCTGGTGAATCTTGGAAGCCGTGGGGCTTGTGTGGGGCTCCAGGCAAGTCCTTCCCCTCTGGGCCTTGGCTGCTCATCCATCAGCCGGGAGGATGCCCCCCCCCCCCCCCAAGCTGTTGTGAGGCATGGACAATGGGCTCTTGGCTGTGGTCCTTACAGGATGGTTGCCCAAAGGCCATGCACCACCTCCATTTGTGGGTGTGACAAATAGATAGGACGTGACTGGATTTGCTGGGTGCTGGGGGTGCAGTGGCCAGGGACACGGGCTACTTCCAGGGAGCTCGTGGGTCACAAGGGTTGTGGGGGTGCCCAGGCTGCACTGAGGGGGTGCCTGCCACAGGATGGACATCAGGACGAACATCCTGCAGGATGAATGGGAGCCATCCAGCTCAAGAGGAATGAAAATGCTCAAGGCAGAGGGGACAGCATGCGAACAAGAGAGAGAGTGGGGCGTTCTGGACAGTGAGGAGTGCGGGGTTGCTGGGGTGCAGAGCGTGCGGGTCAGGAGTTGCTGCGATCTGGGAGAGGTGGGCTGGACCCCAATCACAGGCCATTGCAAAGAGACCAGATGTTATCCTCAGTGTAGAGGGGAGCCATGGAGGGTTTTGGAGCCAGGTGGAAGCAGTGAAGGTATGAGGTAATCATGGGGAAGTTCTGGAAGGCTACAAGCAGAAAAGTGACAAGGTCAGGGTGTTATTTTAGAAGTATTTCCCTGGATGAAATGGAGGGTTGGTAGCTGGGACAGGTGCCGGGCCCGGGAATGAAGGGAGGGGGCGGGGTGTGGACTGGGGCAGGGGCAGAGAACCGCGTCTCTCACCCCTGGGACAGATCCTGGGGAAGCTCTTGGCCCTGGGTGACTTTCAGCCCAAGGAAACCCTCTCCATGGAACAGCCCGAACTCCCCCAGCCACTGCCCCCCAAGATTTCATTTCTTTCCTCCTTTCACCTTTGGGAGAAAAAGCCCACTCCATGCTCCTGATAACCTTTTTTTAAATGAATTTGTAGAAGTGGACCATTTTGTCCTGCTTTTGTATCACGTTGTTCTACAGCTTTCAGATTATTCATTCAACAAACACGCACTGAGCATGAGTTCTGGGCCAGGGTCTGGGCAGAGGAGGCAGAGGCCAGGCCGAAGAGTCTGAATGCCTGGCGAAGGAGTTTCAGGTCCCAACTTGGAGGTCACCACCTCTGAGAAGCCACCAAGGTTTCTCCCAGACAGGACGAAGGGCCTCCCCGATGTTATTTCCCCAGTCCCCGCTCTGCCCTCCAGTAAGGCGATGGCCACACTCCCCTGGTGGGCCGTGTGGTGGAGGTGGGGGCGGATGTCGGCGCTGACTGCTGCCCACCCAGGGGTCTGGCTGCTGGATGCCCCTCGGCTCCTGCTGCCCAGCACCATGGCTTCCACATGTCCTCCCTCCCTTCCTCCTTCCCTCCCTTTCTCTCCTGCCCTCCATCCTCCACCCTCCAACCACCTCCCCGCCTCCTTTCTGAGCTCCCATCTCTTTTTCTTCATACCCTCTCCTCTGTTGCCTCTCTCCCCTCTCGCTCTCTTTTGTCACCTCCTGTCCTTCGTGGGTCTGTGGGACAGGCCCATAGGATGCCGCCCTTTTCGTGGGCCAGCCCCTGACAGGCAGGACTGTGCCTGGGAAGGGCGCAACTCTGGACCCGGCTCTGTGGGCAGATCGAGTGTGAAGCCCACAGATCGGTGTGGAGACTGGAAAGTTCTCAGGCTCAGCTCCGGTCCGGTCTGCCCCCCTCCCTCACCACGTGACCTTAGGCGACCCGGTCCTGTCTCTGAGCCTCCATGGCAGCTTCTGTAAAATGGCAACAGTGGCGGTTTTGTAAACCATAAAGCCTGGTGCTTGGCGGGCCGGACAGTATGGTTAACCAGCAGACATTCCCAATCCCCTTCTCCCTTTCTGGCCACCATCACGAAGGTGGGAAAAGTCAACAGGTCCCTTTGCAGCTTCCCTGAGAGCAGTGGGTACCTCACAACATCCGGGGCCGGGGGAAAGTCGAAGGAGCAATTCCAGGAAAGTTGCTGCTTTTCTTCTACAAGGGGCTGCTCATTCTCCCCTTTTCCTACCTTAACACGAATGAGATGCCTGGGGCTACAGCAGCTATCTTGGGACAGCGAGGCAACAAGCCCGCGGATGAGAAACCGACTAGGTGAGGACATAGTACAGAGAACTGAAAGAGCTCTGGGTCCTTGATGCACCCTGCTGTGCCGGTCCCCGCGCTTCTGTTACGTGAGGAAAACAAATGCCAATGTGTTTCAGCCCCTGGTAGTTGGGTATTAAGTTCCTTGCAGCTGAATGTATTTCTCATATGACATGTGAGACGATCATTAATTTCAGTGATAATAAAAATAATAAACAAGAGAAATTCATCTCTGTGACTCAGGACTATTGGGTGGCAAGAGTGTAGCACACATACTAAGTATCTATTTATATTTATAAATAAATGTATACTATACGTATTTATATAACGTACATATATGTACATATAACATACATACTATATGTAGCAGGAGAAACTGACAAGATAGTTTTTTGAGATAGTAATTTTTCTCTCCTCTAGGAAACACACAGAAGAAAGTTCTAGATGTCCCTGCCTTGGGGGAGGTTTGAGGAAGTGTGGGAAGCAGGAGAGGGAGGTTACTTGCAAAATTACACTTCCCCTACTAGCTTTGGTAACCAAAAGCCCAGTCTGTTGAGAAGCTTCTGGGCAGTGGGGGAGGGGCAGTGATGGGGCAGCTGAGGTGCCTCCTGGAGGGAGAGGAGAGAGGAAGAGCCCCTGCAGGAATGTTATGAGAGATGGGGCTGTTTCTCCGAGACCCTAAAGAAGTTCTCTGTGATGGAAGAGGAGGCAGAAGGCTGTGGATTCCCTGAGCAAGTGTGGGCACCCCAGTTCCTGCTGAGCTGGGGGAGCTGGGCAGAGCCTAGGGGAGCTGCTCACACCTGGGGAGGGAGGTATTTGGGGGAATGGAAGTCCACTCTCCACCTGGCAACAGGTTTCTCCCACTCTGCCCACTGTCTCACGGCTATAAGTGGCCCCAGGACTTTTGCACTATCTGGGATCGGACCCCGAGTGTGCTGGGAGGACAGTGAAGAAGGGCTGAGGTTGAATTTCCCACCAGCCTGGCGGGATGGGGCTTTGGATAGAAAGAAAGATGATATAAAACAAATGAACAGGGGAGCCTGGGTGGCTCAGTCATTGAGGGTCTGCCTTCGGCTCAGGTCATGATCCTGGGGTCCTGGGATCAAGCCCCACATGGGGTTCCCTGCTCAGCGGGAAGACTGCTTTTCTTTCTCCCACTCCCCCTGCTGTGTTCACTCTCTGTGTTTCTCTCTGTCAAATAAATAAATAAAATCTTTTAAAAAAATGAACAGAAGCTGTTTCTTGCACACATGTGAACTGAGCTTTGTACCCACTTCAAGATCATTTTAGCTACAAGGTATGTTGGTGGCAAACAGTATAAGAGTGTGAAAAGCATTCATCTGCCTCACTTTTTCAAGCAGCAGTGGAGAATCCTACTGAATGAATATTATCAGTTACTTCACTAATCCTCAGCTGATGGGCATTTACATTGTTTTTAGTGGATTTCTCTTTTCCGTTCTGTTTTATTTTGTCTTTGCTGCCGTCGGCCATTGTGTTTGTTCCAGCAGCTTTGCTGGGTTGCAGGAAGAACACGGACTCCAGAGCCAAGACCCTTTAGGTTCTTACCTTGGCTTTGCCCCTAGCTGCCATGGCCTCTCTGGGTCTCAGTTTCCCCATCTGCAGAACGGGGCTTATAGTAGCCCCCACTCCGTGGGATGTTGCCACGGTCAGAGAAGGCATGTCTCTAAAGGGCCTGGCACCATTCTGGGCCCAGAGTGGGAGCCACAGGGACAATGGCTCCTTCCTTTCTCTGGCTGTCAGTCCTCAGGAACTGAGACAAAAGGCTAGGCCAACAGATGAGGTCGCCTTAGCCTTCCTCTATCTCCAGGGACACCAGCCCTATGCCCTGCTCGAGGTGGGTGTGAAGATGGTGGCAGGAGGTGGAGAGGAAAACCGTAACAGGAGCCAAAGGGTGTTGAGCGGTTGGTTCTTGTGTATCCAGCCTGGAGCAAGGAGCTTTGATCCCTAAGCAAGCCTGTTAGTGCACAGAGCAAGAAATCTGTTAGGGAGGAGGAAGATGGGGGCCCTGACACCCCAGTCTCCCCTACCCCCCAGTCTAAATCAGCCTCCCCATCTTCCTTAGTGCACTCTGTTTCTCTGCACAGCCTTCGTTACCGGGTGTGATTCTGTGTCCTTTTGTGTGATTTTCACTGTCTTGTCTAACTCTTCCTAAGGTCGACGAGGGTGAGAACCTCACCCTCTTTGCTTATAGTATCCCAGGTGCCTAGAACAGGGCCCAATAAACAGAGAGTGCTCAATAAGAGCCACGTTAGTTGACTGACTGACCATCGCAAGGAATATTAGTTGATTCTGGAACAGCCATGGGAAAGCCCAGGGGCTGGAGGGTTTGTAGCCGAGTGGGAGGGAGAGATGCTCTGGGCTGCGTCAAGAGGCCTGATTTCTCTTACTGAGATGTGCAGGGACAGAAGAAAACTCCAAGGCATGGCTTTGAATCTGAGACCTACGGAAGGGGTGAAGCCTCCCAATGGCAGGGCATGGCAGAGGCTCTGCTGTAAGAGGGAGCCGAAGAGCTGCAGCCTCATGGTGAGGGGCGTAGGCAGAGGTGGAAAGGCCCAGGCTATGGTGTTCAGAGCTTGCAGACTGGAGACTTGCAAGTGCAGCTGATTTGGCCCTTGCTGCCTTTAAAACCAGCACCGTCGCAAGGATTGTGGTGTCTTGCTATGGCTCACAGCCTCCCTCAACCCATCCCTGCGGCACCACCTCAGCAGCAGGGCACCTGCTCATGTGAGTGCCCTCGAACACCTCTGTTTGCAGCCCTGATACAGGGCCAGGGGACTGTGGCGGGGGCACTGGCGAGGCCTAGACCTGCTCTCCCTCCGCAATGCCTCAGGGGCGATGGGCTTTGGCCTCAGCCATTCTGGGTTCTGTTTTCCCCGAGGCCCCAGGCTGGCGAGGGTGGAAGGGCCCTCGGGAGGGGCAGGATCCTGAGTCTGGAGTCTGGCAGGCCTGGTTCCCGTTCTAGCCCCTGCACTGCCTCACCTCTCTGAGCCTTGGCTTCCTCGTCTGTACATGAGAGTCCCCACCCTGCAGGGTCCAGGGTGGTCTTGTTTCACAAAGGCTGGGAGCCATGCTGGACAACCTGCTCGCCATTCGACGCACCAAGGGGCAAGAGCTCAGCCAACTGGACAGAGCCCACAAGACCACCCCACTTCCAACACCCATTGCAAGTTCAGGGGTTTCCAAAACCTCCCTTAGGTTTGACTATTCACTAGGACTCATACAACTCCCTGAAAGCTATTATAGTCATGGTTACGGTTTAGTATAGGAAAAGGGAAAGATGAAAATTAGCTGAAGGAAGATACTGTGAAAAATAATCAAGGGAAACCTCACTAAAGTGGAGTCGGGAGGCCAGAAGGGGGAGCTCTCATGGGGTACCAGTCAATGTCCATCACAGGAAGAACCGTCAGTTTCAGACCCCAACAGAAGAATCAACAGGAAAGAATCATCAATTGCAGACCCCAAAAGGAAAAGCTGTACATTTACTTTCCTACAAGAAATCGACTACCCCAGCAACTCAGCCAATGAGAAACCATCATGACCCTGAGTTCGTGCTTTTCTCCAGAGGACTTTTGTTCAAAACCATCTCTCCTGAGGCACCTGGGGGGCGCAGTTGGTTAAGCCTCTGACTATTGATTTTGGCTCAGGTCTCGGTCTCAGGTCGTGGTCTCAGGGTCATGAGACCAAGCCCTGCATTGGGCTTTGTGCTCAGCACAAAATCTGCTTAAGATTCTCTCTCCTTCTCCCTCTGCTGTCCCCCCTTTCTCTAAAAAACAAAAACAAACAAAATAAAACAAAAAAACCCCATCTCTCCTAACTTCCTCCTTGTCCATACAATAACTGTTCCTCTCTTTTGTTCGTTGGCCTAACCTATGGTCTGTGCCACAGCCTGCGTGTCCCGAATTGTAATTCCCTGAGACTCCCAAATAAGCCCATTTTTGCTGGGCGAATAACTATTTTATTTTTAAGGTCAACAACATGCAGTGCAGAATCTGAGGAAGCATCAGATGAGGAGCTTCCCTTGTCCTCTCCCCTTGAAATCAGGATACATTAATTTCCCAGCATCCACGAGCCACAATTTGCTTGGAACACTGCCAACGAACGAGGACAGCTCACCTGCACTTTGGCATTCAGAGTTTTGATTGGCTTCCATTATGCAGGCATGATTGATTGATTGATGATGGGTTGATTCCAGTCTCCAGGTCAGCTGATAATGTGTGACCCAAAGCCCCCACCCTAAATTGCACTGTTACTATCTGGCTAATCCAAAATGCCCCCGGAAGCAAAGATTCCTGGCCAGGAGCTGAGGGCAAAGCTCAGATCCTTTTTTGGCAAGGTCAAGGTCTATTTTTTTCAGCTTTTTTGAGATATAATTGACACATAACATTGTAGAAGTTTGAGGTGTACAATGTGTTGATTTGACACATTTATAAATTGCAGAATGATTACCACCATAGTACTAGCTACCATGTCCATCCCATCACATAGTTATCATTTCTTTTTTGTGGTGAGAATTTTTTATTTTTAAAATTTTTTTAAAGATTTTATTTATTTATTTGCCAGAGAGAGAGAGCAGAAGCAGGGGCAACAGCAGGCGGAGGGAGAAGCAGACTCCCTGCTGAGCAAGGAGCCCCGATGCGGGACTTGATCCCAGGACCCTGGGATCATGACCTGAGCCGAAGGCAGACACTTAACCGACTGAGCCCCCCAGACGTCCTGTAGTGAGAACTTTTAAAACCTTAGCAGCATTCAAGTATATGATACAGTATTATTACCTGTAATCACCAAGCTGTACATTAGATCCCCAAACTTGTTAATCTTTTGTACTAGAAGTTGTACCCTTTGACCAGTATCCCACTGGTCAAAGGGTACAACTCCCAATCCCTAATATCATTAAATTCTTTATTACTTACAAGATCAGCCTGGAAAATGACATGACTTTTGGAACTTCGAAGATCCCAGAGGAGCCACCTTGCCTTTGCCTGCACTTACAGCCTGAGCAGTCTAGGGCTGGTGGGTTGCAGACTTCCGAGGAAACCCAGCTAAGACTTAATGAGGATTTCCTACAGGCCAACACTGTCTCAACCTTTTCAATGCACTATATCATCTAACCCTCTTCCTTTCACCACGAGGAGGAAATATTCATGGCCTCATTTTGTATATGAGAAAACCAAGGCCGGGAGGGGTTTATAACTCACCCAAGGCACACAGCTAGTAAGGGGAGAGCCTGGATTTGGACACAGGTCCGAGTGACACCCAAATCCACCCTCCCTGCTGTCCTGCCTCCTATATTCTAAAACTATGTGTTTGGAGTCAAATGTATTAGATTCAAATTCTGGGCCCAGACACTTACAGGCTGTGTGACCTTGGCCAGGTCAAGGATTCTGAGTCTCAATTTCCTTACTGACAACATAGCTAATGGATGTCCCTTCGGTGTCCTCTCCCTCCTGCTGGTCTTCTGACCCCGTGAGATATTTACCCGATTTCCCCACGAGACCAGGGACTGCTGGAGGGGAGAAATTGCAACCTACCTATTCATTCACCTCATGCCCCCCCCGCAACACTGTTGGTTTGCTGTTACTGAAACACATCAGAGCGTGCCGTCAAAAGGCCAGCTACAATGTCAAGTTCCGCAAGTCCTGCTAAGCAGCCAGGGTGGGGCACCAGGCATCCTCAGGGCTGGGTGCCCAGTGTGGAAGGAACCCGCAGGTAAAACCCTCCCTGGGAACCTAGTCACACCTCAAGTGGAAAACATGGACCTTACGCCCCGGGGGACCTGGCAGAGTTTAGCCAATGCTATGACTTGCAGTGTGACCTTGGGCAAAGGACATAACTCCTTTGGTTTTGCTTTTTTCCATTAGGAAAATATGCCAGGAGGACTAGACCATTGGACAGTTACAGCCTGTTTTCCTACCTTGGCTGAATGGCCCTCAGGAGCTCTGGTCCAGGTCCTCCCAAAGGGAACGCCTGTCATGGTCTTTTTGATTAGTACTTCCTTCTTTCTGGTCTCCTGGTCTTGATGGCCTGTTACTCCCCTAACAGCCCCCCATCACACAGATGCATGCATGCACAGGTGTGCATCCATGACCCATAAGCACAAACGCACATACAAACAGGTGCATAGTACATGTACATGCACTGTGTGTCTCGGACACGTGTGCACACACGTGCAGAAGGCACACACATGCATGCACACAGTGGACTGCTACTCAGTACCCATTCACCCCGCCTCTCTTGCCCTGCCCTGCGGTAGGAGCTAGAAAGCTGCAAACACATTTCCCAGAGCCCCTTTCAGTTAGAGCTTCGGTTCTGGGTGACTTAGTTTCAGCCAGTTGGAGACATACGACCTTTGGAAGGTGGAAATGAGTTTCTGCAGATAAGCATTGTCCGTGGGTGTTTGTTTTTTTCCGTGGCCTTTTCCAGTATATGGGTCCAGGCGGGTGAGAGGTAGGACCAGGCAGCTGATCAATTAATTGATGGTGGCAGGAGCAGGTGGTTCTGCGGTGGCGACAGCAGGGACTCCCTGATCCTGGTGGCTTTCGCAAGGGTGGTGAGGGTCCCTTGGCAGCTCGCTTCCATAGCGTGATTATGGGAGGGGCTCCTGAAAGCCCAATGTTAACTTTGTTTCTTTCAGGTCTGCTGACTATTTATAACATGTAACACTCTGTAATAAATGTCTTTCTATTTCTTTTTCTTTTACTTTTTTATTTATTTGACAGAGAGAGACACAGCCAGAGAGGGAACACAAGCAGGGGGAATGGGAGAGGGAGAAGCAGGCTTCCCGAGGAGCAGGGAGCCCGATGCAGGGCTGGATCCTGGGACCCTGGGATCATGACCTGAGCCGAAGGCAGACGCTCAACGACTGAGCCACCCAGATGCCCCCAAATGTCTTTCTATTTCAACTAGCTAGAGTACTATCTGTCCTCTGCACCTAAATCCTTCAGGTCGTGGCTCCGATGTCCTGACTCCCGAGCTAGACCGAGTCCTCCATATGTGCTTCCCATTCTCCAATTGCACCTGACTTTTGACACTGACCAATGTTGTGTGGTGCCTGTGGGATGGCTCCTTTGTACAAACACACCCCGAATGCCCCTGATAATAGCACTATCCTAGGAATGTACAGATCTCATCTTCTCTCTATATTCTCATCAAACAAAATATGTAGAAAAACGTGTTGTTCAGCATACAAGACCGGGGGTTCCGGGAAGTGACCGACCTGGGGTGTCTCCTTAGTAATGAAGGATGTCTGGACAGCAGGCCCGATCTCCTTGGAAAGTTGGCTGTACAGGGAAGGGAAGGGCTACAGATGTTTGCTAGGCTAGTTGCTACGCTCTAAAGGCTTGCTGCTTGCACATCAGAGTGGGTGCTTTGTCCAGTCTGCCGCTCCGGGGCTCCCTGTAGGTAAGTGCCCCCAGTAAAGCTATGGCTCAATCACTGCGTCCGGCTAGGGTCGTTTCTTCAGTCTTGCTGGGGCCTCACCTGCCCACAGCTTAGAGTCTTCCAGGGTGTAGCTACACAAATGTCCTTCCTCTCAGAGCCTGGACTATGTTCACAACCTCCCAGCAAACATTTAGTGGGCACATGTAGGCTCTGTTCTTGGTGCTGGAAATAACAGCCATTCACAAGATAGCCCAAAGCAGGGGCTTCGTAAATATTAAGGAAACACACACTAACACAGCAACAACAACAAAAACCCAGAAACACACACACACACACCGAACAGGTCAACAAATTAATAAATAAGGTAATTGCAGATCACGAGAAGCATGATGAACCGAAGAGTTGGAACAATTTCATCTGAGCCAGGGTGGTTAGGGAAAGCCTCTTCGAGAGGGGATGACATCTGAGCTGAGACTAAGAAGGAGCCAGCCATGGGAGAGTCTCGGGAAGAGAATTCCAGGCAAGTGCAGAGGCCGCGAGGCAGAAGGAGCTTGGAGTGTTTGAGGAGCTGTGGACAGGACAGGGTGGCTGGGGCGGAGTAAGGGGGAGAGGGCAGACACAGGCTGGGTCATACCTCGGAGGCCACGCTAAGAGTAAGATTTTATTCTAACTATAAGAGGCCATCAGAGGCCCTTAAGGAGGGATAGGATGTGACCGATTTATATTTTAAGAGACCAGTATGGTGCCAGGTGTAGGGGGGGATCAGAGTGGAGGCAGAGTGGCCATCTGGGAGGTGACTAGTCCACCAGGAAGGAGTCTAGTGGTAGCAGTGGAGATGGCGTGATGTGAGCAGAGCTGGGGAATGTCTTGGAGGCCAAACCAATAGAAATTGCTGGTGGGTTAGACACGAGGGTGTGAATGAAAGGGAAGAATCACGGATGACTCCTGGTTTGTGGCCTGAGCAACTGGGCGGATATCATTATCACAATGCAGAAGACGGGTTGGTTTCAGAGAGGTGATCAAATTTTCTGTTGGGATGCCTGTTAGAACATCCGAGGGGAGCTACTGAGCAAGAGCTCTGCAGCCAGACTAGTTGGGTCTAATAACTAATAACTGGGCAAGTTTACTTTAATCTACTTTCAACGAACGCCTTAGTTTTACCATCTGTAAAATGAAAATAATAATTGGTAATGATTTCATAGGATGAATGAGGATAAGATGAGTTCATTTATGTACAGTGCATAGAACAGGGCTTGGTCCAAGTGGGTACTATATGCTTGATGATGATGATGGGTCAGGGCTGAAGGTGCTGACTCAGAAAGACACATGTACAGTTTCCAGATTGGATGAATTCTTCCTGGGAGAGAATACTGAAAGGCATGTGGGCATGTGTGTTGTCGAATTCACCACTGTGTCCTCAGTGCCTCACACAGTCTGTGTACAGTAGCTGCTCAGTGAATGTGTGTTGAGTGGATGAATTTCCCTCAGCAGAAAACTCCCCTCTAGTGGCCAGATTGACCATGTCTGACCGTGTTGGTCTCCCACATGCAGCTTCCATCTCCCCCGGACACAGCATGTAGACTCTGGAGGGGCTTTGGCCCACTCCTGCTGTGTTCGAAGGGCTCCACCCACAGCACATAGTAGGTCCTCAGTAAATATGAACAGGAGTGGAACGAATGGAAGACTACCTACTCGTGTGCCTAACTCAGGGACGGTCACCAAGCAGGCCTGGCCTTGGAACCTGTGAATGATCTCGACCGCGGGCTCCTGGCCCCCAGTCGGCCCCCTTCTGGGTTCTCACTGTGTGTGGGGGTGGGGGTGGGGGCTGGAAGTTCTAGCTTACAGAGAGAGCTCAGGGTGTCCTGAAGAAATGTGTTCACATGATATCTGGAAGGTGCAAGAGGGACAGAAGCCACTCTTCCTCCTTTGGCAGCAGTGAGAGATGTGTGGGCCTCTGCAGATGGGAGTTTTTGCAGTGACTGGGTGACACCATCCCACCGCCAGTCACCTGTCTCGGGACCTGCAGGGCAGTGTCAACGGCAACAGGGCCCATACTGTCCTGTGGTTTCTTGCTTCCAGGTGGCAGCAACATGCTCCGACTCTTCACACCTAGCTATAGGATGACCCTTGATTCTAGAAGCTGGTGCATCTCCTGATTTACTTCTCACTCCCTCTTTGCAAATACCAAATTCTCTGTGTTAAATTCCTCCCTGTTTGAAATTCCTGGAGTGGCCTTCGTTTTCTTGATGGGATGCTGGTTGGTAGAGCAGCCTTCAGAGAGTGACAAGGTTGTGTTGCAGAAACAGCGGGACTCTGGAGCCAGGCCAGCTTGAATTTTCAGGCAGCCTGTCTGGCTTTATTTTATTTTATTTTATTTTATTTTTTATTTTTTTAAAGGACTTTATTTATTTATTTGTCAGAGAGAGAGCCCAAGCAAGGGGAGGGGCAGAGGGAGAAGCACACTCCCCACCGAGCAGGGAGCCAGATGTGGGGCTCAATCCCAGGACCCTGGAATCATGACCTGAGCTAAAGGCAGACGCTCAACCAGACTGAGCCACCCAGGCGCCCCCAGGCTTGTCCACTTTCTCAGCTGTGTAAGCTTGGGCAAGTCACCCCACTGTTCTTTGCCTCCATTTTTCCATGTAAAATGGGTATAGAAGTAAGTCTTAAATAATAATAATAATAATAATAATAATAACTCCTAATGAGTGTATAATATGGAATAAACACTTCTCTAAATGCTTCAAATATATTAACTCCTTGACTATTCCATAACAATTCCATGGTCAGATTTTAGATATTGAAAACAAATTCTTAAAACTGAGGTAAAATTCACATAATGTGAAATTCACAATTTTAAGGTGTATAATTCAGTGGCATGTAATACATTCACAGTATTGCACAGCCATCACCTCTCTCTAGTTCCAGAACATCCTCCTTACCCCAAAGGAAGTCCCCTACCCATCATGCAGTCACTCCCTATTCCGCCCACCCCCTCAGTCCACGGCTAGCACTAATCTGCTCTTTCTGCGTCTATGGATTTACCTGTTCCGGACATTTCATGTAAATGAGATCATACAATATGTGACCTTTTGTGTCTGGCTTCTTTCACTTAGCCTCACATTTTTGGGGTTCATCCGTATCATAGCAGGCATTAGGACTTCACTCCTTTTTATGGATAATATTCCATTGTATGGACACACCACATTCCATTTAACCAGTTAACCAGTTGATGAATATTTGGGTTGTTTGCCCTTTAAAATTATTATGAATAATGCTGCCATGAACGTTCATGTACGAGGGTTTGCTTGAACACCTGCTTTCATTTCTCTCGGGGACACGCGTGCCTAGGGTCGGGTGCAACACTTGTGTGTTTGTGACCGTGTGGCTGTCCCACACCGATCGATAGGAGGCTGTATCATACCCCTGGCTGCCCCGAGAGAGGCGAGGCAGGGTACCAGCACCCACTGCTCCCTGCCTCTCCTCTTCATGATCAGCCGGAGTATGTACTGTGTAGATCTCGGACATCGTAACTAGTGCCTGGAGCCAGACCAGCCTGAGCCTTGACCTTATCTTATTGGATACTTAGATTTTCACTTCGGATCACCTATCAGTCTGAGTAGGATGCCTCTACCCAGCTAGGTGTCTCTTAAACATTTAGTAACCAAGGCAGGATGATTGATCCACCCCCCAGTAGGACATGAATCCTGAGGTGCAACAGGTGAAGAAGATGACTTTGAGCGCATTTTTTGAGCAGAGACTCCGTTTCCTCACCTATAAAACAGCAGTGATACCATCTTCATTTTTTCATCAGCCCTGTATTGTGCACCTGTCCTATGCCAGGCCTTGTTCTAGGCTGAGAACACGATGGTCAGAGCAGACAGGGTGCCTGCCCTCATGGGGCTGACAGGCCGGGGAAGGAGATGGACATACTCCCAGTAGCCACACGACCACATGTGAAGATGCAAATGTGTCCACGATGGAAAGGTAGCCAGTGCTGTGAGCTTCCACCACAGGAAGATCCAGCCTGCCTGGATGGGAATGGAAGGCATCTCTGAGGAAGTGATCCTTGAGCTGAGGTCTGAAGCAGGAGTGTAGGGGTATCTCGTGATCTTCACTGACATTTTCCTGATGACCAGTGATGTCGGGTACTCCTTTATATGTTTATGGGACAATTGAACACTTGTGTGTGTGCGCGTGTGTGTGTGTCTATGTGTGTGTATGAAGTGCTTGTTTAACTCTATTTTTCCCCAGCTTTATGGAGGTATAATTTACAAATAAAAATACAATATATTTAAAGCCTACATTTGGTAACGTAACGGTTGATATGCACATAATGCATACATTTGCCAAGGTGACGATTGAATACACATAGACACGTAAAATGATTCCCACATCAAGTTAATGAACACATGCATCACCTCACATAGTTTCATTGTTTCTTTCTTTGATGGAAACGTGTAAGATCTACTCACTTAGCAAATTTCATATTATTAACCACAGTCACCATGCCACGCATTAGTGCACATTCTAGATCCTCAGAACTTATGCATCCTATAGCTGAAAGTTCATACTCTCTGACCAGCCTCTCCCTCGTTTCCCCATCCCCCAGGCCCTGGCAGCCATCGGTCCACTCTGTTTTTAGGGGTTTGACTTTCTTTTTTAGATTCCATGGGTAAGTAACACCCTATCAGACAGTGTCTCCCTTTGGCTTGTTCCACTTAGCATGACGCTCTCCAGCTTCATCCATGTTCACAAATGCCAGGATTTCCTTCTTTTTTCTTTTTTAAAAAGATTTATTTATTATTTGAGAGAGAGAGAGAGAGGGCAAGATAAGCCAATGGTTCTTAACCTCTTCTGTGCTACAAGCCTCTGACAGTCTAGTGACACCTAAGGACCCTGTCTCAGAATGTTTTTAAATGCACAAAAATAAAATATGTAAGATTGCAAGGTAACCAATTATGTTAAAATACAGTTATCAAAATAATAAATAACCTTATGATAGAATAATATGTCTTTTTTCATTAACATATAACATAATAAGATATTTTTAATATGGGCAAGTCAAAGTTTTAATTTTCTCTTAAAATGATACATCAAAGTGAGGGCAGATGTTGCCCCATTTTCCTAAGATCGTTGAAGGGTGAGGTGATGTTGGGCCCACCTCCCTTCGCTTAGTTATCAACAAATTATGTAGGTAGGGGGTCGTGGAAAGCAGGTCTATCTGGGTCACCACTGCGAGCACATGGGACATCGCCGTTAGGTGACAGAGTTGCCTGACATTGACCAGCAGTGCTGCGGGAGGTCAGATGAGACGATCTTGATCAAATGTGTTCAGCAGCAAGTTTAATAATTACCTTGACTTAGAAGTAATGACGAACACAGACGATATTTTGACATGTCTGCAACAACTGTAATGCGATATGAATAACCGATCGTCATCGGTGACCAAGACATGGGTGCAGTTCTTGTGACTGTGGTTTGCTACCTAAATGCCTTGTCGAGAAAATGATACTTTTAGTGGGAGGCTGGCGCAAAGAAAGATGCAGTTGCTTTCCTGTCTGAGTTCACAGACCCCTGGAATTCTCTCTGTGGATGTGTCTGTCAAGGATGTAAGTTGTGTATTTCCTCCTCCCACAGAGGTAAGATCAATGTTATCCACATTCGAATGACTGGAAAATCTCTATGCTAGGGGGCAGGTGCTGGGGAGGCCACAAAGGAGGGTCCACTGCACCCCGCTTCTGTGGATCTTTCATGGACCTGGCAGGATCAGTCATAAATACTTCCCTGGTTTTAGCCCTGAAAGTCTCATGCCCCAGAATCCCCCCCAGACCTGGGCAAACCAGTTCAGCTAGTCATTCTGTTCAGCCAGCCTTCTCTGTAATCTCTGGGCTTGTGTAAATTCAAAAATTTGGCTTCATCCACCTGAACTTCCACGTAGCCCTGCGGGCCATATCAGATGGCAGAGTGGGTTAGCATCCTGAAAACTGTCATCATGCTCAGGTTCAGTCCCTTTGGGTTTTATTCTCTGCTGTCTCAGGGACTTGCAAGGTCATCTTCTCTTACCACGTGGGACTTGCAGCAGGTCATAAGAGAATAAGAAGGTCCTTTCTTCCTTTTAGAGTATAAAACCAGGGGCAGCTCTGGGCTGTCAGAGAGCAGGTGCAGATGCTTCCTTGCACACATCAGCATTAGCAGAGGACCTTTCCGTGCTGTGGCAAATCTGAGTCAAAAACCTCGGTTTCCTTATCTGAGAAATGGGATGATTGGAGAAGATCGGATGTTCTTAACGTGCAAAATTTTTTTGATGAGAGAAGGAAAAAAAAAAAAAGAACTTCCATTGGATTCTCAAAATGGTCTGTGATCAGGAAAGGTTCAGATCCCCTGGATTTGATGGTTTCTAAAAGCCCTCCTGGACATTTCCGTCATCACCATCAGTACCACTAAGGTGACCAGCTGTCCTGACTTGCCCAGCACTGAGGGATTTCCTGGGTTGCAGGATTTTCAGTACTAATGCCAGGGCAGTTCTGGGCAAACTGGGGGATGGTTGGTCACCCTAAGCGCCATCACTATCACTACCACCATCATTACCGTCATCATCAGCCTCCCACCCCCAATGTCATAGCCATCATCCTCACAATCACCGCCGTTACCACCACCCTGTCCTTGTCACCACCGAGACAGTCATACTCATCTATAATTTTTTGGACTCCTACTGTGTACTAAATGCCTTACATGCATTATCTCATAACTTCATTATGATGCAATAAGGTCAGGACTCATTCTCAAGAACTCAGGCTTAGGAATGTGATAGTCCTGGATTCAAATCCCACTTCTGTCACTTACCATTTGCAAACCATGGCCAGTCATTTGCCCCCTTGAGGCTTCTTCTTTTTCCAATCCTAACACCTTCTCCTCACTCCCTGTTGTACATCTCTGTTTCTAGCACTGGATTTCAGGACGCTTGAGAGAAAGCATTCACTTTGTTTATTTTCTTCTGTCCTCACACCTCACTCAAGAGACTGATATATTATATTGGGGCACCTGGGTAGGTAGCTCAGTTGGTTAAGCATCTGCCTTCGGCTCGGGTCATGATCCCAGGGTCCTGGGATGGAGTCCCACATCAGGGTCCCTGCTCAGCAGGGAGCCTGCTTCTCCCTCTGCCTTTACCTCTCCCCCCTGCTCATGCTCTCTTTCTCTCTCTCAAATAAATAAATAAAATCTTTAAAAAAAGAGACTGCTATATATAGAAGCATCTATAAATAACAGTATAGTTGACCCTTGAACAACACAGTTTTGAACTGTGTGGATCCACTTACATGTGGATTTTTTCCAATAAATACATTACAGGACTGTAAATGTATTTTCCTTATGATTTGATAATAACATTGTCTTTTCTCTAGCTTACTTTATTGTAAGAATACAGTATATGATACACATAACATACAAATAAGTGTTAACTGATTTTTTTCTGTTATTGGTAAAGCTTCTGGTCAACAGCAGGCTACTAGTAGTTAAGTTTTGGAGGTGTCAAGAGTTATACATGGATTTTTAACTGTGTGGGGTGTCAGTACCCCTAACTGTGTTGCTTAAGGGTCAACTGTAATTGTTAGAATAATTGTTATATAATAGAATAGACTAGAGCACTTACTTTGTGCTATGCTTTTTCTAAGCACTTTGCATGTATCAAGTCATTTCACGTTTCATTTATTACATTATATATAAATAAAAAAGAACAAAGAAAAAGGGTGGACAACAAAATGCTAAATAGTATTCTGTATTTTATTGTACAGAAATGATATCTTAATAAAGTTAATATGAGAAACAAAAATAAAGATAGTAGAAATAAATGCATATTTGTCAGTCATCACAGTAGATGCAAATGGATAAAATTTACCAGTTTCTCAAAGAAGATTAAAAATGGAAGAAAATTGGGGCGCCTGGGTGACTCAGTCAGTTAAGTGTCTGACTCTTGATTTTGGCTCAGGTCAGGATCTCAGTGTCCTGAGATCGAGCCCTACGTGGGCCTCTGCACCGAGCTTGGAGTCTGCTTGAGCTTCTCTCTCCCTCTCCCTCTGCCCCTTTTCTTTTAGATTATTTATTTATTTGACAGAGAGAGACACAGCGAGAGCAGGAACACAAGCAGGGGGAGTGGGAGAGGGAGAAGCAGGCTTCCCGCTGAGCAGGGAGCCCGATGTGGGACTCGATTCCAGGACCCCGGGATCATGACCTGAGCCGAAGGCAGACGCTTAATGACTGAGCCACCCAGGCACCCCCCTCTGCCCCTTTTCCATCCCTGCTTATGTGCTCTCTCGCTCTCTCTCTCAAAAAAAGAAAAGATACATCTATATACCATTTTCAAGGATCACACCTAAAACACAATGATGCAAAAGAGGAAAGTAAATTGATGGAAAAAGATGCAATGGGCAGGGGCTCCTGGGTGGCTCAGTCATTAAGCGTCTGCCTTCGGCTCAGGTCATGATCCCAGGGTCCTGGGATCGAGCCCCACATTGGGCTCCTGGCTCAGCGGGGAGCCTGCTTCTCCCTCTCCCTCTGCCTCTCTCCCTGCTCATGCTCTCTCTCTCTTTCTCTGTATCTCTGTGTCTCAAATGAAATCTTTAAAAATAAAATCTTTAAAAAAAAAAGACGCAATCGGCAGATGTTAACCTAGAGAAAGCTGGTGTCTCAGTATTAATGCAAACAAAGTAGATTTATGGACAAAAGTCTTTATTAGGGGCCTAAGAGAGTCATCATTTAATGATTTCAAAAAATTCACTTGGAAATTATAATGAACCTAAACCCTTACAGATCCAACAGTGTAGCCTTAAATTATATCAAGCAAAGATCGACAAGACATACAAGGAGAAATCTACAAATGTACAATTAGAATGCTATTTTTAGATACGTCTTGTACAGTAAATGGTATATCAAACAGACAATAAAATAGTAAGAATACAAAAACTTGAATGGCATATACAACAACTGATGTAGATAGAGAGAGGTAGGAAAGTAGATTCCTTAAAAATTAGTCATGAAGGCAAATGGCATTTTATGTTGACAAAATGTGGAGAGCCAGAAGTCACATATCTGCGGGAGGCATACATCCTGGGGCCATCGCTTTGGAGAGAAATGAGGCAACACTGGGTTAGCTTAATGATGAACATGTCTATGATCCAGCAATTCTGTCGACAGAGGATTACCCTAGAGAATCCTCACTCACATGCACAGGTGACATGTCCAAGGATGGTTATCGGAGCTCTGTTCATAATAGTAAAAAGTTTGAAAAACGTAGCACACAGTTTAGGTTGGGTAAATAACCTGAGGTTTACTAAGATAAAGGACCACTCTATAGTATCAGAAATAGTTTCAGAAGAGCTGCGTGAACCAATAATGATACCCTAAGAACACACTAAAGATCGAAAAACATCAAATTGAAAAATGATACGGTGTGATACCATTTATGTTAAACATTTTTTTTAATGCACAAAAATAACACTCTGTATTGTTTGTGGGATACATGCATAAATAGAAGTCCAAAAACATGCATGGTAATGATACCCACCAATTTAAAGATTTCCCTGTGGGGAAGAAGGGAGAAGGGGAGGGGTCCTGACCACACCTAGCTGCACCCTTAAATCAGGACTGGGTGCTGAGCATGTGGAGGGGCCCCTCCTCATTTCTGTTGGGTAGGAGTCAGACTCAAAGAGGACCCTTGTTCTGCTATCTGTCAGGCGTGAATTTGGGCTTGTATCTTGTACAAGTCCCAGGACCTCTTGGGACCTTGGTTTTCCCCTCTGTGAAATAAACTAAAGGTACGTGCCATAGAGAAGAGAAGGCTCAGGCAGACTCAATCTTCACCTTCATGTTGTCAGAAGCTTGCACGGACAGGCGGGGGTTAGACTGAGCTGTATTGTGTGGCTTCAAAGAACAGAGCTGGAAGCAAGAAGTGGGCATTTGAACTAAACTGCTATTGGTCAAAGCTATCACTAAAGAACTGAAAGGGAATAAGCTCTCTGTCTTTGGGAGTGTGCAAGCAGAGGCAGCTAGATGGACACGTGGAAAGGACTTTGGAGAGGGAGTTCCTGTCCTGGGAGAAGTAGCTGATGTCCCAGGGACCCTCTACTGTCCTTGCTGACTCTGAAAGTCTGTGGGGAAGCTCCTGTGATTCTAAGTGTCTTTGATTGTAAGCACCTACCTAACTGCCGGTCACTTTTCTTTACCCTTATTCTGAAGATAAGGAAACTGAGAACACAAGTAGCTGTCCCAGAGAAGCCCTTACATGTGACCTGAGATTCCCCTGTCACTGTTACCGTCAAGTGACAGTTTTCCCTCTGGGAGGGAAGCAGATGGAATTAGAAGATTGTGAGCGACTCCTGTGACCTACCCCACACAAGGGCTGCTGAACCCCTTCTGGGAAGATTCATGATGACAAAGGGCATTATGTAGTCGTAAAAGCCCGCTATTGACAATATCTTCTTGCTGGATAATTACATGGTGTGTAGAGGACCTTCATCCACTCCCTTTGGTTAAGTCATCGGCTTGCTAAGTACTCTGCCAATTTCCACGCCTTTCAAGAAACTTGAACATCGGGGTCCCAGTTCAGGGAAGAGCAATCTGCCCTGTCACCGAAGGCCCTGAACTTCACCCATGAGGTGAAACAGTGAAAGGTGGGTGACCGTGTCCCCAAGCTCCCTAGTCTCCTGGTTGCTCCAACAGGGGTTTGGCTGTGGGCTTCTATTGTCAAGTGGGCTATACCAGCTCTGGGGAGCTTTTGTGTGAGTAAAGACTGCCTCTTTCAGACAAGGAACAAGACAATGTGGGTCACAGTTCCCACTGTAATTAACAGGGTCTAAAGGGCTCCTAATATCTCACGATTTCTGGTTCATTGGAATCAAAAACAAAGTACGGTCTGGTATCAAGGTCGACTCTAAAACATTGGGAATTTCATTTGCTGGATCTGGGATCCCAACAGATCTTGCATCATGGGGGAGGGGTCCACCAAGCTCAGATTCCTTTTTTTTTTTTAAGATTTTATTTATTTTGAGAGAGAGAACATGCATGCACACACACGTGTAAGCCGGAGGATAGGCAGAAGGAGAGGGAGAGACTCTCCAGGAGACTCCATGCTGAGCGAGGAGCCAGACGTGGGGCCCAATCTCACCACTGTGAGATCATGACCTGAGCCGAAATCAAGAGTTGGGTGCTTAACCGACTGAGACACCCAGGTGGCCCCAAGCTCAGATCCTTGATGGCATTCTGGGCTTGATCAGTGGGGAATGGGGGTCCTTCTGCCCCTTTGGGTTGCCAGTAATTGAAGCAGGTGACGGGGAGTAAGAGCCTAGGAGTCAGTCCGAGGCAGCGGGATAGAGGCAGCAAGTCTCCAGTTTATGAGAGGCAGCAAGTCTCCAGTCTCAATAAGCCTGGCAGCCCCAAATGGACCAGGGTTCTGTTCTTAAAAAAAAAAAAAAAAAAAAAGGTTGTGGTAAAATACGTATAACACGGAATCGACTATTTTAACCCCTTTTCAGTGGTATTAAGTACCTTCACATTGTCGCATAACTATCACCACTGTCCATCTTGGCAACTTTCCCGTCATCCCAAATTGAAACTCCGTACCCGTTAATCAACAACTCCTCATTCTCCAGCCCTTCCACCCTGCTCCCTGCCCACCCCCAGCAACCACCTTTCTACTTTCGGTCTCTATGAATTTGGCTACTGTAGGCATTTCATATAAGTGGAATCATACAATATTTGTGTTTTTGTGTCTGGTTGATTTTACTGAACACAGTGTCTTCAAGGTTCATCATAGTATAGTATGTCTTGGTGCTTTGTTCCTTTTTATGGCTGAATACTATCCCACCATACGGATATGCCATATTTTGTTTATCCTGCTGAGATAAACTGATGATAAACATTTGGGTCATTTCTACTTTGGGCTGTTGTGAGTATTACTGCTAAAAGCATGGGGGTACAAATATCTGTGCAGGTCCCTGCTTTCCATTTTTTGGGGGGGAATATATATCCAGGAATTGCTGGATCGTGTTTATTTATTTATTTATTTTAGAAACTGCCATAATGCTTTCTACACTGGCTGTATCATTTCACATTCCCGCCAGCACACACGGAATTCCAGTTTGTCCTTGCCAACATTTGTTACTTTCTATTGCTTGGGTAGTAGCCGACCTAATGGGTGCAAAGTGGGACCTCACTGAGTAGGCTGGGTATTAAAACAGCTAACAGGTACTTCCCCTGAAAGTGCAGCAAACCCGGCTGGGGCCAGAGGGCAGCTGTCAGGGGCACCCGGATGGGGAGTAAGGAGACTGGTGCAGCGAACCCCCTCTGGTTGCCGGATTGTGGGATCGACCGAGTCTCTTGGGGGACTCATGGGGCCGGGGGGATAACTATTTCACAACCAGCAGAGAAGGGTTGGAAAACAGCCACATGCTGGTGAACATCCGCCTTGCCTGACAGTTTGCTGCAGGTGCTCCGGCCTGTATGTGTACAAGTATGTGTCCACATGCACACTCCTCAGCAGGGGGGCCCAGCCTCTGGAGTCCAGCACACTCCCTCCTTCCCAGTGGGGGATGCACAGGGCACCTTGGTCCAGTTCATTGATCTGACAAATATTTATAAAGCACGTACTGTGGGCCCAGAATTGTGTGGGCACTGAGGATGCAGGAGTGAACACATCAGAGTCTCCTCTTTTGAGAAGCTCACATTCCATGGCTCGGTCACCTAGGGAAGGGGAGACCCCTCAAAGGCATCCTCAAGCACAGGTAACCACAGGGCTTTTGCTTTGCCGAATGCAAGTGTGGGGAGGAGCTGAACTGTTGAGCACAGGAGAGAGACTTGTGGGGGACCCCTGAGAAGGTGGGGAACAAGGGCTCCTGGTGTCTCAAATAGTCTCCACGTACCAGATACGCAGAGTGTAGTAACGAAAGGGAAGATATGGACCAAAACCTGCTTCAGAAGTTTTGTCTAAAACTTTCTTTCATTTTAAAATTTTTTATGGGCTAAAAACATGGCCCTACTGTTCTTTATCTCCATCCCACTATTTGAATCCATTTTTACAATTTTCCTTTTAATAATGACATTAGTCATCCCTTTGTCATCGATCACTTTTGTGGCAAAGATACACCACTGCTTACTAGCACTCAACCTGGGATAGTCTAACTAACTTACTTGAGTCCTCATTTCCCTTTTGTAAAATAAAGATAAAACTAACTTTCCCCCATAGGGGCGTTAGGATTAAGATGAATGTCTCACTTAGGATCAGCTTTTTCTTAGGCCACCCTGTTCTTGCTAGCTCTCATCCTGGGGTCTAGGTGTCTCTGAGACCCCACCCCACATCCTGAACCTTTTCATAGAGTGTGGTAGGGTGTCCCTTCAGGCCAGCCCACCTCTTCTAGGCCAGGGTGGGTGCTGGCCGCTGGGGGACGTTGAGGCGGGTGTGGGCCCAGTCCTCAAGGATTGTCGAGATCACTAGAAAGATAAGGCCAGGTCCAGCGGGCTGCAGTGCACAGTGTGGAGCGTGGAATATTCTTCAGGGGCAAGTCAGGTGGAGCCACGGGCCACTGGGAGAATCCGAGGGCTTCTTGGAGGGAGAGCAATGGAACTTGAAAACAGAGCAGAATGGGGGAGGGAAAAGCAGGCAGAAAGGGTGGTTCAGGTTGTAGAAAGAGCTGGGGTGAGGACAGAGAGGAATGGGAATAAGCATCTGCTCAGAGAAAGGGTAAGTGGTCAGGAACAGAGATGAGGAACAGAAGGAGCAGAGTCTGGGGACTCAGGGAGAACAACTTATCTGAGTTTACCTGGCGCTTTCCTGCCGTGAGTATTTCCTCCCTCGCGTCATAAAGAGGGCCCCCTAATCAGTACAGCTTTAGAGCCCACAAAACCTCTCAGGGTTCCAGGGGACTCAGGAGGAAGATAAGGTCATTGTGGGCCTGCAGGTGAGCCGGTGAGGGCCTGGGGGCTTCCTGGTGGGTGAGGGCACTCGCCACAGCCAGGACCCACCAGCCACCATTAGCCTCTGACCCCGAAGGCCCCCACACTGAGGGCCCCCTCATCCTCCTAATGGTCTGTTGGCTCCGAACAAACCATTTTCCCTGGAGCCTTGGTTTCCACTTCAAAGTAAAGCCCGAATGAAGGTATGAATGAGAAAGGGGGCCACCTCAGCTCCCTACAGCGTTCCACTCCTGGTTCTGTCTCTCCTGGGCTCTCGTTTTCCAGGAAAGCCCCTTTCAGTCAGTTAGTGTGAAGGTGGCTTTCTTGTAACCAGAGAACTAAGAACAAATGAAAGAAATGCAGAATCTTTTGGCAGATTGTTGCTGCCACAGAGTGTGCGGAATGGAGCCCTCGGGAGATCGGCAGCTTGGTGCTCAGGCATTGGTCGTGCACGCCCACTGGTCAAGCGGGGGCTCTTAGGAAACCAGGAGGGGACTTGGAAGAAAGTTGAAATCCTGAAAGCATTTGCAAGCTTGGACTGACTTATTCCATTCTGATTTGGTTTGGAAACCAGTTTGACCTGGTTTTATCTGCTTGGACCCAACGGGCTATAGACTCAGCAGGCAGAGGCAGGTTTAGGCAGGTTTGGACCAATTTTCACTGTTTGAGCAGACTTAGGCTGGTTTGAGCTGGCCACTCACCCATCACATAAGCCAAAAATGCTTAAGTAAGAACCCCTTGGGGAGGGATGTTCAGGGTGAGAAGTGCAAGGGAGACTATGCCCATTTTTGGTGGCATCTGGTGGAACTGGGGATTGATATGATTTGGCAATATTTATTAGAATTCAAACCACATAAAGGCACCTGGGTGGCTCAGTTGGTTAAGCATCTGCCCTTGGCTCAGGTCATGATCCCAAGATCCTAAGATCAAGCCCCGCGTCTGTCCCGCTCCCTGCTCAGCACAGAGTCTGCTTCTCCCTCTCTCTCTGCCCCCTCACCCGCTCATGCTCTATCTCAAGTAAATAAATAAAATATTTGTTTAAAAAAAGAATTAGGGGCACCTGGGTGACTCAGTGGGTTAAGCCTCTGCCTTTGGCTCAGGTCATGATCCCGGGGTCCTGGGATCGAGCCCCGCGTCGGGCTCCCTGCTCAGCGGGAAGCCTGCTTCTCCCTCCTCCACTCCCCCTGCTTGTGTTCCCTCTCTCGCTGTCTCTCTCTCTCTGTCAAATAAATAAAATCTTAAAAAAAAAAAGAAGAAGAAGAATTAAAACGTAGCAACCTCACTCCTGGGATCTGTATCACAGAAATAAGAACACTAACATGGAAGCATTTAAGGATGAAGATCTTCTGTTAGCAGCATTGTTCATAATAACAACACTAGAAACAAGATGCATGCCCATCTAGAGAAAGAGTGGAAAGTTAAATAAGTTGTAGTGCCTCCTTACCACAGATTATTATGCAGGCATTACAAACAATAAATCAGAGACAGATCTGTTTATTTGGAGGGATTTTCACATTGCATTGTAAGAATTGCAAGACACAGAGAAATGTGTATTTTTAATACAATCTTATTTTTATTGAACAAAAGACCAAGAATTAGACATTTTTCTTATGGAAGGATTTTTCTTATGAACGTTGGTTAAAGGAAGTTACATGGGGTGGTTGGGAGAGGGGGATGGGAAGAGGCGAGAGGAAAGATGGTGGGGACAACAATGAAAGGGTTTATTTAAAAAGGTGTTCATGATAATACAGAGTCCATACGGTTATGCCAGTGATTTTTAAACTCTATAAATAAGGTTTCCAAACATACAGAAAAGTAGAGGGTATAATAAACCTTCACAAACCCATCATCCATTTCAACAACCGTAACAGTTTGCCAAACTTTGTTCTACCTGTCCCTTCTCCCCACATACACTTTGCTTTCTTTTTTGCCAAAGCGTGTGAAAGTACACTAAAGATGTTATTTCCCCTTAAGTACTTTCAAGTGTATTTCAACGGACGATACTTTCTTACGCGTAACTGCCATAATATCCTCATACCCAACGTGATTGAAAATTGCTTGATATAATGTAACACCTAACACATATTAAAATGTCCTTGTCTAAGAAAATATCTTTTTTTTTAAGATTTTATTTATTTGACAGAGAGAGACACAGTGAGAGAGGGAACACAAACAGGGGGAGTGGGAGAGGGAGAAGCAGGCCTCCCACTGAGCAAAGATCCCCATTCGGGGCTCAATCCCAGGACCCCGGGATCATGACCTGAGCCGAAAGCAGACACTCAACCCACTGAGCCACCCAGGTGCCCCTCCCTCCTGTTGTCTTAGGGCAGAGTACAGCTTGCTTTTTTATTGCTCATCCTCCTGGAAGCTAGAAGCTAGAATTGACGAATACTTCCCAGGTGGGACCTCACACCAGGGCGGGGGTGGGGGGCACATGATGTCTGCCCCTCTCGCTATAAATGATGTGTGTGTCTCAGGTTCAGGCAGTGGCCACCTTACCCCTTTACTGAAAAGTTTTCTGCTAACCTTCCATTTAGTGGTTTAACCATTCATGGGAAACTCGTGCCCGAATCAGTTATGTCACTGGCGGTTGAAAAAAAAATGATGAATTTCTACTTCTATTTCCTTCTGCATTTAGTAGCTGGACTTCTTCTGTAGGGAAGACCTTTTCTTTGTTCATTTTGGTTCTTTCGTGATCATATGATGCAGTTCGGCATGGCAGACACTTCATGGCTTCTCTTTTTGATTATCAATTTTCAGAGAAATGAGTTGATGGTTTCACTTCCTCGGTGGCGGCCAATCAATGTCTCCTCTTTTGGGCTCTCCTCCCGTCCTCTCTTGCACCTGTTGGCTGGATGCAGAAGAGCCAGTGGAGGGCTCTGGTGACCTAGCAGATGGCAAGGCCCTGTGAAGGGAAGTTGTCTGGGGCCCTGAGCACCTGCATGGAGCAGATGCCTCCCTGTGAATCAGGAAAAACGGGGCTGTGTGCAAACAATAACATTGTGACAAGCCACTGAGATCGAGTGGTTTGTTACAGGTCAAACCTGTGGTGATGCATGCGGCTGTTCTGACAATTTAGTTTCTAAGAGCTCTTTCTTGTCCTCTGTTTCTTTTCCATAGCGTCATGGTCTTGCTTTAATGCTTCCAAAATCTCTTATTCGTCTGATGTCATTTAACTTCTTATGGCCCATTCTTTGCGTTTTTTTTTTCTGTTTCTTCTGAGTTCCTTTTTGTCACTTGTTGGGTTTGCTCTCAATTTCAACTAAAACTCTAATTTAACATTTATTTGGAGGAGTGACTCAGCATTGCATGGAGGAATTTAGAAGAAAGGCTCCTGTTTACGGCCCTCAGCTTCTCCTTTCCTGTCCTGAACAATTTGGCTCTGACCCACGCTTGCATGCCCTAATTAAATACAAAGTGAAAGCCCAGGAATTACCCAGATTCAATCCCCCAGGAAGGCAGCCTACCACCAGCCATTCTCATTGAGGCATGCCTCTTGGAGAACTCCTACCCTGAGCAGTTTATCAAATAGTGCTTCCAACATTCTCTCTCTCTTTGTTTTAATAAAAAAAATTTTTTTAAAGTAATCTCTACACCTAACATGGGGCTTGAACTCACAACCCTGAGACCAAGAGTTGCATGCTCTGCTGACTGAGCCAGCCAGGCGCCCCCAACATTTTCTTTACTTTCCCAGATTTTAGCCCCTCTTGTGATTTGCTACCTCAGAAGGTGAAAGACGAGAAGCATCATCCAGGCAAAGAGGGGAAGAAAACCTGACTTGGAAAGAGAGCGGGAAGAATGTGTACGAAGATAGTGAAATGAGAGGGAGCATGGGAAATATGCCTAGTGGAAAGAAGACTGGAGAGGAGATAATGAGAGAACCAGGACACACATTGAGGCAAGAAAGACGATGACTGGACAAGATTAAGCAGGACCTCGTCAGCCACGTGGAGAATCCCAAATCGCTGGGCAGATTTTCAAAGGGGATGGACCATGATCGTATCTCCTCTTAGAAGAGGGCTCTCTGATTGCAGTGCAGAGCGGTTTGGAGGGCAGCCCCGAGGACAAACTACTGACCTAGATGACAAACACAGAGAGAAGTGCAAATATGGCAAGTATGGCCCTGCCTCAGGACAGATCGAGCTCCAACTTATTCTGCGCTCCCCCTGGGGCTGCCAGAGACCTGTATTACCGTGTCCAGGGAGGCCACGGAGGAAATAGGCATCTGCTCTTTTTTCCAGAAGGCAACCGGAGGTCTTTTCGCTTTCCAAGGGAAGGCAGCTGTTGAGTTGCAAGCTCCAGACCCCTGCTTTGGCATCTCTGCAGGAGAAGACCTATTCAAGCCAGAAAAGAGACCTGGAAAATATCAGCCAGAGCCCTCATTGCCCCATCTATGAAAACTGAAGGTGCTGGAGCACCTTAGGGGCTCTTCGTGTGCAAAACATTGTCTTGAACACTTCCTTCCGAAAGGTCATTAGCTTTCATTAGCTGCGTTCGTTAGAGAACATAGCGCTGAGCGACATTTATGATTTTTTTTTAAACTTCCAATTTTCAAGAATTTCAAAGTCAAAGGAGCCTCAACAGGTCAAAGCTGGAGTCCTGCCGTGGAGCATCTTTCCAGACCTCACAGCTCTGACATCAGCACATCCCCATCAGGAGGGAAAATGGGTGAGGCATTTACGATGTGCCAGCAACTGTGCCCAGGGTTCTGTGTGTTCACACCTCATTCGACCTTCACAATAGCCCAGGGAAACAGTGGCCACATGGCCCGCGTATTCAAACCCGGGTCCCTGTGCTTTACACCAGTGACCTAGGAACGCAGGCCCTGGGGTCAGGCCCGGGTCCAAATCTGTACTGTATCAGCACAATGTGTCTTGAGCAAGCCTTTTATGCTCTTTTAATTTCAATTTCCTCATCCACAAAGCGGGGACTTCCTTCTTCCCCATTGTCTGTGTTCTTCAAAGTACCTCTTTGTTAATACTGAATTATGTAGGAACCTGCCCCAGAAACCCAGGACACAGATTTTGCTTGGGGTGGGGCTGGGCAGGCAGGCTCTTCTCCCCTGGGGTGCCCTCAGGCAGGAGTGAGTGTGGGATGATCCCTCTGGAATGGCTTTCTCTCCAGCCTCCCTGCAGGGTCACCCCGTGGAACCGAGTCACACCCCAAGGGAACTCACAGTCCTGTTGGGTGTGCTGTTAAAGAAGCAGTGCGGGGGTGGGGGGCGCCTGGGTGGCTCAGCTCAGGTCATGATCCCAGGGTCCTGGAATCGAGCCCCACATCGGGCTCCCTGCTCGGCGGGAAGCCTGCTTCTCCCTCTCCCACTCCCCCTGCTTGTGTTCCCTCTTTTGCTGTCTCACTGTCAAATAAATAAATAAAATCTTAAAAAAAAAAGAAGCAGTGGGGGGCAGTGTAGACTTTGGCTCTTGTTTTATAACCTTGGACAAATTTATAGCAGGAATCTTTAGACAGAAACAGCCTTATCAGTCCAGGAGAAAAGGGTTTGTTATGCTGACAAGGGAGGCGTGGTATATTCTGTGGGTTTGAGGTAGTCTGAGATATCTAAATCTTCCCATAGGTCTTTATTACAATTCTTAGGAGGCACTCTTTCCCAATCAATTCTTTGACTTTCAAGTAAGAGACCATGGTTATAAAATTTTTATCTTAAGTGTACAGCTGAATAAATGAATATATATATATATATATATATACTATGCATATATACACACAGAATATATACAAAAATATATATGCCTGTATGCATGTAGGAAGATATGTACATATAAAAAAATGAACATACAGGTTTGTCTCGCTATCTGAAAGTAGGGAGCAGAGCGTTCCTATGAAAACTTTTGTAAGCTGAAATGGTGTAAATCAAAGAAGCAGTTACTGTTCATTTATATGGAAAACTTCTTGAGCATTCCCAGATCCAAAAAAATAACCTTTCTGAGACTTTCCTGATACCTTAGGACACATCTTGCTGACAGATGCACGCACTGAATTGAGATCAAGCCCAGATGCTTCTGATGCTGAGATGCTGAGTGTAGCTCGGGGAAGGAGCTTGGCGGGGCTGCTCCAGGTGAGGTCTGCCTCTGTAACTAATGTCCGCTGCAAAACAAACACTGACCAAAAAAAATGCCTTCTTTCTCATAAAAGCAAAATCCCCTTTGGATTTATTTTGGTTAGCGAAAACAGCTACTAAGGCAGGTCTCCCACAAAAGCGAAGTGGTAGAAGGCAAACTCTCAAAAAGCAGGGGATATCTGTGTGGGGGTGGGGTGGGGTATGTGTGTGTGTGTGTGTGTGTGTGTGTGTGTGTGTGTGTGTGTGTTCTGTATTCCTATGGCCCAGAACAAGATCTAAGATAGAACATTTCCAGCACCCCAGAAGGCTCCCTCACACCCCCTCTCAGGTAATAGTCTCCTGCCCAGAAGTAATGATTCTCCTGACTATCAGCATTGATTAATTTTGCTTGTTTTTGAACTTCACATAAATGGACTCATAAAGTATGCATGTAGTATTATTTTGGGTCTGGCTTCTTTTGCTCAACATTACATCTGTGAGATTCAGTCACATTTCTATATTTAGCATTCATTTGCTCTTTTTCATTGCTGTGTAGTGTTCCACAGCATAGACATGAATTTGTTTATTATTTCTATGGTTGATGGACTTTTGGAATGTTCCCAGTTTGGGCCTATGGTAAAGAAACTTCTATGAATATTTTGTGTTTTATTTTTATTTTTTTAAAGACTTCATTTATTTATTTGACAGAGAGATAGATAAGGAGAGAGGGAACACAAGCAGGGGGAGTGGGAGAGGGAGAAGCAGGCTTCCCGCTGAGCAGGGAGCCCGACGCGGGGCTCGATCCCAGGACCCCGGGATCATGACCTGAACCGAAGGCAGACGCTTGACGACTGAGCCACCCAAGCGCCCTGTACATTTTTTAAAGTAAGCTCTGTGCCCAACATGGGGCTTGAACTCATGACCCCAAGATCAAGAGCCACATGCTCCACTGACTTAGCCAACCAAGCACGCCTTTGGTGGACATATTTCTGTTGGGTATTTCTTATTTCTGTGGGACACATGCTCAGAAGGGGAATTGCTGAGTCATAGGGTAGGTGTATGTTTAACTTTAGTAAATACTGCCAAATAGTTTTTCCAAGTGATTTTACCAGTTACACCCCCATCAG
Organism: Callorhinus ursinus; assembly: GCF_003265705.2. Classification (NCBI taxonomy): domain Eukaryota; kingdom Metazoa; phylum Chordata; class Mammalia; order Carnivora; family Otariidae; genus Callorhinus; species Callorhinus ursinus. The sequence continues at coordinate 13,163,627 of NW_027397080.1, read as the reverse complement.
AAAGAATGGGAATTCCAGCTTTTTGACATCTTCAGAAACACTTGGCATTGCCAGCCTCTTTAATTTTAGCCACACTAGGGAGGAGGAGTAGAATCTCATGTGGTTTCAATTTTCATTTCTTTGGTAACTACTGGTGTTGAGCACTTTTCATATGCTTGTTGGTCATTCGGACACCTTTCACGTGTGTATGCATGTGTGCATGCACGGGCGTGTGTGGGGTAAGGCTGTACATTTGACCCGCATTGTAATATAGCAACTTGTATGCTCAAACTTTTATTTTAAATATTGACTCCTTCATCTCTTTGGCTGCAAGAGATGAGAGATTCCTTATAGTTTAGTCATAGAAAGTTCTGACTCTCTGGCCATGTCTTGTGCCAACAAATTATGACTCTGAGCTTGCCATTTTATTTCTCTAAACTCTCTAGGACCATTATTAGAAGTTACTCCACCCCTAATACTCGTGTTCCTCATGCCCTTTGTGCCATTCCATATCGGGGAACATTGGGTCTCTTACTTTCAAGGAACTTCATTCCAGTTGACAACAGGTAATAACTTAATTAACGACTGTCTCACCACTACACACCATGGCTACTGGAGTCACTTTTACAATATTAGTTAGTTCTTATTGCCTTCAGATCGGCCTGATAGAGCCTGGGTCATACTCACACATCCTGGCTGCAAGGGAGTCTGGGAAAGTCCATTTCTTGCTTTCACATGACACAGGGGTTCGAAGATGCTGGGCATCCACCAGACAAAACAAACATCCACTATAGGGCCCACATTTTAGTTTTTAAGATAAAAAGTTTTAGAATCCCTGGTTTAGATGATCTCTAAGGCCCTTATAATGCCAACATTATCATTATCATTAACTAGTTCAGTGAGTTCTTAACCAGCGTCATGAAGGCACTAGGCTGTGGGCTTTATATGCATTATCTCATTACTCTCCATGAGCCTATTAAGTAGATTCTATTACTATGCTGCCTCTCTGTGCCTTGGTTTCATTGCCTATAAAATGGGGATAATAACCATAACCACATCCATAAGGTTTTGTGAGTATTTGGTGGTTTGCTGCCCAGCAAGGGGCTTAGTCATGAGTAAGCACTTGATAAATAATGACATGATCTTCACCACCACCATTATCTCCATTTGGCACATTAAATTCTATGTGTGTAGTCATTGAGTTATGCTCCCTTTTATTTATTTATTTATTTATTTATTTATTTATTTATTTATTTATTTAGTGGTGGTGGGGAGCAGAGGGAGAAAGACAAGCAGACTCCACTGCTGAGTGCAGAGCCTGACCCGAGGCTTGACCTCACAACCCTGACATCATGACCTGAGGCAAAGACAAGAGTCAGATGCTTAACTGACTGAGCCCCTCAGGCGCCCCTATGCTGCTTTGAATTCCTAGGAACAGAGGCTATGAGGTCAACAGAACTGGGTTCAAATTTCTGCTCTCTGTATGTTGGTCACACTATGACCTTGGGTGAGTCTCTTCATCTCCTTGAGTCTCCTTAAACAGAATGGGAATACTAAGTCTTCCTCTGTGCTCTCTGGTCGTCTATATACCTATTGTTCTCACAACACCGGGGATTACTTGAGGAAAGAGAGCCTGTTTTACCCATTTTTCTGCTCTTCCAGGGACTATCATAATTGTCGGCTACTGGTGATTCATTCCAACCATTCTAACCTCAGAAGGACCCAGGATGCAAGCCCTACTGGGAGCGGGGGGTGGTGTTGGTGAGCTGTCCTTGGGCTGGATGCTGTGTTTGTCATGATGTTTCTTTGATAAATCCTGCACTGATCCCTAGGCTAGGAGGCAAGACACAGAACTCAGAGCCCCAGTGAAGGCCCTGTGCTAACCCTGGGGATCCACATTCTGCTGTCTGTCAGAGGAGCTTGGGGTAGATATGTGCTGGGCCACTCACTCACCATGTGTCCTCTAACTCACCATGTTACATGTGGTGAATCTCTCTGGGCCTTTGTTTCTGCATTGGAAAAACCACAGCGTTCAACAAATGGAAGTCAGATGGAATGTTTGACCCAGGAAAGGACAGACTCAAGGACATATTAACACAAACTTCATGTCTGAAGTGGTTCTGTGGGGCCTGAAAGGTAGGACACAGGGCCTATAAGTGGCAGCCAAGAGGGACGGTTTAACTCTAAAGAAAGACCTTGACATCAGTCTGAGCTGACCAAGAATAGAGGTGGCTGTCTCGGGAAGGGGGATGAGCTCCCTCTCCCAGGGGATATGCAAGCAAGCCAATGGGATGTCCATCCCATTTCAGTTGAAAAGGGGATTTTTGCACTGGTTAACAGGGAGGTTGAACAACACATTCTTTCAGGTCTGAGATGCCTTTGTTGAAAGATTCTGGCAATCTAAGAGTCAGTGCCTTTAAGAATCTACCTTGTATGTACTTATTACCATACCCCTTCTGTGGGTGGGAATCCCAAGGCTTAGAGAAGATACATAACTTTCTAGGCTTCTGGATATGATTAAAACGCAGACCTGCAGGTGTCCAAGATCTGTGTTCTATCTGCTTTACTCGGGCTGGACTGAGACACATAGGCCCCCTCTGTAGGTAAGTAATATTTTGGTGTCTCTTTAAATGAATATTCTTTTATTTTTTTACTTATTTTTTTAAAAAGATTTATTTATTTATTTGAGAGGGAGAGAGAGGATGAGCAGGAAGGGCAGATGGAGAGGGAGAGAGAATCTTCAACAGATGCCAAGCTGAGCAGAGGGCCTGATGTGAGGCTCGATCCAAGGACCCTGAGATCATGACCTGAGCCAAAACCAAGAGCTGGGTGCTTAACCCACTGAGCCACCCAGGTGCCCCTAAATGAATATTCTTTTAAAAAACCTATTTTGAGATAGAATTCACATACCATACATTTCACCCATTTAAAGTGTGCAATTTGACTGTTTTTAGTATCTTCACTGAGTGGTGCAACCATCACCACAATCAAAGGTATGAATGTTTTTGTCACTCATAAAGAAATCCTATACTCACTGAGTCGTTCCCCATTTCATCTGGTGTCCTGTCTAAGAAACCTTGCCTAACCCAAGGTCATGAATATACTCTCACCTTGTCTTCTGAGAGTTTTATAGTTTTTGCTTTTATATTTATTAGATCTTTCATCTGTGTTGCGTTAACTTTTACATATGGTGTGAGGTATGGGTTCGCTTCATTCTTTTACGTGTGGCTGTCCAGTTGTTCCGGCATTAAATAAATATTCCTCAAATATTTGTTCAACATCCACTTAGAGCGGATTTTTATGGAGGGAGGGTAAGTGTGGGCCTTTTGGTGACAGCATCCCACCTCTCCTGTCCTAAGCAGTTCAGTTCTGCCCAGACTTGCAGCCTTTCTTCAGCAAAGCAAAAGCCCATGGTTTGGCAGACCCAGCCTCTTCTGAAGCCAGGCTGATCACAAGAAGTGACTACATGATTGTAACCTCACTCCAAATGATCTACCAAAGTGTGATTTCCAGTCTCATACTGAGGTTTGGTAAGACTCAGTTTTCTTCTCCGGCTTTCTTTCTCTCCTCTCATTTTCTGGTGTTGTGGTACCTCAGCAGCTGAGCTGGTTGGTCCACCCTTGAATCTGATCCTGACCAAAGGATTCCTGGAAGCAACAGGAAGCATGATTTCAACATCCTCCAGGGTGATAGAAGGGTGTTTCTGCCAAAGGGAGCACCTGTGCCCCGGAGAGCAAGTCGCTGCAGCTTTGGAGAGAGGGTCAGGGACAACCTGGGTGGTGTCTGTAGCTGGAGAGACAAGGAGACAGACAAGGAGCCTCCTTCAGGGTTGTGTACGTGGTAGGGAAAGGGAGGCTGCCAAAGGAACGGAATGGAATGACTTTCCCTCTCCAAGCGTCTAGCTGGGTCTAGGTCGGGTCTGGATTGGGTGATCGTCTTATTAGAGGGGCTCTTTGGGCTCTGGATGCCACTCTCTGCCCCTCCATTTTCACGCCCGTAATAGCAGGCTAATACTTCACATGTATCAGCTTTGGAGCCCGGGGAAATTCCTATCTCTCTCCTTCCGTCGGCTGCACTCCTTTCTATCCCTCCAGGGGCCAGACTTGTTCCCCTCTCTGAGCCTTTGCACTAGGTGCCCCCTGTGCCTGGAATGTTCTTCTCTGGTGCTTGGCCTGGCTGGCACCTACTCATCCTCGAGGGTTCAGTTAACTGTCTCTAGCCCTCAGAAGCCTCTGACCCCTGCGTTCACCCTGGGCCTCCTGGCCTCCAGACCCTTTCTCTGTCCCTCCCCCTCTCAGTTTTGTCTCCTAGGGGACTGGCTTCCAGCAGAGGTCAGCCACTGGGGGCCCTGGCAGGAGACTGGGAGGCCATGGGAAGATCCAGGGTATGTTTCCCCCCTCCCCTCTGTCCCAGGTAGCTTCCTAGGTAGCAGCTTCCTGTCTGCAGTTCCAGCTTCCACACAGTGACCCCAGGCCCTGGGTTGGGGGGCACCCCTTCTTCCTTCGGAGACAACTTCCTGCCAGGATCCGCTTGCGTCACTCTCCCCTGTCTGGCCCTCAGCTCCTTCTTCACCTGTGGAAACCATTCTCTGCGTTCAGTTGTCTTGTAAATAGCTGAAGTGGTCTTTCTTTTCCTGGTTAGACCCTAACCGATATCTCTCCCAAGCGAAATTGTAGCCCCCGAATTCTTGTTGAATTCAAGGGACACAGAGACTTTCTCCTCAAGCTGCCCCGCAGATGGAAGGACCGAGGGGTTCCTTCTTCCCAGTTCTTTCTGGTTCTGATGGGCCTCTGATGGTCCCCCCATCAGCAGGAGTCTGAGCAGCACCTGTGGGGCCTGTTATTTTGAGCCGGCCTTGGTAGGTGAGTTACCCTGGCTGGTGGGACGTAGGGGGCTATTCCTCGTTGGGCTCCCCTGTTTCATGGCAGTCTGGGAAGGTCAGCTCTCTCTGTATGGTTTTGCCTGGAGCCAACAAGCTGGGGTCAGGCAGGTGGCCCCATAGCCCCTCGGGGCAGGGCAAGCTGTTCCTGCCCCAGGCTGACATCGGGCAGGTGACTACCGGAGCTTCTCGTCCATCTTAATCCAGGTACAGAGCTTGTCCTGGGGGTAAGGTTGCATTCCCTCAGGGATTGCCTGCCTGGGGTAGATTCCTATTGTCCCATGTCCCACAAGTATGTAGCTGGGGAGAAGCCACCTCATGAGCTGTTATGAATCACCCACATAAAGTATGTCACATAATTTATTTAGGGCTTAGTACTCTTGGCTGTTGCTGGGTTGTCCTCAGGATTCCTAGAATGTGCTGGCCCTTTGCTGAACTCTTTGCAGGTGTCCTCTCATTTCATCCTCATGCTCACGCTGTGACGCAGAGGTGGCTGTCACCCCCGTCTTGCAGATGATGAACCTGAGGTTCTAGAGGGGAGGCCACCTGCCCAGTCATAGAGCGTGTAAGAAGCTGAGCTGGAAGTTGGTTCTACCCCGAATCAGTCTGGGGTGGGAGTGGGCAGGGGTCTCTATAAAAGCCTTGGACTTTACCACCTTGTTTGGAATCACAGATCTCCCCCAACACCCACCATTTTACAGATGGAATTCACGAGGCCTCTAGAGGTTATGGGATTAGCTCCCCGACCTCCTCAAATCCAGGCTCTTCCTGTTGTCCCTTCCTAGATTCTTAAGCCCCCAGAGCCTGGGAGAGATGGAGTAAGGGTTGGGGCTCTGGCTCCTGCTGGGAGGTGGGCAAGGGGGGAGGCCTCAAGCAACAAGAATGTGGGGCAGGGTGGGCAGAGAAGTCAGGCAGTAGTGGGCTCCCCGCTGGCCTTCCTTCTGGGAACAGGGAGGGGAGGCTCTGGGTCACAGCACGAAGGTGGGGTGTAAGCTGGAGGCAAGAGCTGACATCCCAGAGGTGGGGCAGCTCCAAGGTGGTGGCTTCAGCCTGGGAGGGTCAGCAGGGGACCTGGTGAGACCACAGAAGGCTATATAGAGAGGGAGGGTGGGGAGAGGGTAGGGCAAAGGGTGTGCCTGGACACCAGGTGATGCAGGCGGCCTCACCTTTCCATTCAGAGAAACTTCCAGTGAGACATTTAAATGTGTGGTGGAGAGCAGAGACGCAGCACTGGGAGAGACCAGCTCACGGTCTGAGGCAGTTGGAACTGGCTCCTGATTGAAGTCGGAGGTCCTGGTTTGCTCCCACTTTCCCTCCAGGTCTACTGAGTCATCTGAAAGTCTTTGGGTCCCACGGTTTCCCATCTGTGAAGTGGGAATGGTGGATGACAGGGTTTGCAGAGTCCCTCTCCTCTGATCCTCGCTGACCTCACCCTGCAGGCTGCCGTGTGGGTGACTTTAGGAGGGCTTGTTCTCCAGACCTGGGAGGCTGAGGGTGGGAGGGAGAGCCCCTGAGCTCCGCGCTGAACTCCGATCTTCCTGCAGGGATTTACCCGAAGTCTAGGACACCAGAGATCCCAGTCCCCTGCACTGTGCCTGAAGGAGCAGGTCGTGATGGATACCAGGCGAGTCCGGGTGTGGAGCGGGGACCATGGGTGCCGTCCTAACTGCTGACACAGACAGACAGACTCTGGCTGCAGGCTTCCCTCACTTTGGTCTCAGGGGTGTGTGGCCAACAGTGGGTCCCGTGGCTGCTCTAGGGAGCTCAAGTGCAAGTCCTAGCCCGGCCGCTGACCACTTGGTGACCTTGGGCAAGTCTCCTCCCTTCTCTGAGCCTCCTGTCCCTGTGTGTAAAATGGGGATGTTGGACTCGATCATGTCCTCGTCCCTGCCTCTGAGTCTCATAATCTGAAGATCTTGACCTCCTTGATTATCCTTTCTGTATGTCTACTTTCTCACTTGTGAAGGGGGACATGTGTGTGAAGAAGCCTAGAAAAGGATGCCAACCCTCTATTCCATATGCACAGTGTGTGCATCTTGCTTGGTCTCCCACCATGTCTCTGAAGCAGGCTGGACCAGGCCAGTGGCCCGTCCTAGAGATGGGAAAACTCACTAGGGCTCCATGGAGCTCTCTGGGTGAATGGGAGAGCTGAGGGCTGGCAGGCCCCCGGAGAACTCTGGCCCCTGGGACTTGCAGGGAGCTGGGAGAAGGGAGGAGGCCAGATCCTTAGAGCAAAACCTTTCCAGGACACTGGAACCGTGCCTGCTGGAGGGATCTGTTGGAGTGTCGGGGATGAGCAGCCCCCTTGGGAACCCGAAGGGGAATCAAGGCACCCTTGGAAGCATGTGCCCAGAGGAGCTCATCGCGCTGGGGCCTGGGGAATCTGCCTGGCACGTGGTCCTGAAGAAGATCAAGGAGCTCTGAATCAGTACGGAGCGGGAGGGAGGGAGGTTGGGGGTGGAAGGGAGTAGGGAGCAGAGAGGGTGAGTCTCAGTCCCTACTTTGGTGGACAAGAAATAAGACTTTCTGTTTTGTGGTCCTATAGCTCCGTTTACTAGGTCTTATTCCAAGGCTCAGTTCTGCGGGGGGTCATGGAATAGTTTCTCTGTCCCCTTCTCATACCTCCCATCACCCCATGGAATTGTAACTGCCCGGTGCCAGGCTGTGTAGTGGAGGGTTGGAGCCGCCTTGCCCCCACTTTGATCTACAAAGATCATTGTTGCCCTTACGTCTTCCTGTTTAAAGAGTTAGAAGATCTGGGGTCAGATCCTGTCTTTGCCATGTACTCACTGTATGACCTTGAGCCAGTGACTTCCTATTTCTGAGCCCTTGTTGTCCCATCTATAAAATGGCACTAGCACTAGTACTGACTGCACAAGGTCATTGTGAAGACTAAGTGACGCACCCACCACCCAGCCTCCCCTCCCTCTTTCCCGGCCCTGGCAGGACCACCAAGACCCCTTCAGGGTCGCCAACTGGGCGTGCTGGCCCGCCGCCATCAGGCCTTCTGCCGCACCCTGCCGCAGGTCTCACCCTTCTGTGCCATGAAGTGCAACAACAGCACCTGGGGACTGCGCGTCCTGGCCACCCTGGGCGCCGGCTTCGACCGTGCCAGCCAGGTGAGCCTGTGCCCGCTGCCGGGGGCCTCATTCGAGGGCTTGACACTTCCTGGGGACAGGAGGCCAGCCGCCGGGGATCTCGGAGTGGGGCCTACGGCACGTAGGAGAGTGGCCGAGACAGGAAATACTCACTTGATTTTGAAGGAAGAAATGAATGAACTATGGGGCGTCGACCTGCCGCTGGGCCATGTGGCTGGGGCAGGCAACGGGAGCCGGTGAATGGAAGGGCACAGGCTTTGAGCCACAGGCCCCGTTCCTGTCTCCGCACAGTCATTTCACACACTGCAGGTTCTTCCTCTTATAAAATGGGGCCAACTGTGCTTTCCTGAGAGTCGTCTAGAAGCCTAAGTGGCACAGACGTGTCCAGCTCAGTGCGAGGTGCAGAGGAGGGATTCAGCCAAGGGCAGCCCTTTGTGCTCATGCCCCGGGTTTCTGGCCCCAGAGGGCCAGGGTGGGGAGCCAGCCCCTGACGCAGTCGCCCCCATGCCAGGTGGAGCTGGAGCAGGTGCTGGGCCTGGGCGTCGCCCCCTCGTGCATCATGTATGCCAACCCCTGCAAGCCTGTCTCCCACATCCAGTACGCTGTCCTCCACGGGGTGCGGCTCCTGACCTTCAACAGTGAGGAGGAGCTGAGCAAGGTGGCCCAGCACCACCCCGAGGCCAGGTGAGACCAGCAGGGTGGGGCAGGCAGGTGCAAACAGATGGGCCGAGGGACAGCAAGCCTGGGGCCTCTGCCAGTAGAGTTGGGCCTCTGCAACCAGATGAAGGTGGTCCCATGGGGTGACCTGGGAGAGGTTCAAGTAGCAGAGTACAAGCCTTTGGGTCAGTGGGCCCAGTGCCTTCCCTGGTGCACATTGGTGCCAAAGAAATACTGTGAATATCTGCATAGACACTGGGCAGAACCTGGCATTAGGAGGCCTAGGGTCAGGCGACCTCACGGACAAAGCACTCACATTGGAGTCAGGTAGACCGGGGCTCGTGTTTCAGATTTGTGAGCACATGCTGTGTGGTCTTGGGAAAATTATTTAACATTGCTGATCCTGTAACCTGGAGGCCTACAAAAGGTGTATGTATAATTTTATCACTTTCCTGCTTTTTCTTGCCTGGGCAGAAGTCTCTAAGTGGTGAGTGTTTTCGTTTCTTGGGACTCAGCGGCTGGAGGAACTAGGCAGGGACAGGTGGGAAGGTGGAGAAACATTGGGGAGAGGGGGGGCGGGTAAAGCATCCAGGCCTCGGGGCTCACGTGTCTAAAAACCCCTGGCATCTTTTGCACCCTCTCCCAGGCTGGTCCTCTGGCTGTGGACCCAGGACAGCGAGAGCATGTTCCCCCTGAGCGCCAAGTTCGGGGCCACCCTGGAGGTGTGTGAACATCTGCTCAAGTCGGCCAGGGCCCTGGGGTTGGCAGCGGTTGGAGCCAGGTGAGAGTGCTGGTTTTCCCTGCCCGGGAAGCACGGGTCCTGGTGTTTACCGCCAGTCTCCAGTCTTTGCCCTCTGGTCAGCCGTGGCCCCTCTGGGCCTCAAGATACTCCATTTGTCCTCAGCAAAGAAGCTGGGTGTTATCTGGGACTAGGGCAGGGCAAGCAAGCAAGGCACCCACCTTGGGTGAAAAATGTAAGGGGATGCCAAAAAACTTAGTACTCTAGATAAGTAACATCTTAATACAATATTTTAAAAACTCAAGATTAATGCAAAAAATCCATGATGAGGAAAATATTAAAATTTTAAATTAAGACAGGATTGGAATGCCTGACTTTTCCTTTTGCCCCAAAGTCCAATCACTGTTACCAATTTTGCCTTTATTTAAAATTTCTGTGTTTCATTTGTTGGGGATGTTTTTGCGTCAATTTTGCTTCTTAAAAATATTGCATTAAATGCTATTTATCTTGATGGCTCAGTATTCTGGCACCCCCTTAAATTTTGCATCTGAGCCAAGGGCCTCCCTCACCTCCCACTACCTGGCCCCGATTGGTTCCTCAGCCCTCCTACTTGCGGGAGTGTGTGTGTGGGGGGTGCCCTGGGGTTTGGGGTTCTGATCACACGCCCCCTAAGGAGGGGAAGGGGAACACTGCACCGGAGGCACTGGGAGGCGGCAGCCCAGAGAAGTGACTGCCGTACGACCGTGAGCACCCCAACTCAAGGCCAGTCACGGGCGATGTGTGCATCTCTGCGGACACCCACACGTATATCCAGGGGTGCATGTTTGTGTGGGCCGCCGTAGTCACGTGTGTCCTCGTATGTGTATCCGTACTGTTCTCCACATTTTACCCGTGTTGGCGTTTCGGAATGTCCCCCTTCTTACTGACCCTTACGTTCCCGTGTGTGTTTCTCTACGTGTCACGTGACCTGCGTCCAGCTTCCACATGGGCTTGAACTGCCAGATGGTGCGCGCCTTCACCCAGGCCCTGGCTGACTGCCGGTGCGTGTTCGAGATGGGCCTCCTGGACATCGGAGGGGGCTTCCCGGGAGAGGAGGGCTGCGAGCCTAAATTTGAGGAGGTCAGAGTGGAGGACCAGAGAGAGCCTGGGCTGGGTTCGGGGGACAGTGCGCACGTGCTTGCATGTAGGGGGAGCTCTTGTAACTGAGTCAGGTGCATGCATGTAGCTGGGAGGTGTCTTTGTCTTTGTCTGACTCAGTGCACATGGCCTGTGGGCACATGCGAGCATGTGTGAACGTCTGGCTCCATGTCTGTGTTTAGACATGTTGCTTGCTGTCCTTGAGCTGCAGTCAAGTAGAAGCTCCCTGTGCCCCCCAACCAGGGACCATCCCATCTTTGCTGACCATGTATTGGTTTCAGTGGTTGGGAATTCAGACATCTCAGGGTGCTACAGCTTGTACACCTGCTTGTGTCCTTGGGCAAGTGACTTCCCCTCTCTGGGCCACAGTTTGTTTCCTCCCTAGTAAAGTAGGGATGATAACACCTCCCCACAGTGCTATTATGGGAACGAAGGGGGATGGTGCAGGTAAAGCCCCGACATAGGGACTGGTCATATGGGTCTGTCCCTGCAGAGAGCGAGGGTGATCAATGCTGCCCTGGCCCAGGACTTCCCCGTGGGGAGCGGTGTAGAGATCATCGCGGAGCCCGGACGCTTCTACGCGGCGTCTGTCTACACGGCAGCTGTCAACCTCCATTGCCAAGAAGGCTGTGCTGGAATCTGGTGGGTGGGCCAGCACTGGGGGAGCGGGGGAGGGCACTGTGCAGACGTCCCCGGGCCCTGGTGAAGAGGATGGATGGAGGGTCTGGGCTCCTCCCCGCAGTGCCTAATTAGTGAGAGGCAAGCTGTGAATCGGGGAAAAAGAATGAACCTGTTAGTATCACTATTGTGTCGTTCTCAAGTTCACTGGGAGGTAGAGAGAGCCAAGACAAAGTCCTTACCCTTCCTGAGCCGCCCATGAATTTAGATCACATTTATGGAGGCAAAGTCACAGAATACAGCTCATGAGGCTACCGACACCGCTGTGCTCCCGACGTGCATTTGAAATCCTTCCGGAAAGTGCTTTCTAACAGGTGCAGATTCTTATAATGAAAAATACACTGAGTCAATACAAATTCTTACAAAAAATATAGGAAGGCAACATTGTCGTTGTTGTGGCCTGAAGGTTAAGGGTGACATCTAGAGGGTAACAGGAAACCTTTTGACAATTGAGGTCGACCATCATGGAAGAGTTACTAGATTGTTATTTTTGCAGCAGGAGTGGGGTGGGGTGGCTGTTCTCACACAGTGAACTAACCAGAAACTCGGTTTCGTGATGAGATAGAGAGTACGAATAGGGTCTCGCCACTCTATTCTGTGGCTTCGTGATAACTGACATAAAAATATTTATGAATCCCGGTAATCTCCTCCCTTATCCTTGTGACACGTGCTGGCCCACACAACTTTTAATCCCAAAGGTGCTTGTGTCAACTGATTTCATTTCCCCACAAAGTGTGTGGTTAAAGAATATTGGGAAATGCGGCACAGGATTTTAGCCATCCGTTTCTCGGAATTCCGAGTTATAAGTATTTGGGGCTTATTATTTTTATTTCCACGATAATAAGAGCCGCTGATAATTAAGTATTCTGTGTGAAATACCTATTTTGTCTCATTTCTCTCGACAATCCTAGGAGGTAGTTTTGGGTCATTCCCATGTTACAGGTGGGAATACTGAGTCTCAGGGAGAGGAAGGAATCTGTCCACACAGCACAGCGAGTTAGGGGTGTAGTAGGGCCCCCCCATCTGCCTGGCTGAAACGCTGGTCACTCGCCGAGGTCTCGGCCTTGAGGATGTCATGGCGAAGTGGCTTAGGACACCTGGGGCCGGGGTCCCTGGAGACAGGATCGGTAATGGCAGCTGGCGGGGAGGGGAGGAGGTGGGGTGACTGACACCAAGGAGAAGACCCAGAGGGGGGATAAACAATATTCCGAAAGATGTGAGTATCTCAGTGGTAGCTGGAATGCCTGTGGATAACCCTGAGTTTAGATTCAAGAAAGCAATATTCTGCAGACTAAGTGGTTGTGAAGAAACCGGCTTGGTAGTAGGACGTGGGCACTGTCCCAAAGGGAGAAGTGTTTACTCACATTTCCCTAGAAACAGGGGACCTGGAGTGCCTCGTGGGGCCCAGGGAGAAGCACGCAGGTGGGGCAGGGGCAGAAGGATCGAGCAAAAAGCCAGGGTGAGAGACTCCAGTGTAGTTTTCGAGGGCAGGAAGGGGTGAGCTAGGTCAGCAGGCTGGGCAGAGGGAACAGCGGGAACCCAGATGACAGGCCCCAACCTGGTATGGGGTCGGGAAGACTCCTGGAGCAGAGAGCAGGAGTTCTCCGGCACCGGGCCGTGGGTCGGGGCCCCTCCCACGCTTGGGCTTGGGGGGTGGGTGCTGAGACTGGCCACGCGCCCCTCGGGGCTGCCCTCTCCCCGCTCCCAGGAGGCCACCGGAAGCCGGTATGCTAGCTCAGTGAGGGCCACTGCGGCATCTTCCGCATCTTCCTCAGGGAGGCTGTCCCCGGGATGCCCATTGTGGTGAAGGTAAGGGGGTCCCGTGTGGCTCAGGTACTCCTAGGCTCTGCGGCCACTGCCTACAGCCCCCAGTCCCGAGAGGCGGGGATCGCCGTGGCAGGTGGGGAGGTGAAGGATCTCTGACTGTCGATGGCTTTGAAGATTGCCACACCACATGCGTGTTCAGGGACGCGCACATGGGTGCCTTGTGTACCTGCATGTGCACTTCTGTGTGTGGGGGCCGGCTGATGTACAGGTAGGTGGGTGTGCAGGTACGTGAGTCTGTAGGTGTGCGTGCGCATCTATTCGGCCCTGTGTGTTTCCATGTGCATCTCTGCACACACGCGTTGTGTTTCCAGAATTCTTGAATGCTGGCGGTGCGGGAGACTTAGGAAGGAGAGATTCTCAAACTTGGCTTCACGTTAGATCACCTGGGGAGCATTAAGAGTCCCTAACACCCAGGCGATGCCCCAGACTGCTGAAATCGGAATCCCAAGTGGGTTGAAAGCCTGGCCTCAGGCCTTTGTGAAAACTCCCCAGGTGATCCCGATGGGCCGCCAAGGGTGAGGCCAGTATGTTGAGTGACAGTTGAATAAAATATTCCCATTGTGTAGGGGACACCGAGATCCTATCTGTGTCCACACTTGTGAATGGGCGGGGCGGGGCTATGTCACTAGACTGTCAACCCCATGAGGGCAGGGTTGAGAACAGTGCCTGGCACATACAGACCGCTCGCTCCTTGGTCACCGTGGGTGGCTGATAAGTGTCCGTGTGGGAGCCTTTCCTGCTGGGGCCCTGCGGGTGTGCCCTGCCGGCCCCGGGGAGTGGGCTGGGGGGACCCGCTGGGGCTCTTCCTTCTCTGAGACCCTGCTCTTTGCTCCCTGCAGGAGTTCGGCTCAGAGCCGTCCCTCCTCCCCTGTACCTGCTACGGTCCCACATGTGATGCCTTTGACAAGCTCTTCCTAGGGGAGTTGCAGATGCCCGAGCTGGATGTGGGCGACTGGCTTGTCTTTCCCTCCATGGGCGCTTACACCTCCACCATGAGCTCCACCTTCAGTGGCTTCCTGCCCGCCTCCATCTGCTAGGTCATGGAGCCTGGGCTCAGGTGTCCGCAGGGGGAGACAGGGGGCAGGGCATGGAGGGGATCGCAGCAGGATCTGAGTTTGGCAAGGAGAATGTGGCTAAGCTCTGCAGCCCCAGGCCCAAGAAATACCCTAATCCCCCCACCGGCCCCAGCAAAGCCCGAAGTGTCTGACCGACCTTTGACACAGGCCTCTGCCTTTGGTGCTGACCTTGTCATAGCTGCTCCCCGGGTAAGCCCAAGGTAGTCCCCCTGGGGGGGTCTGCCAGCTCTGAGGTGTGCACACCTTTGAGGGCATAATCAGGCAACCCTGTGGCCCCGGCTGACCCTCAGCCCCTTGGCCAGGCCCCCACTCTGCTGTGTTTGCCACTGCTCCCCAGTTTCCTTCTCAGATGTCCCTTCCCTACCAGCTTCAGGGTCTCTCACAGGCTTGGCCCCAGGGTCCCCTCTCTGCCCAGCCTAGGGCTCTGTCCCCAAGGTGGGGAGGAGGCTCTAGAACTTCCCTTTAGTGGCACATCCTTTCCACAGGAGCCTGCTGGGGACAGCACCTTAGGTTGGGAGGCGACCGTGGAAGTGCTCCAAACACCTTGGTATGCCATGTAGGGAAACGCTGGGTGGGGGTGTGGGGGAGGCAGAGGTTTGAGTGCTTCTGAGTGTGATGAGGCAACTTCCAAGGTTCAAAACGTTTTCTCCCAAAGTGGGCCTGACTGAAGTCTAGGTTAGCTCCTCAGGCAGCTGCCCCCACGTTCCCTGCTCCTTACCCTCCAGACCCTGGTCGGGGAGGGCTGATAGCCTTGTGCCCAGACAGCAAGTGCCCCCTGAAGGCTATGTCCTAGACATGAGGTGGACTGCACAGACCAGTACCTTCCTTTCGTTCAGTTAGTGACCCCTGTGCTGATGTAGGAAGGTCTGCGTGAGCTACAGCGCCCACTCTCGTGGTGAGAATACTGGCTCAGACAGGCCAGGAGTGACTCCAGGCTCCCCCGCACGCCCACAGGGGTGTCCATGCCTCACTTTCCCCTCGGGTATTAGTATCGCCCTCACTGGGTTGTTGAGAGGAGTAAGTCCAATAATGCAAATCCTCAAGCAAGGTCAATTCACGTCCAGGGCCCTGCCTCCGGCTGCCCCTGGTCCCAGGCCTGGCCCACTCAGAGACCCCCCAACACTGCCCCCAAGTTCTGGGGGTCCTCAGGGAGCAGGCGTAGCCTCTGGCCACACAGCTAATGGGCCAGCCCTGGGGGTGCGCCGACCTGGCCTCAGTCCTAGGAGCCTCCAGGCTGGGAGGTTGGAAGGACAAGGTGTGAAAACAGCCAAGTCCAAAATAGGATGGACACTCTTGTGTGTCCTCTGGGCACGCTAAAACTTTAAAAATAGTATTTGGGGAGCTCTGAACTCGAAAAGAAAACAGTCCTACAGGGAAGGAAGTTGGCAGAGGCGAGGGCAGGGACCTGTCAGGATGACCACCCACATTCCTTCGGCTGGTGAGGGTCCAGAGGCCGAAGCCGCCCACCTCCTGTGTCCTTGTTAAGCTTCTCCATTCACTGGCCCCCAGCCTCTGCGATGGTCCTCCCCGTCCGCCAGAGTCAGCCCTACCCATCTTGCTGCTGCCTCCTCAGCTCAGCTAACAGCGGAGGACTCTCCCAGCACCCCAGGACTAAGGAGAATTGTCCCCCAGATACGTGAGAAGGGTTGAGCTCTGGGGGCCACCCCGGAGGTCTCAGACAGCCTGCAGCCTGTTCCCAATTCACCTCTTCCCAGGGCCTGAAAATTGGGGGTGGAAACATCTACCCCAACCGCCCCACACCCCAAAGTATCTGGAAGCACAAACATAAGTGGGCTTTAGGGAAGATATAAAGAGATGCTGGTGTGTTTTGTGTTCTGTGTTTTGCCCTCTGATGCTATAACTGTGGTTGTCCATCCATTCATCTATCCATACCTGCTGATCCATCCCTCCACCCATCCACCTCTCTATCCATTCACTCAGCAGAAATCTGAGGGCCGAGCGTGTGCCTGGCACTGTTCTAGGCCCAGGTAACACACAATGAAAATCCAGGCTTGTGGAGCTTACCTTCCAGGTGCCAAAAGAGACGGCTTAAACAAGCACATACATATATAACAAAGTACACGCTATGAGGAAAAATAAAGCAGAGCCAGAGGATAGTGAATAAAGGAAGATATGCTATTTTAGGCAGAAGGACCAGGGTCAGCTAGTCCGGGGGTGGGGGGAGCATAGGAGCAGAGAGCGAGAGGCCATGTGGCCGCTAGATCAGAGTCCCAGGCATTGCAAACCGCAAGCCCGTTGCCAGGGATGGAGACTGTTAAAAAAAAAAAAAAAAGGCAAGGGGCTGCATGAGGGTGAGCAGAGTGAGTGAGGGGAG